>NC_061509.1:29395252-29484335 GCF_022539505.1 Lolium rigidum
GTTGGTAAGAAAAAGAATGAATCATAGGTGGAAGATGACAATGATGCAGTAAGATAAAAGGGATTTTATTGGGAGGTAATGGAGATGAAATTTTGTTTCCGAGACAACTACTTACAATTTCCGTAATGGATATGCTCGACAAGAGGGATTCAGAGTAAGAAAGTTCAAGTTCAAGAAAACTAAGGGTGCTCAAAAATAGTTCGCAGAAGGCGTTTTGTGTGTTCACGGAAAGGAAAACGTGACAACAAGTTACTAAGGACAACCGCACCCGTAGGTTAAAACCTGAGTCCCGTTGCAATTGTAAAGCGGAGTTAGATGTGAAGCTTGATAGAGCATCGGGCCTTTGGCGAGTTGCAAAATTTGTTTACAAGCACGCTCATAAGTGTGCGTAACCGAATGAGAGCCCATTTTTATGGTCACATTGGAGGATTAAAGATTTCCAGAAAGCAGAGATATTACGATTGGCAGCAGCTGGGGTTAGAAAGCACGTGATCATAGATACCTTCCTCAGCAAGTATGGTCGGTACACCACTGTTGGGTTTACGAGGAAGGACTTGTACAACATGTGCTGTCGGGAGAAGCGAAAGTTACTTGCAGGCGGTGATGCTACGACGCCCATTGCCATGATGGAGAACCGGAAGAAGAAGTTTGTTGACTTCTTTTTGAGTACGACGTTGATAGTAAAGGTCATTTGAGAAGGTTGTTCTGGTGTGATGCTCAGTCCCGCCAGGATTACAATGATTATGGAGACGTACTGGTGCTCGACAACACATATAAGATGAGCCGATATGGTATGCCATTTGTTCCGTTTGTTGGTATTAACAATCACCATAGGACGACAATATTTGCGTGTGCCATCTTATCAGATGAGAAGGAACACACATATGTATGGCTACTGAAAACTTTTTTGAAAGCAATGTTGTAGCAGAAACCCAAGTCAATAATCACCGATGCCGATAGTGCTATGATTAGAGCTATTCGAAGTGTGTTTCCGGAGTAGTCGCACCGTATTTGTTCATGGCACATTTAAAAAGAACATTGCTCGACACCTAAGTTTCAAGTCATTGAGTGAGTTTCGGTCTCTTTTGTATTACACGACCACGCCGGATATAATCGAGGAAAGATGGCACACTTTTATTCAGAAATGGCAGACGGAGAAAACTCAAACTTGGATGAAAAGGATGTATAAGAAGAGGAGATTATGGGCAGCGGCGTACCTATCTGAGGGGTTCTGGCTTGGTATGAAAAGCAATCAGCGAAGTGAAAGTCTTAACTCATGTCTTCACCTACACCTCGACTACGGTATGACACTTGTGGATTTGATTTTGCACTACGAGAATGCTATTATCCGCATTCGAGAGACGGAGGTAAAAGATGACTGCACCAATTCACGGACAGACACTGTCGCAAGAACCAATTTGAGGATAATTGAGAGAGCTGCTGCGAAGGTATTCACTCCGGCAAACTTTTATATATTGCAGCAAGAGATTAATAAAATAGAAGGCATTGAGGTTATAGATATGTATATGGAAACGAGATAGAGAGATGCAGTTTGTTGTGGCTTGGTTGATTATAAACCGGCCAACTCGGATAAATTTATAGAGTGCAGCTGTCGAAGGATGATCCGGAGGGGCCTTCCTTCCAAGCATATTCTCGCATGTACTCGGACGTACTTAATTTCTATGAAATATCTAAGTGTTTAGTTCTGGACCGATTCTCTAAAAATGCTAGGGGTGGCTTGCCTGCGAGGCGCAAGAGCGATCTATATGGTTGGGGTTTTCCTGTAGCGGAGGAGCGACAAAGATTTGCCGAGCTGAATGTGTTAACATCTGAAGCATTGCAAGTTGCATGCAAATATCCAGAGTTATTCGAGGAGACCAAGGCATTTTATGCTGACATAATTTCAAAGAAGATGGAGTTTGATAATATACCAGACCGTCGCACATACTCGCTGAATACTGATGCTACTCGTATTACGCGTGTTGGTGATGCTGCTAAAGTTCCTGCTAGAGGTGCGCCTAAGAAAAGAAAGAGTAGAGATGATGGAGAAGGAGCCGTGACGAAGAATGGAAGACCATTATCGTATGCCGAGCGGGGTACGGACATTCGATGTAGCAGATGCAAAAAAGCCTGGACACACGAAACGTAGCTTGAAATGCGAGTTGCATCCTAGGTAAGTTAGTTAATATTTCATGAAATTTTTATGCATCATTGTAAAGTTTGTTATTGATTTCCCCTCTTTTATGTGAATTGTAGCCTTGTAGGCATGTTGCGTATATGTTCATAGGTGAGGAAGATGAATGATGTATTTGCAAGGATGACCTTCGTAGGACATTATGAAGCTGGACTTGGCGATATTTTTTTTTGTTTCATATACTATTCTAGGTGAACATATGTCTGAGTTATGATGCATTTGTCACTGAAATTGTTAGTACTAGTGTTTGCCTCCGTGTGAGCTATGATGCTACAATGTTTATGTTTAAATCTCCATTTAAATGTACTCCGTTTTGATTTTCTTCTCCATTTAAATCTTGGTTTCTCTGCTATGATATTCTTTTATATAAAAATTGTGTGATCTATAACACTTGCACTTTCAGTTGCAGGTAACATGGCCTTCCAGCCGCGACGATTCTGTTTTCATCCTCCACTGTTTGTTGTCTATTGAGTAATTGCTCTTTTTCACTCGAGGTCATTTTGTTGCTGGATAAAAATGGTTTTTGCAATGTATTATTTTGTGTCGTTTTCTAATTTCTTAGCTGCAATGATACCACACATATATTGCTAGTTCGTATCCTCAGCTAAGTTGTATGCGAAAAGTACCAAGCAAATTAAAGTGTGATTTAATTGGAGTAATAATGCATCAATAGACGTTATCATCCAATTTCTCTATTTGAACTCTTGTTTTATCCAAATATATTTTGATCCATTCATGTGTTGAAGTGTATATACACCAATAATACCCATGCCCAGCCTATTTCTGCTAGAGGAATTTAAGATACTGTTAATGTTTAGTCTTGAATTGATTCATTGTCCGTAGATATTGTAAGCTCATTTTCTGTATTGGCATTTTATTATATAAAGAGATCATGTTGACAAGGCAAGCTATGCATATCAGTTAAAACTTGATAAATAAACCACTGATTACTCTTATATGATTTCTATGTGATGTGCTTTCTATCTCTTAACTTGAAAATGATTGATGGATCCATGTATGATGACATATTTAAGCACCAAAGCTCTTAAGTCTGCCTTCGGGTACCTTGTTGTCTATCACCGACTTTGTGAAAAGAGAACAAACAGAAAACATAACTGAAAACATAGACGAAACAATGAGTATGAAATACTTAAAATCCATAAGGGAGTTGCGATTCGTACTTAAATGTCATACAAAGAAATTCACATAAGCTGGGAAACCTTCTACGGGACTAAAACCTAACCTATGATCACTCCTGCTTTATCTAAGTAACGAGTTTCTTGGAGACCCTGACAACTTTAGTTTTTACCTCCTCTAAGAGATTTGTAGTTGCTAAAACTCTTTGTGCGTTAAGAAGCTTCCTTGATGCGTTTACCATCTCCTACATAAGAATAGTCATTGTTATTACCGTACATATGTAGCATAGTAGAAATGTGCAGCTTACGCATGTAGGAAACAATACCTGTGATATTTTTGTAGTCCATTATCTCCATCCCAATGTTCCATGGTTTGAAGAACAAATAAGTCACATGAATTACTGCAACATTATTTCAATTTATTGATTTAGTACATGAAATATATTAATGTAATATTTAGCTTGCACATTTTGTATGTACTTACCCATCCTTTTGCTGCGGCATTTCATATGATTTAATATTCCAGATCGACACATCAGGGAAAAACCAGTTGTAACCTTGTTGTACTCACGTACGTCAGCTGCTATTTGGTGTCTCTGTAATAATTGTGATAATTAGATGTCCCTGCACACATGCAATGTGAGACAGTATGCAAAACAAGGAACAGTACCAGAGCCCAGATAATTTGTATTGTCTGAGTTAATGGATATAACGAGTCAAGAACTTAGAACTCTTGCTTCGGTATGTGCATGACCACGGTTGTCCAGTGAGTATTTTCGATGTTAATTGGAAAATAAGCCTTTTGCAAAGATAAAAAATGTCATTGAAGTATCAGTTACTATTCAGATTGACACTCGTCCTAACGATGGAATAGTGTACCTTGTCTCGCTTAAAATATTCGTCCATAACTCGTTGAATGGCCCCATTTATTGCTAGTAGGTGATCATTCGTTGTGCTTAGATTTTTGCGTTGTTTGTCCTTGGCGATGTTTTTCAATCAGAAATGATGACCTCCACGCTGAATATAGGTGCCGATCATGCCCAACACGGAGAGACAAATCTCCAATGTAAGCATCGATAACCCGAAGAACAAATAATAGGTATAATTAAATAAAAATAATATGTGTGCATAGCTGAAACGTGAGCCAACTACTTACATCATACGTGCACCATTTATGGCCGAGAACCACGTTAAGCCTTTTTGGTGTCAAAGTGTCGCCAACAACACTTTTGTACACACATTTTTCTCATTTTCCTCAGTCTTGCAGCATAGTTGAACAAAAATCTCAGCTGCTGCAATGTGTTCCACTGTCAAAGCAGTAGAGTCTTGCGGCATTTCAAGGCCATTGCTCGATGCAATTGTTGTACATACAAAATAGCTTGTGCTAACTATCCCAGTAAATACCATAAAGTAAACAAAAATAAATAGGACCATTGCGTACCTATTACGAGAGTTGGTTTTTTGCGAGGTTGACGTTTCGGTGGATTCTCAATGATCATAGGATGTTGCAATTTTAGAGGCAGCTTTCGCTTCCTCTTTGCATTTACATCTTCAGTCTTCCCGGTTGCACTATTCAAGCTTGCTGATCCTTCTGAGGCAATGCCTTTATGTTCGGCGTGTTTCTTCATATTTTGGAGTGCAAGTTCAAATATCTTTGTCGGCACCTCCGATGAAGAGGCATCCTTCGTAGCTTCATTAAGTATCCAAGGATTTTCGGGCGTGCCATCGACTACGAAGTTAGCCCCATTAGTCGTTGCGGGTGTGACGTAATCCGCATCATTATGGGCCTCGTCCGACACCTACACAAAGGAAAAAAGCACTTGAACCAAGTAATTACGTGCATTTTAATATAAAGGCACTTTTAATTAAATTCAAACTAACCTTGTCAAAATCTTCTTCACGTACTGAAACACTACGTGTGTAACTTTTTTGTCGTAAACAAATTCTTTCCGTTCAGTTGCTCCATTGAGAAATGAGCCGCATCCTTCTTCATAACAGTCCTTACCTGAAAATGCTTCCCTCATAGGCTTGTACCTCACACCTGATTTATTTAATAATTTGACAACATCCTGCGAGCAGAAACAATATTCGCATGTCAATAAGAAATAAGTTATCGTCAAATATGATCCGCCAATTCACCTCCGCGCATCCCTCTGGTAGTTCTTCCATATCTCCCTCTTCAATTCCTGCATCATCTTCTTCATGTTTATTTCCATCGTAATTTCCCACGAGGGGGCGGGTTTCTTCGAGCTACGTGGCTTCCGATTTCTCCTTCCAGTAGGTGGTTTTTTAATGTCGGCACCATTTTTTTGGTTTGCATCTGTTTTCTTCCCATAGGCTCGCCTATATTGCTCTGTTTATGTTATCTTCAATCTAAAACATACAATTTCAGTATGATATTTCAAGGACATACTTCAACATATATCATCACTCAGTTATAACATATGTACTGGCCGGTTAGCTATCATTACCTTAAGGATACCTTTGCCACGGCCATTCTCTTGATCATAGTGATCTCTCAAGCCTACATCTGCTTCTGTCCAGTTGATCATAAGTGGGCGTGAAGAGATGCGAGCATATAGTGATATCTCATAAAGAGGTTGCACTTTCTCCCAATACAAGTACTACATGAAATAATAGAATGCGAAGTTACTATATTTACAAAAAAAAGTACCCAGACAATAAAGGACATGTACCTCTAAAATTGAGACATTGCCTTTCGGCCACCGCCTAATATGTATTCCTCTCCGGCAAGTGATGATCTGCTCGATGACATATGCAAGCGTGAATTGGTTTCAATTCAAGTTGTGTATAACTTGTACATTGTTTCCACAAATGCAAAGAAAGGCTTATGAACCGTATAGTTAGAAGTAGGAGCCAGAACGAGTGCCTATAAGAATTATGACCACCCTTCGCAGAAAATCATCATCCGCGGCTTTAGAAGAAATGATTTTCTCAATTATATCTTTCATCACTAAATTTCCAGTTTTTTACTAAGAAATCTAAGTGGTATGTTTGTTTTCCATTCTTCACCTTCCTCTTCCAATATATCGGTGGAGGACAAGCCTTCATCTTCTAATCCAAGCAAGCATTCAACATCCTCATTCATTGCCGATATTTCACCCTCCCTTGGTTCAGTGATGAACTTACTCCTTTCCACATCAAAAACTTGAATCATGTATTTGATCAACAGATGACCGCATCTTTCTGGATGGAATTTGGAGCATGCATCGGCCAACAACACAGGTGCTTAATTTCTCTCGTTGCTCCTTGGTCAAAGCCGATACGAGATTGCACCACCTTATTATGTCACAGAAAATCTCCCCATCCGGCTTGTCCATCCTGTACAACAATTGTGAACAACATTAAATAATGCAGCCGTAACTTACGCTTTATGAAATACAATTGTAACTAGTTTGAAACAACATGAAACAAAATGTATGAATCAACATTAAATAAAAGGTTGTCGTACTGCATGTGATTACATTTTTGTATTGCATGTGCTAACGTTTCTGCACTACATGTTCTTACGCTTTGTACTGCATTTGCTTATGTTTGTGTACTGCATGTGCTTAGCAGATTAGGGCTTGGGGAGGAGGAGGCTGGCGTGGCAGAGATGGTGGTCGCGGCAGAGGTGGTGGCCGCGGCAGGGATGTGGTCGCGGCAGTGGTGGTGGCCGCGGCAGGGATGGTGGTCGCCGCAGAGGTGGTGGCCGCGGCAGGGGTGTGGTTTGTCCTGGCAGAACCGTGGAGGGAAAGTATGCCGTGACATGCTGCCATGGCACAAAAGCGGGTTGAAAGTCTGCCGGGCAGAGAAGAGACCAGGACGTAAACTTACTTCGGTTCGACGACGAAGGTTTGCCTTTGCTGGAAGTAGATCGACGATGGCGCCGGAGATGCCTCCGATGGATGAAGTCGACGGTGGCTCCAATCGATGCAGGCGGCGGACGGTGTATGAGGTAGGGGGTGGCGGACGGTGGGTGAGGTAGGGGGGGGGGGCGGACGATGGGTGAGGTAGGGGGCGGCCGACGGTGGGTGAGGTAGGGGCGTCGGACATGGGACGAGGGAGGTTCGGTTGTAGGTCAACGGGGCCACGGTCTAGGCACGATCTCTAACCGATGGCGCTGCAGTACACGCACATATGACGACAGTCAACGCAACCGTCCTCCATTTAATGGGCCGAAAGCCCATTAAGTTAATATTTAATTTCAATTATATTAAATAAATTTAATTTCAATTATGTTATTTGTATGTAAATTTTCATATTTGTAAGTGGTTTTTAAAAATTCTACTTTCTAAATGTTAGGACATGCACATTACATTGTTTAGTTTAGTTTATGAAATTTCCTTTATGATAACACTTACAACTATAATGATTGATAGAAAATTATAAAATAAAATATTAAAAAAACTAGGATGCATTTATAAGTTTTTTTTCCGAAAATGGGAGCATATACAAAAAAAAACTAGGATGAATTAGAGATGGTTGAAAAAAATCACATCATCTACGATGGACCGTTTAGTCTAACTTAAGCCCCTTTTTTAAAAAAAGTGATTTTTCCGACCTCCTCCAAATCACGATGCAACCAACTCCAAAATCACATAAACCATGGCAACCTAGGTGTGACATAAAAAGGTGCACAACTATGCCAAACCATGGCCCAATCCAAGGTGGTTTGGTCTATTTTTGGCTCGGTTCCCTCTTTTCCACCGGAAACCCTCGTTTCGACACAACCCAACATGGGGTCACCATGCATCCAACTCCAAAATTACCAAACCCATGCCAAACTAGGTGTCACATCACAAGGTGCACAAGTGCGCCAAATCATGGCCCAATCCAAGGTGGTTTGGTCTATTTTTGGCTCAATTCCCCCTCTTTTCGACCGAAAACCCTCGTTTCGACACAACCCTAACATGGGGTTGTTGGGGTTCGTTGCATAGAAAACAAAAAAATTTCCTACCGCAAAGACGAATAGATCTCCTCGAATCCCAACAACACGATGGTGTGGTGGTGGAGGTGGAGGAGAAATTCCCGCAGGGCTTCGCCAAGCCTGCGCAGGAAGAAGGAGGAGGGAGAGAGGGGCGGCTAGGGCTTGGGGGGGTAGCGTGCGCCCCCTGCCCCCTCCCCTCTTTATATAGGGGGGGAGGTCGGTTGGGGTGGCCCCCCACGCCCCCATCTCATCTAGGGCCGGCGGCCACAAGGGGGAGGGGGGCATCTTGCCCCCCAAGTTGATCCCCCCTTAGGGTTTTGGGGAAACCCTAAGGGGTGTGATACGTCTCAAACGTATCAATAATTTCTTATGTTCCATGCTACTTTTATGACAATACTTGAATGGTTTATACATACTTTACATCATTTTTATACATTTTCCGGCACTAACCTATTAACAAGATGCCGAAGCGCCAGTTGCTGTTTTTTGCTGTTTTTGGTTTCAGAAATCCTAGTAAGGAAATATTCTCGGAATTGGACGAAATCAACGCCCAGGGTCCTATTTTTCCACGAAGCTTCCAGAAGACCGAGGGAGATACGAAGTGGGGCCTGCTGTCCACAACTGGCGCGTGGTTGACGTGGGAGGTTTGATGGCGGTTGACGGACTTGATGGAGTGTCTTGATTCGTCCCCGGCAACGGCGCCAGAAAATAGCTTGATGTCTACGGGTGCTTCTATTCTTGTAGACAGTGTTGGGCCTCCAAGAGCAGAGGTTTGTAGAACAGCAGCAAGTTTTCCCTTAAGTGGATCACCCAAGGTTTATCGAACTCAGGGAGGAAGAGGTCAAAGATATCCCTCTAAAGCAACCCTGCAATCACGATACAAGAAGTCTCTTGTGTCCCCAACACACCTAATACACTTGTCAGATGTATATGTGCACTAGTTCGGCGAAGAGATAGTGAAATACAAGTAGTATGGATGTATATGAGTGGTAATAGTAATGTGAATAAAATATGGCAGCGAGTAAACATGCAAGTAGAACAGAGAAGTAAGCGGTGTTTGCGTATTGGAAACAAGGCCTAGGGATCATACTTTCACTAGTGGACACTCTCAACATTGATCGCATAATAAATAACTCTTTCTCATATGTGCTACATACACTCTTTTGTTGGATGACAAACACCGGCCGTTGTGTAGGGTACAAGAGCACCTCAATGCCGGAGTTAACAAGCTCCACAATATTTGATGTTCATATTTAAATAACCTTAGAGCATATTAGATCATTGCAAAATTAACGAGAACTAACATAGCAT
Organism: Lolium rigidum; assembly: GCF_022539505.1. Classification (NCBI taxonomy): domain Eukaryota; kingdom Viridiplantae; phylum Streptophyta; class Magnoliopsida; order Poales; family Poaceae; genus Lolium; species Lolium rigidum. The sequence continues at coordinate 29,404,824 of NC_061509.1, forward strand.
ACACACTGTCACCATTGCACTTTGAAAGGGGGAATAGATCACATCAATACTATCATAGTGATAATCAACTCCATAACCTACAAGAGATTATGATCATAATCTACGAAAAGAACCACACGATGCACACACTGTGACCTTTACACCATGCATGAGGAATAGACTACTTTAATAACATCACATGAGTAGCACATAGACTAGTAGCGATACAAAGCTCATCATATGGATCTCAATCATGTAAAGCAGCTCATGAGATCATTGTATTAAAGTACATAGGAGAGAGATTAACCACATAGCTACCCAGTACAGCCCTTAGCCTCGATGGAGACTACTCCCTCCTCATGGGAGACAAGCAGCGGTGATGAAGATGGCGGTGGTGTCGATGGAGGAGCCTTCCGGGGCACTTCCCGTCCCGGCGGCGTGCCGGAACAGAGACTCCGTCCCCCGGATCTTAGCTTCGCGATGGCGGCGGCTCTGGAAGGTTTTTCGTACCGTGGCTTATTCGTATCGGGTTTTCACGTCAGGGACTTTATATAGGCGAAAGGGCAGCCTCGGAGGGGCACCAGGGTGCCCTCACCACCAGGTGGCGCGGCCAGGCCTGGGCCCGCGTCCAGGTGTGATGTGGGCCCCCCGGCCCATCTCTCGGCCCCTCTTCGGTGATCCGGAAGCTTCGGGAATTCTAAGATGCTCGGGCGTTGATTTCGTCCGATTCCGAGAATATTTCCTTACTAGGATTTCTGAAACCAAAAACAGCTAGAAAACAGGAACCGGCACTTCGGCATCTCGTCAATAGGTTAGTTCCGGAAAACGCATCAAAACAATATAAAGTGTGAACAAAACATGTAGGTATTGTCATAAAACAAGCATGGAACATCGTAAATTATAGATACGTTGGAGACGTATCAGCATCCCTAAGCTTAGTTCCTACTCGCCCTCGAGTAGGTAAACGATAACACAAATAATTTCTGAGGTGACATGCTACCATCATAATCTTGATCAACATTATTGTAAAGCATATTACATGAATGGAGTGATTCAAAGCAATGATCTATAGTTTGCTAGATAACATATAGCTAAACTTTTCATGAATAGTACTTTCAAGACAAGCATCAAAAGTCTTGCATAAGAGTTAACTCATAAAGCAATAAATTCAAAGTAAAGGCATCGAAGCAACACAAAGGAAGATATAAGTTTCAGCAGTTGCTTTCAACTTTCAACATGCATATCTCATGGATAATGGCCAACATAGAGTAATATGATGAATGTAAATAAGCAAGTATGTAAGAATCAATGCACAGTTGACACAAGTGTTTGCTTCTAAGATGGAAGGAAGTAGGTAAACTGACTAAACATAAAGTAAAAGATAGGCCCTTCGTAGAGGGAAGCAGGGATAAAATCATGTGCTAGAGCTTTTCAAGTTTTGAAATCATATAGAGAGCACAAAAGTAAAGTTTTGAGAGGTGTTTGTTGTTGTCAACGAATGGTAGTGGGCACTCTAACTACCTTATCAACCGGACTTTCAAGAGCGGCTCCCATGAAGGACGTTATCTCTACCAGCAAGGTAGATCATCCCTCTTCTCTTTTGTTTACATATGTACTTTAGTTTTATTTATTAGATAACACTCCCCCAACCTTTGCTTACACAAGCCATGGCTAACCGAATCCTCGGGTTCCTTCCAACATTCACATACCATGGAGGAGTGTCTATTTGCAAAATTAAGTTGCTTACCGATGAATCGGGGCAAAACACGTGAAGAGAATTATTAATGAAAGTTAATTAATTGGGGCTGGGAACCCCGTTGCCGACTCTTTTTGCAAAATTATTGGATAAGCGGATGAAGCCACTAGTCCATTGTGAAAGTCCTGTCAGAAGTAAATGACAAGATCGAAAGATAAAACACCACATACTTCCTCATGAGCTATAAAACATTGACACAAATAAGAGATAGTAAATTTTGAATTGTTTAAAGGTAGCACATGAAGTATTTGCTTGGAATGGCAGGAAATACCACATAGTAGGTAGATATGGTGGACACAAATGGCATAGGTTTTTGGCTCAAGGTTTTGGATGCACGAGAAGTATTCCCTCTCGGTACAAGGCTTTGGCTAGCAAGGTTGTTTGAAGCAAACACAAGTATAAACCGGTACAACAAAACTTACATAAGAACATATTGCAAGCATTATAAGACTCTACACCTGTCTTCCTTGTTGCTCAAACACTCTTACCGAGAAAATATCTAGACCTTAGAGAGACCAATCATGCAAACCAAATTTCAACAAGCTCTACGGTAGTTCTCCACTACTAGATTTAACAACATGATGCAAGAGCTTAAACATGATTTATAAGAGCTCAAAACAATTGCCAAGTATCAAATTATTCAAGACCATATGAAGCATTTTCTGATTCCAACCAAATAGAAACAAGTGAAGCGATCAACTTTCGCCCTTGAACATTAAAAGTAAAGCTAAGAACACATGTGTTCATACGCAACGCAGGAGCGTGTCTCTCTCCCACACATGAGCATGAATTTATTCAGAGAATGAAAATAACAAAACGAAAATAAAAGCACACAGACGTTCCAAGTAAAGTACATAAGATGTGACGGAATAAAAATATAGTTTCACTAGAAGTGACCTGATAAGTTGTCGATGAAGAAGGGGATGCCTTGGGCATCCCCAAGCTTAGATGCTTGAGTCTTCTTAAAATATGCAGGGATGAACCACCGGGACATCCCCAAGCTTAGACCTTTCACTCTTCTTGATCATAGTATATCATCCTCTTCTATTGACCCTTGAAAACTTCCTCCACACCAAACTTCAAGCAAACTCATTAGAGGGTTAGTACATAATAAAAATTCACATGTTCAGAGGTGACACAATCATTCTTAACACTTCTGTACATTGCCCAAAGCTTCTGAAAGTTAATGGAACAAAGAAACTCATTCAACATAGCAAAAGCGGCAATGCGAAATAAAAGGCAGAATCTGTCAAAAACAGAACAGTCCGTAAAGACGAATTTTGCAGGGGCACTTAACTTGCTCAAACGAAAAAACTCAAAACTAATGAAAGTTGCGTACATATCTGAGGATCACACACGTAAATTTGCAGATTTTTCTGAGTTACCTACAGAGACTTCTGCGCAAATTTGTGACAGACAGCAATGCTGTTTCTGTGCAGTAATCCAAATCTAGCATCAACTTTACCATAGAGACTTTACTTGGCACAAAAACCTGATAAGGAGAGGTTGCTACAGTAGTAAACAACTTCCAAGACTCAACAAAACAAAAATTTCTGTAGTAAAATAAAGACATGGGTTATCTCCCAAGAAGTTCTTTCTTTATAGCCATTAAGATGGGCTCAGCAATTTTAATGATGATGCTCTCATAAGGATGAGAGTTGAAGCAAAAAGAGAACATCAAGAAGCAAATTCAAAACACATTTAAGCCTAACCCACTTCCTATGAAAAGGAATCTTGTACACAAATAAATTCATGAATAACAAAGTGACAAGCATAGGAAGGCAACACAAGCGCAATTTCAAGATTCTCAACATAAAGAGGGGAAACTTAATATTATTAAGATGCATATAACCATGTTTCCCTCTCTAATAATAACTTTCAAGTAGCATCATGAAAAACTCAACAATATAACTATCACATAAAACATTCTTGTCATGAGCCACATGCATAAAATTATTACTCTCCACATAAGCATAATCAATTTTATTAGTTGTAGTGGGAGCAAATTCAACAAAGTAGCTATCATTATTATTCTCATCAAGTGTAGGAGGCATAGTATAATCATAATAAAATTTACTCTCCATAGTAGGCGGCACCAAAAGACCACTATCATTATAATCATCATAAATAGGAGGCAAAGTATCATCAAAGAAAATTTTCTCCTTAATGCTTGGGGGACTAAAAATATCATGCTCATCAAAACCAGCTTCCCCAAGCTTAGAATTTTCCATATCATTAGCAACAATGGTGTTCAAAGTGTTCATACTAATATCATTGCTACTAGCATGCAAATAAGATTCCATAGGTTTTTTAATTTTCGCAGCAAACAATCCATGTCTTAACTCGGAAATAGAATAAAAACCTCACTGTTGCTTTCCATTATGCCTAACTAGTGTAAACAAGAAACCAAAAGATGCAATTGCAGGATCTAAAGGAAATAGCTTCGAGCACTTACAACGGCAACAAAAAATAACTTAGTTACCTGGGACCGGAGTATGAATGCCTTTTACCTTTCCTCCCCGACAACGGCGCCGTAAAAATAGCTTGCTGTCCACAATCGGCGCGTGGTTGACGTGGGAGGTTTGATGGAGGTTGACAGACTTGATGGAGTGTCTTGATTCGTCCCGCGCAACGGCGCCGGAAAATAGTTTGATGTCTACGGGTGCTTCTATTCTTGTAGACAGGTGTTGGTCCTCCAAGAGCGAGAGGTTTGTAGAACGGCAGACAAGTTTTCCCTTAAGTGGATCACCCAAGGTTTATCGAACTCGGGGAGGAAGAGGTCAAAGATATCCCTCTCAAGCAACCCTGCAATCACGATACAAGAAGTCTCTTGTGTCCCCAACACACCTAATACACTTGTCAGATGTATAGGTGCACTAGTTCGGCGAAGAGATAGTGAAATACAAGTAGTATGGATGTATGTGAGTGGTAATAGTAATCTGAATAAAATATGTCAGTGAGTAAACATGCAGTAGAACAGTAAGTAAGTGGTGTTTGCAGTATTGGAAACAAGGCCTATGGATCATACTTTCACTAGTGGACACTCTCAACATTGATCGCATAATAAATAACTCTTTCTCATATGTGCTACATACACTCTTTTGTTGGATGACAAACACCAGTCGTTGTGTAGGGCTACAACAGCACCTCAATGCCGGAGTTAACAAGCTCCACAACATTCGATGTTCATATTTAAATAACCTTAGAGCATAATAGATCATTGCAAAATAAACCGAGAACTAACATAGCATACACACTGTCACCATTACACTATGAAAGGGGGAATAGATCACATCAATACTATCATAGTGATAATCAACTCCATAACCTACAAGAGATTATGATCATAATCTACGACAAGAACCACACGATGCACACACTGTCACCTTTACACCATGCAGGACGAATAGACTACTTTAATAACATCACATGAGTAGCACATAGACTAGTAGCGATACAAAGCTCATCATATGGATCTCAATCATGTAAAGCAGCTCATGAGATCATTGTATTGAAGTACATAGGAGAGAGATTAACCACATAGCTACCAGTACAGCCCTTAGCCTTGATGGAGAACTACTCCCTCCTCATGGGAGACAAGCAGCGGTGATGAAGATGGCGGTGGTGTCGATGGAGGAGCCTTCCGGGGCACTTCCCCGTCCCGGCGGCGTGCCGGAACGGAGACTCCCTGTCCCCCGGATCTTGGCTTCGCGATGGCGGCGGCTCTGGAAGGTTTTTCGTACCATGGCTTATTCGTATCGGGTTTTCACGTCAGGGACTTTATATAGGCGAAAGGGCAGCCTCGGAGGGGCACCAGGGTACCCTCACCACCAGGTGGCGCGGCCAGGCCTGGTCCCGCGCCCAGGTGTGGTGTGGGGCCCCTCTGGCCCATCTCTGGCCCCTCTTCGGTGATCTGGAAGCTTCCGGGAATTCTAAGATGCTGGGCGTTGATTTCGTCCGATTCCGAGAATATTTCCTTACTAGGATTTCTGAAACCAAAAACAACAGAAAACAGGAACTGGCACTTCGGCATCTCGTCAATAGGTTAGTTCCGGAAAACGCATAAAAACAATATAAAGTGTGAACAAAACATGTAGGTATTGTCATAAAACAAGCATGGAACATCAGAAATTATAGATACGTTGGAGACGTATCAGGGCCACGAGGGGCCGAGACCATAGGGCGGAGCGGCCTGGGCCCTGGCCGCGCCGGCCTATGGTGTGGGCCCCTCGTGAGCCCCCCTGCGTTGCCCTTCCGCCTACTTAAAGCCTTCGTCGCCAATACCCCTGTACTGAGAGCCACGATACGGAAAACCTTCCAGAGACGCCGCCGCCGCCAATCCCATCTCGGGGGATTCAGGAGATCGCCTCCGGCACCCTCGCCGGAGAGGGGAATCATCACCGGAGGGATCTACATCATCATGCCCGCCTCCGTATTGATGCGTGAGTAGTTCATCCTTGGACTATGGGTCCATAGCAATAGCTAGATGGTTGTCTTCTCAGCTTGTGCTATCATTGTTTAGATCTTGTGAGCTGCCTAACATGATCAAGAGCATCTATTTGTAATGCTACATGTTGTGTTTGGTAGGATCCGATGAATCTAGAATACTATGTTAAGTTGATTATCAATCTATCATATATGTGTTGTTTATGTTCTTGCATGCTCTCCGTTGCTAGTAGAGGCTCTGGCCAAGTTGATACTTGTAACTCCAAGAGGGAGTATTTATGCTTGATAGTGGGTTCATGCCTCCATTGAATCTGGGATCGTGACAGAAGGTTCTAAGGTTGTGGATGTGTCTGTTGCTACTAGGGATAAAACATCAATGCTTTGTCTAAGGATATTTGTGTTGATTACATTACGCACCATACTTAATGCAATTATCCGTTGTTTACAACTTAATATCGGAGGGGGTGCGGATGCTAACCCGAAGGTGGATTATTTAGGCATAGATGCATGCTCGGATAGCGGTCTATGTACTTTGTCGTAATGCCCTGATTAAATCACATAGTAATCATCATTGATATGTATTGAATCTTGATTTGTCAATTGCCCACCTGTAATTTGTTCACCCAAGCATGTTAGTTATCTTATTGGAGAGACACCACTAGTGAACTGTGGACCCCGGTCCATTCTTTTACATCTAAATACATTCTACTGCAATTTTTGTTCTTTACTGTTCTTTGCAAACAAACACCATCTTCCACTCGATACGCTTAATCCTTTGTTTTCAGCAAGCCGGTGAGATTGACAACCTCACTGTTACGGGCAAAGTATCTTGATTGTGTTGTGCAGGTTCCACGTTGGCGCCGGTTTCACTGGTGTTGCGCCGCACTACACTCCTCCACCAACAACCTTCACGTGCTTCTTGGCTCCTACTGGTTCGATAACCTTGGTTTCTTTCCGAGGGAAAACTTGCCACTGTGCGAATCATACCTTCCTCTTGGGGTTCCCAACGGACGTGTACATCTACGCGCATCAAGCTCTTTTTCTGGCGCCGTTGCCGGGGATCTGAAGAAAAATTACACCACAAAGATTTCTATCTCCCACGTCAACTGCACGCCAGCAGCTCTTTTTCTGGCGCCGTTGCCGGGGAGATCAAGACACGCTCCAAGGGGAGTCTCCACATCCAATCTCTTTACTTTGTTTTTGTCTTGCTTTACTTTACTTTATTTACTGTCTTGTTTGCTTCATATTAAAAACACAAAAAAATTAGTTACTTTACTTTCTGTCTTATTTACTAGCTCTATATCAAAAACACAAAAAAATAGTTACTTGTCTTTACTTTATTCTATTTGCTTAGTTTACTTTTATTACTACTAAAATGAGTAATACTGAAGTTGAAGTTCATTCTTTTAAGCAACAAGGTGGAGAAAGTTTTAAAGATGCTTGGTACAGAATTAGTAATGCTCATCATAGGTGCATTAATAAACACTCCACTATTATTCTTCTTAGGAACTTTTATGTTGGCTTATCTAGTTGGAATAGGTATGTTCTTGATACTCTTTCGGGAGGTAATTTCCTAGGTACTCCTGCTTTAGAAGCTAGCTGCATCATTGAGAGTCTAGTTGGAATACCACCTGTTAATGAAGTTAAAATTGAAATCTCTCTTGAGGATGTTATGAAAAAATTGAAAACCCTAGAGAAAAAATTTCCAAGTGTTGAAACTAAATTGGGAATGCTACTTGATAATACTGACAAACTTGATAAATCCCTAGGAAGAATTGATGAAATAATTGGTGTCCTAGAAACTTGTGTTGTCCATGATAATCAAACTAATAGGATTAGTGAACTTGAAAAAGCTATGGGAACCTTGGGTTCGACCTTTTCTTCTCTTAAGTTTAAGGAGAAAGCTTATGTGGGTAAAGAGCAAAAATTCATGTATGCCCCTAAGGTGCCTAAACCAAAGAATTATTATAGGACTAAAATTGATAAAATCCCTAGCACCACCATAGAAAAGTTAGATAATGGAGCATCTAAGGTACCATCTGCAATAAGTTGTGCTTGTAAGAAAAACTACGATGTTGATGCTTCATCTCTAGAAAAAACTTGATTTGCACTTTCTGAGCCTAGCTGAAAGGCGCTAAAGAAAAGCACTTCTTGGAGATAACCCATGTTTCATTTTATTTACTGTATTGTTGAGTCTTGGAAGTTGTTTACTACTGTAGCAACCTCTTCTTATCATGTTTTTGTGCCAAGTAAAGTCTCTATGTTAAAGTTGATGCTAGATTTGGATTGCTGCACAGAAATACCATTGCTGTCTGTCACGAATTCGCGCAGATCTCTCTGTAGAAGAGTCGAAAAAATCTGAAAATTTACGTGCGTGATCCTCAGATAAAGACGCAACTTTCATTAGTTTTGAGTTTTTCCGTTTGAGCAAGTTAAGTGCCCCTGCAAAATTCGTTTTTACGGACTGTTTTGTTTTTGACAGTATTCTGCCTTTTATTTCGCATTGCCGCTTTTGCTATGTTGAATGAGTTTCTTTGTTCCATTAACTTTCAGAAGCTTTGTGCAATGTCCAGAAGTGTTAATAATGATTGTGTCACCTCTGAATATGTGAATTTTTGATTATGCACTAACGCTCTAATGAGTTTGCTTGAAATTTGGTGTGGAGGAAGTTTTCAAGGGTCAAGAGAAGAGGATGATATACTATGATCATGAAGAGTGAACTGTCTAAGCTTGGGGATGTGATGTCTACGGGTGCTTCTATTCTTGTAGACAGTGTTGGGCCTCCAAGAGCAGAGGTTTGTAGAACAGCAGCAAGTTTTCCCTTAAGTGGATCACCCAAGGTTTATCGAACCCAGGGAGGAAGAGGTCAAAGATATCCCTCTCAAGCAACCCTGCAATCACGATACAACAAGTCTCTTGTGTCCCCAACACACCTAATACACTTGTCTGGTGTATAGGTGCACTAGTTCGGCGAAGAGATAGTAAAACACAGGTGGTATAGATGGTGGTAATATTGCAGAAAGTAAAGATGCAGTAAAACAGTAAACAAGCGGCGCCAGAAAATAGCTTGTTGGCGTAGGAAGCAATTCTTTGTGGTGGAAACAAGGCCAAGGGATCATACTTTCACTAGTGGACACTCTCAGAATTGATCACATAATAAATAAGTTCTCTTCCTTTGTGCTACATATACTCTTGTTAGATGATGAACACCACTAATTGTGTAGGATTACACGAACCCTCAATGCCGGAGTTAACAAGCTCCACAACATTCGATATTCATGTTTAAGTAACCTTAGAGTATAGGGATTTCTATTTTCGTGCCCTCGGTTCCTTAGTTGTACTCAGTTTTCCCCAGCTCCTTAGTTTTTCCTCAGTTTTACCCAAACCTTTGTCTGAAACCATCACACGTGATGTAACGGCCGCTGCCCGACGGTTGACCGTTATCTTCCGACTAGTGGGGCCACGTAGAGCCCGCAAAGACACGTCGGACCATCCATCTTTGTTTGACCGTAAGCATCGCCGTATCCCCGACCAAAACACGAACGAGTGGGGCTTCGGTATATCGAATGACAAGTGGGACCATGACGCCGATACAAGGGGCAATACACGGGTAGGATTAGATTTTTAAATGGAGCTCTACAGCGATGGCACCGGAGGAGGTGGCATGCGGGGTGCCGAGATGAGATCGACGTCCACAATGAACCGCATGAGGCGAGACCGTACGCATTAGATAGATATGAACTAGACGCGTTTAACCATGCAAAGAAGAGAAGAAATGGTCGACGACATCGAAGACTACGTCAAAACTTTGACCGACCGTGTCTGGACACGAACACGAGCAATGTAGAGAAAACTAGTGTCTCTCCTTTCTCGGCGTGTATAGGTGGGTGCTAGGAGAGTGTGGTGGCGAAGGGAAAGACCTCGCGGCGGTCCGTGGCGTCCAGCATAGCGGGTCGGCGTGGCCGTGCCCACGCCGGCGTGCATGCATGTTCGGCATTGGCATCGGCATGTACGTTCGGCATTGGCCTCGGCGGTATCTCCGGTGTGTCGTTGATCGAATGAGGGGATGGGATTGAGGGTGCATCCCGACGTTGACCTAGCAAAGTGGCGGCGAGCATAGCCGCTTCGACCATGCCGATATCGGCATCGGCATCGTTTGGAGTCCGTGGTGCTCGAATCAAGTTGGGATTTGTTTCTCGTAGGCCAAAATGAATTTGAAACAAGTTTCATGTTGAAGGTTAGGTAACGAAAGTTTGTAACTATCCCAAAATTATACTAGCGCCATGGTGAGGTTCTTTTTGATAGAGCTATACGGTTGGGCAAACTTTTTTGACACTTTTTAGATAGGGTTCCTTGTTGTTACACGTATGGCATCATGTATGGAAAATTTGTGGTCATTTGGAGATGTTCGAAAAATCACTTTGCTTAAGCGCATGCCGTTTCGTCTCGCTGAAACCAGCTTTTCTAACAAGGTGATTTTTTCTACCTTCTCTAAATAACCTCAAATTTCATACAGCTGATCTTCTATACATAGATAGATAGATTGTTTCGTTTTTACATTTTTCGAACTTTTTATTTCCCTTTATAATACCCAATTGATTTTCAGGTCAAAACCTCGAAAAACAAAGCATCATGTATGGCATCATTTCACCCTAAATTTCAAATTTTCTGAAACTTTCCCTTTTAGATATTCCTTGTTGTTATAGGTATGCCATCATGTATGCCAAACTTGGTTAGGTCTCACTCGAAACCAGCTTTTGTAACAAATTAGGTGATGGTTTATCATTTTTTTTTGCGTGAAAAGTAATGGCAACAACAAATCGGTGATGGTTTATCATTTTTTTTGCGTGAAAAGTAATGGCTACAACAAATTGTTGATGGTTTATCATTTTTTTGCGTGAAAAGTAATGGCAACAACAAATCGGTGATGGTTTATCATTTTTTTGCGTGAAAAGTAATGGCTACAACAAATTGTTGATGGTTTATCATTTTTTTGCGTGAAAAGTAATGGCAACAACAAATCGGTGATGGTTTATCATTTTTTTTGCGTGAAAAGTAATGGCAACAACAAATCGGTGATGGTTTATCATTTTTTTTGCGTGAAAAGTAATGGCTACAACAAATTGTTGATGGTTTATCATTTTTTTGCGTGAAAAGTAATGGCAACAACAAATCGGTGATGGTTTATCATTTTTTTGCGTGAAAAGTAATGGCTACAACAAATTGTTGATGGTTTATCATTTTTTTGCGTGAAAAGTAACGCCTAAAATAGTTTATAATTTTTAGCGCGTGAAAAAATAATACGTAAAACCGCCCTTCAAGATACTTAGAGGGTGGAAGCTAATTAACCGCCAACGAGAGAGAGAGAGGGGTTATCCCGCCCGTTCCCTATATCATACGATCAACGGTCGGCGGGCACGATCCGCGTGACATGGGCTAGACCAATCGTGGCGATGATGCACGTCTGCGAGAATTTGTGAAGAGAGAGGGCAAAACCGAGTACTATCAAGAAACCAAGGGCACCCGAGTAGTAAATAGACTAAGGGATTCAAATTTGAGATTTGAAAAATGGAAAATGCTGTGTTTTGTACAATGAAACCCATCTTGGCCTACCTCAAACTATTTGCAATACCAATATACATCAAGTGTGAGAATTGTGGCCTCATTTAGACAAAGTATGATTTGGGGGAAGCTGTTTTGGGAAGGGCTTGTTGTGGAAAACCATGCACCTTCATAGCTACTAGGTGATTTGAGAAGTGGCAATTTGTGGTAAAACTTGATTTATCTATGATTTATCTATGATTTGAGAAGTGGCAATTTGTGGTAAAGACTCCATGAGTAAGTGCCACTCTTTTTAGGATTTTTTTGCACATTAAATGACTCATTTAACTAGTTAATCCCATTTGTTGACTCTCTGTTGACCAGCCACTTGAGGGTAAAACTGAGTATATTGCACTAGCCGAGATTAGCACTCGAGGGGAAAATTGAGCACACAAAAAATGCTAGTATAAGACTCGAGGGTATACCCGAGTATATCTAAATTTCCAGGGTTAGACTCGAGGACACGTGCAATTGTTGACGCGTAGACGCGGGTCGCGGTGGAGAAGTCGAGACGTGCAATCGTGGACGCGTGTCGCGTTGCGGAAGTCCAAGACGTGCGAGACGTGCACCGGTGCACGCGTAGGACGCGGGTCGCATTAACCACCCCTCGCCTTTATAGACGCCTCCTCGCACTCTCTCTCGTCACTCTCACTCGCTCACGCATCGCCAACTCTCTCACGTCCCATCATCTTCTCCAAAGCAAAAAACCCTCTCCCTCTCCCTCTTCCTCTTCCTCCGCCGTAGAGATGGACAAGGAGAATGCCAATCCCATCGTCGAGGTGGGCGCAAAGCGCGACGCCTCCATCTTCGGCGCCGTCCCCTATACGGACGACGACGCCGCCGCCGCCGCCGCCGCCGCCGGTGCATCGGAGGCCGCCGCCGCCGGTGGCGAGCCAGATCCCGGCGGGATGGGTCGACCCCTACGACCCCGTGCCGTACGTCCCGCCCCCGAACCCCTACGACACCTCCCTGGAGGACCCATGGAACGAGGTAACTACGGTTTGCTTCCTTTTTTGTTCCCCATTCCTTTTTGAACCCTATTTTTGCCGGTGTAGATGGATCTGTAGATGGATGAGTATTGGGCTAATATTTGCGCCGATTTTATTCCATTTTGTTTTGATCACTTCTTGATTTCGTTTAAGATTTGGGGTTCGGTTGTTCGGTTAATTTATGCAAGTAATATTGGATCTCAATCAGCTAATTTATGCAAGTAATCATGGGATCTCAATCGCTTATTTTATGCACTAATCAAAAGATATCAACCGTTTAATTTTGCAAATGAATCTCGAATGTGTTCAAGTTTAGATCTAGTTCAGATCTAGAATCTCGTTTCTTTGCCTATGATGAATGGTTGGGCACAAATTTTTACGGGAGGGTTCAGCGAACCATTGCCGTGTACAAATCTGTTGTGCATGAGCTTTAGTTCGCTAACACCTTCCCCGTAGATATATAATCATGTCCACTCTAACCGAGGCTGACTCTGTTTTTCTTAACTTTGTTATCATGTACGTTAGTCATCGTTGCAACTCATTCACTAGTTTCTGTTTGATATGGATCAGATGTTCGGCAGCGACGTCGGCAGCGACGAAGAGGAGGAGGACGTCAAGACTCGCCAAGTCCTGCGGAGGCTGCAGGTCGGCCGCACATCTCCTACTTCGCCAAGGAGGTGTACAGGTGCCCCTTCGCACCAGGAGACTCGGCGCCACGGACTTCAACCGCCTCGTCACGCATGCCGAGAACATCAGCAACACCTTCCCCAACGTCGGCACGACGGTGAACGTCCACTCCTTCCGCGCCAAGCACGTGGCGCTCGGCATGCACCTCCGCAGCTTGCAGGCTGGGTGGAGATCTCCGCCGGCCGCATGCCTCCGCTCAAGCCCAAGGCTCCCAAGGGGAGCAAGAGCAACAAGTGGAGGCAGAGCCGCATGGGGTAGGCGGAGTCCCCGGACGTGTCGCTGCCGCCGCTCGCCGCCTCCTAGTTTGTTGTTGGGATCCCTTTGTTGTTAGCTAGGGATCCCTTGTTGTTATGTTAATATGATGGTGCTCGTGAAGAACTCGTTACTATGTTGGCTGCCGTGTATGCAGCTCTATTATCTATCCATATTATCTAGGGATTATCTATCCCTAGTCTACTATATTTTGTTGGCCGTACTTAGTTTTCTTGATTTACTATGACCGTGAATTTATCGTACATTATCCTGGAGATTTGCTTCTAGATTTAACTACATACATATGGACCGGAGGGAGTACTAGATTTGCTGCCATATTGGGCAAACAACGAGGGCCAAAAGGCACAAATAATTGAAGAAAGTCAGAAATGCAAGCTTCTCTAGATTTTATACTAATTTGGTGAAAAGGACAGAGAGAAAGAGGGGAAAAAGGTGCACTAAATAATGCCAATTTGGGGCCGAGAGAGACAGAACCCAGCTCCTCGCTCACGTGCAACCAAACGCTTCTCGTCCCGTCCCACGCGGTCCCTTTCTACCAGCCCCCACGCGACGCGGGCCCACACGACGCGGCCCCACACGACGCGGCCCCACACGTGACGAACGGTCAACTAAACGGGAATCCCGCCGTCCGAGTTGCTTCGCGGGTTTCAGACAAACGTTTGGGGGTAAAACTGAGGAAAAACTAAGGAGCTGGGGAAAACTGAGTACAACTAAGGAACTGAGGGCACGAAAATAGAAATCCCATAATACTTCCTATTACAACTCTAGCTTTCCTTAATACATCTTGGGCTCCCGAATCTTCTTATTCTTCGGATAGTGGGCCTTCAGTAAATCCCGGGTACTATCTATGGCAGGCCCATTTGGGGTGCCTATGTCAATAAGGGCAGCTAGATATCGAGGGGCAGCATAGCTAAACAAGCATGTATAAGAAAAACATCCATGCGAGCCCCAAAACACCTATGATAAATAGTGCTACTCGCCATCAACAACGCTTCAGCACGAGCAACACAAGGTAAACGAATAACGTACGCTGCCTAGATCGCAAGATGCGATCTAGGCGGCATGATGCTTACCCGAAGAAACCCTCTAAGGAAGGGGTGGCGATGCGCCCGATTTGTGTTTGTTGTGAACGTGATTGTCCTCCTTTTTCGATAACCCTAGATACATATTTATAGTCCAAGGGACTTTCTAATTCGGGTGTGCACCTAACCGTGCACGGGTTAAACTCTATCTTTTAATTCTAAACTAAGATGCGATCTACTATATTACGTATACACGTGCGCTTAAGCCCAAACTCTTCGTGCATGGCCGCTTCAAAGATGCTCCACGCGTATATCCTTCAAGCCCATCTTCACTTACGGCCCATCTCCTGATTTGGCCAAAATTTGGTGATAACACATGCCCCCTGGTTTTGGCAATGATAATTTCAAAACCACTCTGTTTTTCCTTCGAAGGGTCATGTCGTGGCAGAGCAGAACCGTTGCAGTATTCTTCATCATGATGCCTTGCCTTCTCAACTTCTCTGCACGATTTGACAGTTGTGGCACCACGTCCTCGAAAACTGCTTGAGCATTAAATCTCCGCTATATCCCCTTTTATTTAGCCACTTCTCGCAGTTCCCTTCTTCGTCCCTTTCGCATTAGCACTCCAAAAAAAACCTTCCTCTGCCACCATGTCTTCCTCTTCTTCTTCGTCGGGTCTTTCCGCCCAATCCTCCCCCCTCCGGGAGCCGACGCCGGAGTGGGACCCGATGGAGGCCCACGAGGCCTACATTCTTCGCGCCATAGAAGACGGGGACGAGTCCAGCCACGACTTCTCCGTCTGGTCTGAGGACGACAAGTCCTCGACCGACGGGGAGAGCGACCTCCGTTTCCTCGCCGACAGGGAATCGGAGGAGGAGAGCGATGACGATCGCTTCTCCTGGGGCGACTTCACCTCCTCCGAGGAGGCGAAGGAGAAAGAGGAGGAGGATGACACCTCCTCCGACGAGCCGCCGGCCAAGCGATTCTGCCCCTGGTCGGGCAACCTCAGCGACTACAACAGTGACGACGACGCTGGCGAGGAAGACGAGGACAACGAGGGCCCTGCCGGTGGCCGCGGCAGCAGCGACGACGAGCTCGCCGGGAATAGCGCCGACAGCGGTGACGACGGCGATGACGGGGGTAGCGACGGCCCGTAGATAGGATCTTTAGCATAGGATCCGTAGTAGTAGATGGGGCAATGTATCCCCTAGTTCTTCCTTTTGAGAGCAATCAGCTCTTTTATGTAAGAAATCTTATTATCAATGAAGAATTTCCTCCAATTCGATTTTGCCGATTTCTCTCATGTTGATTTAGCCGATTTCCCCTCATCCTGACTTTGCCGATTGTTAACTTGATCAATACTCAATGAGCCGATGGCAACGCATCAGTCCTTCACGATAGCTTGCAAGGCAGGTCAATTCAGTTATTTCCTCAAACAGTAACCTGCAACCCTTGCTTCAACTCAGACAGATTTTTGGACTCCAAAACACCTGAGCGTGATGTTCGATTTAACGGCAAAAACCCTGAATCAATGCTTTCAGGAGGGCTATAGGACCGTGGCTGAGACAGCTTGATGCTGAAGCTGATACTTCTACAGAACAGGCACCACTTGCTCACAAATTCCCTTGTGATAGTTTACAGTTACCTTGCTCTGTTTCTTTATAGCAACAAGATGGCCCATAGCCTATCAATGATGATGGCTCCTTCTCCAAATTCTTACCATCAACTCAGGTGGTCCTCTTCTACAAGAACTCACCACCTTTCAAGAAGGTTGTGATGTAGAGCCAGCCGATTCCAACAAAATCGGTTCCCAAGAGCAAAGAATCTTCAGGGCTAGCTGCCCCCCGAGCCTTAGTCAGGGCGAGAACAGCAGTGAGAAAGGTAGCTGCCAGGAAAACTTTGAAAGGCAACAACCCTGTGCCAGCTCAAGAAAGCTTACTGAAGATAATATCAGCGGGGAGATGCAGTCTAGCCGATGAAGCTCAAGTTCGGGCACCTCTGAGGACACCACCATGCAAACCCAGCCAGATGTGCTACCATCGGCTTCTGAACCTGCTGCCCTCCCGTTCATGGCAGGGAAGTTTACGTACAAAGAGACGATGCAACAAGAGGGCTCGGAAGGATCGACACCCCTTTTTCGAACCAAGAAGCTTCACATGTAATGGCTCTTCAACTCCTCCTAGCTCAATTCTTGTGATTTACTGCTCCGATTGGCTCACCATCTTCTTTGCAGAGTGAGAACGTTGATAAAGTTCTGATGCTCTCCACAGCTCTGAACGTAACAACCTCTACTGGTGACATCGACCAAGTCGCCACCTTGGCCAAACCCCAGGCAGAAACGCCACAGCCGATCATATCGTCACCGGCCCTTGTTGTTTGTCAGGGTTGGGATAAATTCCAATGCTTCAAAGCTCTGCTTTCTTCACCCATTGAGACATTGGCCGAAAAACTCTGAGGAGGTGAAGAACATCCTTGAAGAAATCTAGCTCCACATCCCAACGACGCTACAGTTGAAGCTCTGGCCAATCGTAACATTGTCTCTCAAGTCGATGTCCGAGCATCGGCTGTGCTTAAATTTTTTCTATTTTCGATTTTTTATTAGCCGATCGATTTCATGAATTGGCTCCTCCTGGGTACATACTTCGTGGCCTTGTATCTTCTCCGTGTGTATGCCCCCCGAGCCGAATCCTTCAAGTGATTGAAGATATCGGCTTTTCAGCCAACTATAAGCCTTTCACATCACCCACCATGCTAAATAGCAAAGCAACTAGCAAATGTGATGAGAATGTGTTTTGGCCGATTGCTGGAATCGGCCTCCCTTGCAGCTGTATCGCTAAGTAAAGGTCTCTACTCTTCCTGTCCATCAGATGCTGTAAACCCCTTCCCCAGCTTCCCATTGCCTGTTAAATCAATGCTGAACACAGGCAGAAGGCATGTTGAGGCTAAATTTGGCCAATTGGTAGGATCGGCCTCCTTTTTCATTGCAATGCTTACTGAGGGTTCACAACTTTTTGGTTCTCCGCTATGACTACGTGACATGCTTGAGGTGAGATCCTTGCTTTTTTTTTTGGGGCCGATCGCAGGGATCGGCCTTGCCACGTATGTCCATAGACTCGGGACTTGTTACTCTGTCAGGCCGGTGGATAAGACCAGCCTCACCCCGTTTTTAGAAGCTTCGATGCGCTCACAGCCGCCCGTATTGATTCCGGAGAGCGGCTCTTGGTCGTTTGCTTCCCAGATGTTCATGGCGGCCAAAGAGATTTCGACCGAATCTTCTGCATGAACAACCTCCACTTCATCTCCATCCCATTGTATGATGCACTGATGCATTGTGGATGGAATGCAACAGTTAGCGTGGATCCAATCCCTTCCTAGCAGGACGGCGTAAGTGCTCTTGCTGTCGACGATGAAGAATGACGTAGGGATGGTTTTTTGGCCGACAGTTAAGTCCACGTTCAGAACACCCTTAGCTTCTGACGCTTGGCCGTTGAAATCGCTTAGCGTGACGTTGGTTTTGATCAGATCTTCATTGGAACGTCCCAAACGTCGTAACATGGAGTACGGCATTATGTTGACTGCTACTCCCGTGTCAACCAGCATCTTGCTGATAGGTTGCCCATTGATATAACCTTTCAGGTATAGGGCTTTCAGATGCCTGTAGCTCCTCTCTCGTGGCTTCTCAAAGATGACTGGCCGTGGGCCGCAATCAAACTGTGCCACTGACACTTCCTCATCTCTTGGAGCACAAAATTCTGACGGAAGGATGAACACCATGTTTGTATCAGCCCGATGCCTCTACATCGGCTTTTGTCTGCTTGCGTCGCCACACTTTCTTTCGTGGCCGTGCCTCGGTTTCCAATGTTTGCTGAATTTTCACGGCCAGATCGGGCCGTGCTTTCCTCAACGTGTACGGTGTACTGCGCCTCGGCTTCCTCCAAGTTACGTAGCCGCTGCACTCTGCGCTTTTGGGAGTGGCTGAGTCCATCAGGGCACCACCTTGGCCGGTGATACCTATCTTCTTCCTCTGACTCCTCGAAGTCTTCATCTTGAGATGACTCAGCTCGTTTTTTCTGAGGTGGGAGAGGCCCTAGACGCTCGAACACTGAAACTTCATTAGCTCCCTTCCTCTTCCGTCTACATTCTGGGCAGTTCTCGATTGTTGGCAATCGGCTCATTCCTGAATCCCAACAATGTTTGAAGAAAGGACAGTTCCAATGCCTATCCATGTCCTCTTGCTCTCTCGATCTCCCTCTAGCGTGACGCTCATACCCTTCGTATCGACGGTATTTCCTGTCGTTTGCATCAGACCGACGATATCTATCATCATCTACGTCGTAGCGCCGACGTCGGTCGTACTGCTGCTCATATTTGGTGAGGAGGTGTGCGGAAAGTGGCCGTTGATACCGCACGCTTCTCACCTCTTCCTCAGTCAAGTACCGTCTGTCATCATGCTGGGGCCGGTCGCGTGGATCGGCCTCCTCTTTATCTTTGCCACATGAGTGACTGCACTCTGGTTTATCCTTGCTATGGCGATCTGCGAGCCCTGCCATGTTGATATCAAAAGAGAAAGCTGGCTCGCGTCTCATGCCGATGTAGAGAATGGGCAACGACATAGTTAATTTCCTGCCGCAGGGCTCTGGTTCGTTCATCCGAAGGGAGAGATAGATCTAGTCCCTCCAACGCGCCTTCGTTTTGGAACCCTTTGAACTTGATCCCGTGCGAACGGGTCTATTCGAAAGAGCCGATGAGATCGGCTTCGAAGATGGCCTTGAGATCATCATATCTCTTCTTGTGCTCAGCAGTCAGATCTTCGTACTTGACCGGTTCTTCCGTCATCTCGGATGTTGACGTGGATGTTGCGGAAGAGTGTCCCACTGGGCGTGCCAGAATGTGTTGCCTGCCAAAACCCACCGGCGAGCAGTGGTTAAGCAACACGAAGAGCCGGGAGGCTTCCAAGACTGCAGGGGGCCCTGGTCCTCGACGTCGTCCCGCAAAATGTTCCGGCACACGTCCTGGCGGTTGCAAGGGCGTGCCACCTGACCTATACCTGGTCAGGAAGGTGTTGGATTGCTTTGATTAGTTTCCTGCATGGCAGACACGTAAACATTAAATACGAGCCCTATCGGCTCTCAGGTTGCCCTGTGGATTGGCTCAAAGAGCCGATCGCCCATGGCTTACGTCGGGTTTACGATGACATGGGGCTCCTGCTTGATCAATATAAAGTTAATCTAATCTACGACAGTTTAGGGTTTTCACCGCATGATCGGAACATCCTGCGCGTAGTTGAGCCTAATAGACACGAAAGATAATGGAAAACTAACCCTAAAAGAGGCCTAAAAACCAACGTTAAGTTAATTCCCGGAACATCCCTCTTAGGACTAACAAACCAAACCTTACGTACTACCGGATCGTTCAACCCGTTTGCAAGGCCTAACCATACAGATATTAAACCAATCCTTGAAGAATTAAGGAGCAACTATAACTGATTGGATCTACTAAATAACGAACAAGCAAGGTGCTGCCCTTATACCTAGGTAGGCATAAGGGCAGCTAGATATCGAGGGGCAGCATAGCTAAACAAGCATGTATAAGAAAAACATCCATGCGAGCCCCAAAACACCTATGATAAATAGTGCTACTCGCCATCAACAACGCTTCAAGCACGAGCAACACAAGGTAAACGAATAAACGTACGCTGCCTAGATCGCAAGATGCGATCTAGGCAGCATGATGCTTACCCGGAAGAAACCCTCGAAGGAAGGGGTGGCGATGCGCCTGATTCGTGTTTGTTGTGAACGTGATTGTCCTCCTTTTTCGATAACCCTAGATACATATTTATAGTCTAAGGGACTTTCTAATTCGGGTGTGCACCTAACCGTGCACGGGTTAAACTCTATCTTTTAATTCTAAACTAAGATGCGATCTACTATATTACAGATACACGGGCAGTTAAGCCCAAACTCTTCGTGCAAGGCCGCTTCAAAGATGCTCCACGCGTATATCCTTCAAGCCCATCTTCACTTACGGCCCATCTCCTGATTTGGCCAAAATCTGGTGATAACAATTACTTTCTTGTATTTGCGGATGCTTGTAAGGGGTATAATCACAAGTATGTATTAGTCCTAGGAAGGACGGTGCATTAGCATAGGTTCACCCACACAACATTTATCAAAACAATGAAGATTAATCAACTATATGAAGCGAAACACTAGACTAAAATCCCCGTGTGTCCTCAAGAACGTTTGGTCATTATAAGTAAACAAACCGGCTTGTCCTTTGTGCTAAAAAAGGATTGGGCCACTCGCTGCAATTATTTCTCTCGCATTTTACTTACTCGTACTTTATTTATCCGCTATATCAAAACCCCCTGAATACTTGTCTGTGAGCATTTGCAGTGAATTCTTTATCGAAACTGCTTGTCAACACCTTCTGCTTCTCGTTGGGTTCGACACTTTTATTTATCGAAAGTACTACGATACACCCCTTATACTTGTGGGTCATCAAGGCCTCATCTCGGAATTGTGTTTACACATGGCGTCATTTTGCTAGATTTCCTAAATTTACTAAAAAATTGCAGGGAAGCTGTGCCGACGGCCTAGCCATCGGCCCACATAGTGGGAAGCTGTGCCGACGGCCTGGCCGTCGGCAAAGTTTGACGCCGTTTGACGCCGTTTGCCACCCGCTGACGCCGTTGTCGGTGGCTGTCGGTGGCCCTACTAGCTGCCTATGTGCCGACGGCTAGGAGTCGTGACGTCGGCACAGACCAGGCATGTGCCGACGGCCGGGCGGTGCAGACGGTTGCCGTCGGCCCTGGTTGACCTGTGCCGACGACCACTTAACTGGCCTGACGGCGTGGGCTTCTGTGCCGACGGCGGCCGTTGGCCCATGTTCTGGCCGTCGGCACCTTGGCGGGCTCCCGAAGTGGACGGCCTAATTCTGTGGCAACCAGACAGCCCATCTATGAAATTCCAAAATAAATTCCAGGATTCCAGGTCCAAATGATGGATACCAAACGACTTCTTATTAACTTTGTTGGCCCTAGCAAATTGGCCCTCCGGAATTGCAATTCCTAGCAGAGAAAGTACCAGCTACTTATGCTGACAGCTCTGGCGTTTGTTTACTGGAACATAAATCGAAATACATTGTACTGACCAACAAGATACCAATAAGATAGACCTCACTGGCAAATGATGGCGATCGAAAGATGAGCTACCAGTTGAGACAAAGTTTGATGCCCACGAAAAGCCATCTAGCAGCCCACCCAGTTGATAGTTTTTTTTTAAAAAAAAAGATGCTTGGCTGGGTACCACTACCTAGAGATCGACCTTCGCGAAGGGAAACGTCCTCCCGCGAAGCGCACCCAGCGATTGACACGTGTTAGCTTCCCCGTACGACGTGATCCGCGAGCGATCCCACACGCGTACTCGTACGCCCGCGCGGGAGTACCTACTCGCAGGACGCGTGCATGCAAGTCCCTCTCTCCGCGCCCGCGCACGCGTTTCCGGCATGCAAATAGCTAGCTAGCACGCATGCAGATTGCTAGCTAAAGATTGGTAGCTACTCCATCGCGGAGTTAGCATTGCAATTAAATTAGCTCGCTCCATCGATCCACCAGCTGCTACGAACTACAAAGTTACAAAAGTGCGAGTACAATTTAGTTTTTCCCTCGAGTACATAGCACAAGTGCGAGTACAGGCACGTATATGAGCGAGTACAGTAGCTCATAAAGCACGAGTACATTTACATACAGAGCACGAGTACAGGTACACATGAGCGACTACAAGTACACTCACGCACACGAGCAGGTACACTGGCACACACGAGCAGGTACAGTCGTGCACACGAGCAGGTACAGTCACGCACAACACACGAGTACAGTTGAACACACGAGCGAGTACAAACGGGCATACGAGCAGGTACAGTCGTGAGCACGAGCAAGTACATGTACAGAAGTACAGTGGCGTACACGAGCGGCGTACAGATCACGCGTAGAGTACGAGTACGGTCCGAAGACACCGGACGAGTACAGTTAGCGAGTAAAGGGAAAAATTACACCAAATACACTAAAAACGGAAGTACTTATCAGTTGAACACACAAGTACAGTTAGGTACACACCACAGGTACAATCATAATATTATTGGAAGTACGAAAAAAAAGTATCTCCAAACCTATCAACATGGGATCTAGTTTTGAAGATCTCGACGCGAGGATCTCAAAAGTGGAAACGGTTCGTAATTTGGACTTACGGTTCTCAAGATATTTCATTTTGAAAAAACGAATCTAGAAGAAAAAGGGAAAAACTGACACAACCCGGCCTTCTCTCCTCCCCCATCCCCACCTTGCTTCCCCTTGCGACACGTGGCGAGCAGGGAGACCACTTCCTAGGGATTTTCTGGCACCACAGCGCGCCACTTGTCGCGTGCGGAGCGAGTTGCCTTCCCTTCGGGAAGGTCGGCCTTTTTTTAACGATTTCGTGCTTGGCTTGTTGAGCTCGCCGATCTACGTGAAGTTAATTATTTTTTGTCATTTCGGGCATCAATCATCGTGGTTAGAGTTGACCTCACGCAAACGTATGTCATACTCACATGGGCTTCCAAGCTGTCACAAGATGACACAAACCGGTAGTTTACATCCCTTTTCCATCGTTATTAGAAAGGGGTAAAGCTTAGAGATTTCGCTATAAGAGCACACCATACTTGGCTGTTTGTAGCACAGCAAACTTGACAATCTTGCTCCTTCGGTGCAATCTTGCTCCTTCTGTGCTCCGAGTCGCGAGTTGCTAGTGGTCAACACACACGTCTAGCAATTCTTGCGAGAGAATTTGAAACGGCCAGAGGGGGGTGGCGGATACGGTGTTGAGCATGGCCAGGTCCCTGGTGGGCGGCGCCCTCAGCAAGGCAGCTTCTGCCGCCGCGGACGAGATGAGCCTTCTCATGGGCGTGCGCAAGGATATCTGGTACGTTTGCATGAACTTCTTTGTTCAGGTCCTGCACCTGCCCTAGCCTCTTGAGAAAAGTGTGGTAGAGGACCTGCTCGGCACGCACGCGCGCGTATCGCCGACGTTCCTTTCCTCTAGAGATTCTTGTCCTGCCGGTTGCAGACAGTTAGCAGCATGCACAGACGCTTAGCAGCATAGGGGTTGACAACAAGTTCACGAGATGTTTTGCCCAGTCTGAGAAAAGAAGAGGAAAAGCAGCAGGTGATGGGGTGAACAGTTATCCTGATTTTGGTCATTTGTGCATACAGCTTGGAATCGGAATTTGTTTCTTTTCGTCAGATAGGAAGTCCAAGGTAATGCAGCTATTATAACTTGAAAAATACTATATTGCATAAGACTAGTCATAATTGGGAGTATCATATAGTAGTATCATGCATATGATACTAGTGTACGATACTATTTTCACAATGTATAGTATGTGTAGTAGTATCATATGTTTCATGTATTTAATGATTTATAGAATCTCAATATAAAAGTATGTACAAGATTTGTTTGGATTAATTTTTTTCTAATTTTGCATATGACACGGTATCTATCTATGATGTTAATATCATCTCTTTCATCATTAATTGATATGACCCATCAGGTTTTTGCATGCATTTAGCGCATAATACTAGCTATGATACTTATATTATGAGTAGTCTACGTGCATGTCGCTAGCTCCAAATTGAAATGTTACCCATGGCGCTTGGAGTACTGTAGTTTTGTACTTTTCTCAATCCTAGGCAGGCGCTACACACTGCATGCCTCCAAAATGTGATTTCCAAAAGCACCTCCCATGTGACCGAAAATGAAGTAGATTTCAAACAACTTTGCATACAGCCAAAATTAGCCTGCTTGATTAAACTGGCATTCTGCTGAATGCGCCAGAGCTCATGCGACGTTGCACGGTCGGTGATGCGGGTGCGCGGCTCCAAAAGTCCTATCTCCTCTGCCTCTTAGAGCATCTTCACTCGTCTCCCCGACTAGGCCCTCGAACGACGTTTTTTCTATCCGGATGGCGAAATTCGGCCCAGTCGCGTCCCCGGTTCCTCGATTTCGTCCGGATTTGGGCCTAAATTCATCCGGCGATCCCACGCCATCCCCGGCCCCCCGGGGAGCTCTCGGGGACTCCGGACGAAACAAAAGCGCGCGAAACGGCGAGGAAATTTCCCGCGCGTCAGGTGGCCCCAACTTGTCGGCGAGAGACACCGATCGTCGTCATCGTCGCATCGTCTTCCGCGCGCTGTAAAAGCCTGCCGCCGGTCAGCATTCGCCGGCCGCGTAGCTTCCACGCGGCGAGTTAATGCCGTCGCATCGTCTTCCGCGCACGCATCGTCTTCCACGCGGCATTAATCGCCGGCGCCCGCCGCGCCTATTTAAGGCCACTCCGCTCGCCGCGATGCCCCTGCTCCGCTCTTCCTCCATTCTCCCTCCACTCACCCTCCACCTCCACCTCGAACGATGGCGTTCTACGACGACGACGGTGCATCGAACAACGGGTTCCCCCGCCGATCTCTGCACACGTGGGAGGGGCACCTCCTCCACCAGGCGGGGTACCCCTGCCCGCCGGACACGAGGCCCCCCGGCGGCGGGTGGCGGCTAAGCGCTGGTGGCGTGCCAATCCCGCCGCCGCCCCAGGGCGACGCCCTCGACGTCGCCATCGAGGAGGCGCACATGGGGATGACGGAGGAAGAACGCGCGGACCCGCGCCACCACCCCGAGAACTACACTCGGTGGAATTCTTACTTTCTCCGGCGGTGGGAGCGCGAACTGGCGGCGTATGACGGCCCGCCACCTCCGCCTCCGCGCAATAACGCCGCGGGTCACCGGCGTTGGTGGAGCGCGCCGGGTAGGACGCTCCGCAACGTCCTCGAGCACATCGAGGGTGGCAACTCGCCGCGGGTCACGATGCCCCCTCTATCGAGGGCATCGAACAGCCGCCAACGAGGAAACAGCTGGCAGCCACGGCGTATGGCTGCCAGTTCCTCGTCGTCCGATTCGGCGGCGAGGTCGATCTCCAGGTCGGCGCCAACCTTGGCGCCGGTGAAAAAGGAGTCGGCTTCCCCGCCGAGCCACCGCACGCGCGGTATCGTCATCCGCGAACCATCAACGGCACAAGGACGGCGCCGCCCCAAGCGCGACGACGACACCTCCGGCGAGCGGAGTGGCTTCCCTGTCGTCGACCTCGAAGCCTCCAACGACGAGCTGTACAAGCCATCGCCGTCCCCGCCTCGCACCAGCGGCCGGTGGGGAGACACCGGCCAAGGCAGCAACCAGGCGGCTTCTGCGCCACCACAGTTCGACGACGACAGCTCCGACGACGACGGCGACTACACGGTGTTCTACCGCCATTTGGGCATGTAGAGCGCCGTGTTTTAAAATTTATAGTTGTATTCCCCGAGCCGAATTCGAAATATAGTCGAATTCGGCCTCTATGTATGAACTTCGCCCTCTATATAGTAAATATCATTAAATTTAGTCTAAATTCGCCCGTTTTTAGCCGTAGTTTGTCAAGTTTACGTTTTTCAAATTTACATCGTCGTCTTCGCCTGAGGACACGGCTGGGAAACTACTCCTCCCCACGCCAAATTTACGTCCAATCCGGACGTAAATTTTCCCGGATTTCGGCGTGGGGAGGGCAAACGAGTGGAGATGATCTTAGGCCTCCAACGGGGGCTACCTATCCCAGGCCCGCGCGTTTGGATAGGTCGCTCTGGATAAAATTGTGATCCACCGCGCGCATCTATTCCAGAAATGGATGGCCACGGCATACGAGACAACCTAAATTCGGTCTAGATCTGGGTCAGATTTGTGCGGTCGCGGACGTCGAGCACTGGCCGCTCGCGTCCTCCCGTATCCTCCTCTAACCCGCGTGGCATAGGGAGATAATTTTATTTTTCATTAAATAAGATATATTATATTTTTCTTAATACTACCTACTACTAGCCTAGCTACCCACGACTCGCGGCCGACTCGCCGCCGTGGCCGTGGATTTCACTCTACGCGGGTGGCCTGTACGCGTGAGGATTCCACTCCAGATTACCAGCTGGGTGGCCCAACGGTGGCCATCCTCCAGCGTTCCTCCACCGCCGCCCTCCTCGTGTACATCCTCGCAGCGTGGGCACGGGCGCGCTCCTCCTCCTGCGGCATCATGGTCCGCTTCCCGCACAACCCAAGCTCCCGCACAACACGCTCGACGCGTTCCACAACGTCCCATGCCTTGAGGCGAACGCGGCCGGCGTCCTTAGCATCCTTGATCGACTCCTGGCGGCACTGCCGCTATTGCCGGCCTAGCTCCGCCTCCGCAACCTCCTCATGGGCGCGCCGATCGGGCGAGGGAGTCTGGACGAGGCGGCGGGCAGCCTCCTGAGCGATGAGCTCGTTCTTTCGCCCGATGAGGTCGCCTAAATGGGGGCAATCGGCCCGGACGGAGGACTCGTGCTCCCTCGTCTCGCGTGTGAGCTCGACGAGACGCGCCTCGATGGCGATGTTGAGCTTCGCCATCTCGCGGTCGTCGACAACCTCCTCCTCGTCGGCGTCCACGACGGTATCCGCCTCCTCCTCGGCTGCGGGGTCAGGCCCCTCCTCCGCGGCATCGTACCAGCCATCGGCGGCCTCGTACCAGCCAGCCACGGCCCCCTCCACCAGATCTCCATCCTGTGCCTTCTTCGCTGCCCCTAGGCCACGACACGGATCGCCTCGTCGTCGGCGACCCACCGTGTGTCCTGCTGCACCTCCTCCTCCGTCCGCGGGAACCTAGCGCGGGCGGCGAGGGAGAGCTTCTCCCACGTGGTTTGCAGGGTGCGCGGCATGGCGATGGAGGAGGGGAGGGCGCCGAAGAAGGTAGAGGGGGAGAGGGCGGCAGAGTGGGTGTGGTCTGCGAGGCCGCGCGCACTGTCTTTTATAGCCGGTGGCCTTGGCGGGAAACTTGCGCGCGAGAGTGCACCCTAGTCCTTTTCGCGCGTGGGAACCCGGTGCGCGCGGGAACTTTCTCGTGCTTTCTCCCGCCCGCCATTATTGTCCCGTCAATGCCTGCCATGGCACAGGGCCGCCTAGGGAAGACGAATCACATGGCGGCTTTGGGTCGCCGCGTTGGTGCAGTGTGCGACTCAAATAGACACGTGGATGCTGTCCGTGTGTCCGTGCGGCCCAAACTGCCCAAAACGGACGGCCCAATGCGTCCATTTGGATCTCCGTGTTGGATATACCCTTACATCTTTTTTCTTTTCTATTACAAACCCAAGAGACATGGAACTTTTGCTTCTAGGTGCATATGCTCCCTTTTTTAAAATATATTTAAAGTTGTTAAAAATTTCAAAAAAGAAAATTGCGCATACATCTCCACATCACACGTATTCACGAAGTCGTTTCAGAAAAAAAGTGAATTGCTATGTGGCTAGTGCAAAAAAGACAAAATTACATGCTAAAATAAGGCTTTTTGATAGATATTTGTTTATCTTTTTTGCGCAGGGCAACAAAATATTATTTTACTAAAATATTATTTTACTATGCGAGAACATGGAATGTGGCCATATACCGCCTAAATTTTTTCTCTAGTTTTTTAACATTTTAATATTCATTTTTTAGGTAAAGGGAGCATATGCACCTGGGATCAAAAATGCATTTCCGAAATCCAAGTCCCTATTGTTGGCTATACTATGTTTGTAATAGAAAATAACGTTTTTCTGAACTCTGCTCGTGGAGCTGCAGATATTATTTTGCATTTACCGTTGGATGTCTTAGGCTGCAGGAATGGAACCATACGTGTTGTAAGTGTCTTTTTGCTGATTTCTGGCAGGTTCATCAAGGACGAGCTAGAGACTATGCAGGCATTCCTGGTGGCTGCTGAAGCAATGAAGGAGAAAGACCTGCTACTCAAGGTGTGGGCAAAGCAAGTGAGGGACCTGTCCTACAATATAGAAGATTGCCTTGGTGAATTCATGGTGCATGTAGCGAGTCAAAGCTTGTCACGGCAGCTGAGGAAGCTCAAAGATCGACATCGAATCGCCATGCAGATCCGTGATCTCAAATCAAGAGTTGAAGAAGTGAGTAATAGAAACATACGCTACAACTTGATTGACAAGAACCAAGTCCTCGCCAAAGCCATTGAAGAGAGGGAGTCTTGCATGGAAGATATTCGCAACCAGTCAGGTAGCAACATCAATGAAGCTGAACTTGTGGGGTTTTCCAAGCCAAAAGAAGAGTTGATAAAGCATCTAAATGTCCATGTCAGAACCGGCCCTCCTCAGGTAGTATGTGTGGTCGGCATGGGTGGTTTGGGTAAGACTACTCTTACAAGGAAGGTTTATGAAAGTATGGAAAACTTTTCATGTTGTGCTTGGATCATTGTCTCGCAGTCATTTGTCAGGATGGATTTTCTGAAAGGTATGATCAAACAACTTCTTGGAGATCTTGCATTGAAGAACCTACTTGAAGCGAATGTAGTGCGAGAGGATAGCCTCGCCGAATACCTTAGAGAAGAGCTGCTTGAGAAGAGGTACTTTGTTGTTCTTGATGATTTATGGAACTTAGATGATTGGAAATGGATCCAAAGTATTGCTTTAGCTAGAAGTAACACCAAAGGTAGCCGGATAGTGGTAACAACACGAAATGTTGGTTTAGCTGAGGAGTGTACTTTGGAATCTTCTGGACCAATTATCTACCACCATGAACCCCTACAAACAAATGATGCCATAAAATTGCTTCTAAAGAGTACTAGGAAAAGTGAGGAAGACATGAAAAATCATCAGATGAAGAAAATAGTCACTAAGATAATAAAAAAATCTGGGCGGTTACCCCTAGCTATACTCACAATTGGAGGCATGCTTGCCACTAGAATGATTAGTGAGTGGGAAAGTATTTATGACCAGATTCCGTCGGAGCTAGAGAGTAACCGAAGCCTTGAAGCCATGAGGAGGATGGTTACTCTTAGTTACCACCACTTGCCTTCTCATCTCAAGTCATGCTTTCTGTATATAAGCATATTCCCTGAAGATTTCGTAATCAAAAGGAGACGTCTAGTGGAAAGATGGATAGCCGAGGGGTTTGTTATTCCTAGGGATGGAGTGAGTGCTGATGATGTTGGGAATAGTTACTTTAAGGACCTAATATACCTAAGCATGATCCAACCATCAGAAGTGAACATAGAAGGGATTGTAAAGGCCTGTCAAGTTCATGATATCGTTCGCGATGTTATGATCTCGATTGCTAGAGAAGAAAATTTTGCATGCTCCACATGGAATAGTGCAACTGGAATAGCAGGGGATAACTTCCGTCATGTAGCATACCAAGGCAGTTGGTGCCCAAATAAAGGATTGGATTGGAACCATGTCCGATCATTTACTGTGTTTGGTGAGAGACCCATGAAGCCAACACCTTCAATGTGTTCGCCCGACTTCAAGATGCTTAGAGTCTTGGATTTATGTGATGCCAAGTTTGACATCACACAAAAAGATATCAATTCCATAGGAATGTTGCGTCATTTGAAATATGTCAGCTACAAGGGTCGCAAACATGGGACAGAATCATATGTTTATAAACTCCCAAGATCCATTGGGAAGCTACAAGGGTTGCAAACATTGGACATAAGAATTAGTTCTGTGGCATCACTACCAACTGAAATCACTAAACTGGCAAGCCTTCGTAGCCTCCGTTGTAGCAAAAGAAGTGTTTACAGCAATTTGTACAAAACTTACCCTTTGGTGTGGTTAGGCTCCACATTTTGTCTGCCTAATATGTATACTCGTCTTATTTATTCTGACAATCCTCTGAAGATTACAACGTTTGTACACATGGCCTGGACTGGCCGTTTGTCAAACTCTGAAGGTGTGAGAGTGCCCAAAGGGATCAGCAATCTAAAGGAGTTAGAAATACTAGAAGTTGTAGATGTTGAGCGAACTTGTAGGAAAGCAGTTAAAGAGCTCGGGGAGCTTATAAAGCTAAGGAAGTTAAGTGTGGCACTAGGGGCAAGTCAGCAAAAGAGCAAGATAATTTGTGCATCCATTGAGAAGCTCACTTACCTCCGCTCTCTTAATATTAGTGCGGATTATTATTCTTGGAGAAGCAGGGCATCCCTCAAGTGCTTGCATTCAATTTCCACTGCCCCCCCTCTCCTGAGGACGCTGAAGTTGAAAGGTGATCTTGGGGAGATGCCTGGCTGGGTTAGCGTTCTGGTACATTTGGTAAAGATCGATTTAGTGGATACCACTCTGACGGACGGAGATAAATGCCTAAACATACTAGGGGCACTGCCCAACCTCATGCACCTTCGTCTTGATTGGAAATCTTATGTTGGAGAGAAACTTGTTTGGGTTTTGAGAGAGGAAACATTCACAAATCTCCGGAAACTTGTTATGTGGAACCTGATGATGCTGAGCGAGTTGATATTTGAGGTGGGCACCTCGCCCCACTTGAAAAACATTTTAATCGTTATTGGCCACCTGGAATCAGCGATTACTGGTATCAAAAACCTTCCAATGTTGAAGGAAATTACACTTTTTGTCCATGCTGAAGTGGCGAGGCTTGGTGTGCTGCAACGTGAAGTGGACACACACCCGAACCATCCTATTCTGCGGCTCCAGATGGACGGGATCAAGCAAGACCTGGATGCTGTCGTCCTCCAAGGATCCACTACTGCGGTACAAGCAGAAGAAGCAACAGCGGGGGAGAACTCATACCCGCAGGTGCCGACGGGGAGCGACAGGTCAGCTATTCTCTCTTCCCTTCAGTAGCAGTACTCCATCCACCGATTGACGTTTATTATACTGTATATAACTTACAAACAATCTCTCTTCTCTCGTTTTTCTTTGTCTCCAACAGCGAAGATGATCTACGATGAGTGACGATGAATGAGTCTTCCACTTTTCGCTCTGCATTAAAATTTCAAGTGAACCTCTCCGCGCTGCCGTCGCCGTCTACCGGTCAGCGCGACGCCGCTTCTGCGCGCTGCCGCCGAAGCCTCCCTTGTTCTCCGGCCAAGTCAGACCCATAGGCATGGAGAGAAGGGCCCCAGCCAGCCACCTGAAACCCTAGCCCGAGAGGTCTGTCACATCGCCGACGCGGCCGCCGCCGTCGCACCTCGTCCGGCCGCGGCATGACCTCCGCAAGCTCCCCCCTTGCTCGTCCTCGACTCGTGGCCTCCCCGACAGCGGCGAGCTCTTCCCCAAGCCCGGCCTCCCCGACGGATTTGCGTGTTCTAGCCCTTGCCGACGCCCCATCTCCTCCATTGCTGCAACAACACGACTGGTTCGTCTCCAAGGTGCCCCACGAGATCTTGCTGTATCTACTCTTCTTCCTGCAACTGTCGGTTCTACCAATTTAGGCATTCACTATGGTCGGCTAGGGCATTTGAATCTAATAGACATTATTTATAACTATATTGACTAGATTCAGATTGAAGCTCACTGAAAGTGATTGTAAGATTTCTCGCTGCAGCCATGAGTACATTGTTAAATGTTTGACTTGTTCATATGCCAAGTATGTTCTAGTCTTTAGTTTTTTGCAACCGTAGTCCCTGCATAACTCAAGCTTATGCTTATAGGGAAGCTTGTTCATATGACTTGTTCACATTTGTACATCAGTTCAAGCTTATGCTTATAGGTTTTGGAGTGGTATTCTGTACATATCAGTCAAGAATCATGATGGAATGAACCTGACACCGATGCGGTAGCTGAATATTTCAGGCTTCAGAGTCCATGAGAATATTCAGATAGTGCTATTTAGCGCAGTGGAACCGCAAGCTATGCGACTGCACAAGCGCACATAATCAAAATTTCAGTGCAAAACTGGACTGCTCAGTTCTTTAACCACTTTGAATGGGTGAAACAAGTTAAAGTCCTCAATACCTGAAATGGTGTTACCAGGGGAAAGTTGAGGTCACGGGAATAGCTTTCCAAAGGATAATCAACATGTGATCTATCTCTGACAGGTCAATGCTCTTTTTTTCTGTAGAGTGATACATTCCCCGGTTCTATGTTTTCTGTCAATGCTTACATAAATATCTATTGTTCTCACTACAGTTAATCTGAATAGATATCCCTGTCTACTGGACCGTTTCTTCCCACTTTCAGACCTCACCAAAGTACTTATTACGTCAGTCAAAACACTACCCAGAAAATCGATGTGAGAGAACGCCGAAACATCTTGAACCCAGCTCCTGTGTTTGCTACATTGATTTTTTCTTTTTTTATTTCTGAATGTGCCGTGTGCAAACTCTCTGTTGCGAAAAGCGACTGGAATGAAAGGTAGAACACAGTATAACAGATCCACTAGGTCTACAAGCTCCAGTCCACTTAGGACGCTTGACATAGCTGTAGTAGTTTCCACTTACCCCTCATAATTTGGTCGCCGAAGGTACAGAACAAACAACTAATCATCAAGAACTCTGTATGTCTAACCTAAACAGCTTGTTGGTATTATTGTTCGGAGCCCAAAAACAACTGTATGAATTCAGACTCATATGGAGTCCTCTGATTCTGAGACATATGACTGTGAAGCGGAGCTAGCTTTTCTGCACTCAGCGAACTGGTACTGGTTCTGTCATAATTGGCCCCATTTTTTCGCTAATCTTGCTGACAGAAACACAAGTAAACTATGTTGCAAAATTACAGTTAATTAATCTTCACACCATTTCTTGCTGCTTTTGCATTTTTCTTATTTGCTTTTCTTATTCTAGTATGTTATGTTGCAGGCCAGTATTAGTTGGTAAAACATGTCAACCTCGCAGATCTGGATAATGAAGATGAAACGCTCAGGG
Organism: Lolium rigidum; assembly: GCF_022539505.1. NCBI lineage: Eukaryota > Viridiplantae > Streptophyta > Magnoliopsida > Poales > Poaceae > Lolium > Lolium rigidum. The sequence continues at coordinate 29,438,312 of NC_061509.1, forward strand.
CTAGTACTAATTTCAGGTATGAGTTAGGCTTTGTGTTTTGAAATACTGTCTCTCGAGGACGCAAGATTTACTTTCATAACATTCCAGAGTGGAGAGAAATGAGACACAAGTGGAGCCTTGATGAACATGTTCATTTACAATCTGCTTTTCAGTGAGAGTTAAGGTATGTTGTGTAACTCATTTACACTGCTTCCATGTTATCATTTTTACTGTCAGTGAGAGTTAAGGTATCTAGATGTAGGTGTTCTCTTCCATGATGCTTTGTGCTGATGTTGCAGTTTAACCAAGCCTTCCTGTGAATATTGCAATGAATGCATTGACACTCCTCTTTGACACTCATCTTTGATGATAATGGTTGCTCAGTTAGATGAATACGACAAGCTCTGTTTCTTTCATGCATAGCTCCTTGCTTATGTATTTTTCTCACTGAAATGTGTAAACTGTCCTTCTGGTTCCGTTTGGTAAAGTGCCTGATGAAACTAACAAGTGATGTTATGACTATAACTTGCTGCCGTTGCATTTTTGACTTGCTGAAAATCATGATTTTATTGTTCTGCTGTTATGACTATAACTTGACATGAAAATCAAGGAGATAACATACATTCCCTCCTACTATTATTCCTCATTTTCCTTTGCTAAAGCACTGACCTCCACATCTGTGTACTGAATGGTTCCATCATCTAACTAGGATTCATATTTTATGGCTTTGGACAGGCAATACAGGATAAGATGCTAAGCGGTATAGCGGATGCCGACGGAGCTGATTTCATGGCTGATTTGGAGGACTTGTGCGGGGATGATGACACGCAAATGTCCACTATTTTGTGACGTTGATGAGCTTTACTAGACCAGTTATGCTGTTACTAGTTCGTTTACCAGACTAGCTGTAAATTCTCGTTGCAAAACTCTGCAGTGTAGCTCCATGTCTGAAAGTACTGCATTTTTTCGTTCTCTCAGTTCTGGTTGCAAAACAAGCCTTCTGAGTTCTGAGTGGGTGATGGCATGTGCGTAGCATCTCCTGTTGGAGCCAACTATTTAAACCATCAAGTGATGTTAATAATGCTAGCTATTGATCAGTATAGGGACAAGTGGGACATCCCACAGTAGCCCAATAACCTTTTCCATTGATGGGATAATAGGGACATGTGACAACGGGATGAGAGGGATATGTGAGAGTGGGAGGCGGACGTCCCAAGTCCATCCCACCTGAAATCTTACTCTGCATGCCAGCCTCGCAGTCTCAAATCTCCTGTTTTTTTCTTTCACGTGATTCAGTTTGAGTTTCTAACATGGTTTCTCTCTCTGTCTCTCTAACAGGACATGTTCCTCGTTCCCTCTTGTTGCCGATGATCATGGCAACAACAATGATGATACAGCCCTCGGTGTCTGTTACTCCTCATTTGCTGGCACATCTTACTCCATGTTGGTACTAACACTCTACCCTCCTTCGATTTAATTGATTCCATCTCTTAGATGCATGTTTGATGATTTCTACTTGGTCACTTGGTTGTTCCAAACTCTGGTTCAATGTGATGAAGCTAGTTCCATTGCTATGTATCTGCTGGATTATCTTACAATGTCAAGTTTCCCAGCCTGCGGGTTGCTTCTGCTTCGTTTTTCCTTTGAGCATTTATTATTTCATATAGTCCACTTTGTACCTGAAAAATATTGTATATACCCTGTCTAAGTGTACGGAATGGTAACGCTTTTGTATTTTCAGAAATCGTACGAGGAGCTGTAGTAACTATGATAAATCTTATCTGAGCAAGGAGCTTCTCAATCTGAAGTGAATAAACATCCAACCATCCTGTGCTGCAAAGCACAGTCAGCGATCTCGAGGGAAGTTGGACACCACAGGAGATTCTTTTCTGAGCCGGCTGGGAGTTCCGGGTCCAAACGCCTCTGAAGCGTGAACCGTGAAGTGATGATCCTAATAACCGTTGAGTCCAGTGAGCAACAACTCATGTTCTTTTCCAGTTATCATGCTACATGTACCTCACGTACATTTGCTGATAAAATAAACTCATGCATGTGTTTTCAGCTGGTTGGAAGACGTGGAACGTCCAATAATGGACTACGCCACACTGCCTGAAACATAAATTAAGCTGCAGTTGCCCGCCGCGTTCGTCTTTCCAAGTTCGCCACTGGTGGCCTATGATACAACAACTTCCTTTGTCGAAGAAAATGATACAACAACTTCATGTTCATATGTTGTGAAAGGCCGAGGGAGAATTCTTTGTTACGGAGCAGGCTGAACATCATTTCAAGATCTTACAAGGATTTTACAAGTGGCAACTGCTGGCCTAGAAGCCAACGAGTAATTTGAGAAGACCACACCATGGAATAGATCAAGCTGATTCATCGACAACAGCTCTGCAATCACTCTGTCCAAACTTAACAGGCGTACTCTCGCGTCTTTCGTGAAAGAAGCACAAGAATTGCATGCCCGCACAACTCCATCTACCTCGTCCAGTGGCTGAATTCAATGGGTGGCTGTACATATATGATTCTGCAGGCTCGCTGTCTATATATATGCGGTGTGATCGGAGCCCTTGTGAGAAAAATGCTGTGCACTGTTTGTAATTGTGTTGAGAACAATCGAATCAATTCAAGGGATGCCTATCATTGTTTTTCACTGTGACACTGAAACCTCTAGCTTAAGAAGTAGTGATGTAAACATGTCAGCACATTTGTGAAACAACTAGTATGATTACTGCATTTATTTCCGTGGATGCACCATGTCCGCAGCATTGAAGTTTATACCTGTGCTATCTGATATTTTTGTAGATCTGAGTCAGGCTTATGAACTTTTACGTCCAGTTAGAACTGCACTCTTCACTTCGTTAACAGAGCACCCTGGGCTCTTCAGTTGGTTAGCAGAGCACTCTGCTGTTTCTTCCCATCTGTGATCAGGCCCAGGCAAGACTCTGAATTTGTTAAGTTGAGTTAGAAGTGCACAATCTTCAGTTAACAGATCGATGTGGGAATTCAGGCAATCTGATCCTCACACCTTGTGATGCTGACACGTCCAAACTCAAACAACAATACCAAAATGAAACTTGAGCCGTTAAGTTACTACTAGTACTAGTACTACTCCATTTCCTCCATGGTGAGCTTATGGAGCTGAACAGGCTGGCCGCCCGATTAGTTAACTACTCACAGCATCCAATATATAGCTAGATACGAGCTTGGTCCTGGTCAGATATAATCATGGTCTCTAGGTAAAGTAAGAACGCACGACGGGCCGTGTCCACATGTACGAAACTAACAAAAGAACAAAAAATAAAAGGCAGCAGCGCGCCTTCTCCGTCCTCGGCCTGCTTTCCGACCCCCATGACGGCACGTGATGATCGCGAACCGAGAACCACAACAAGTCTAGGCCAGCAACCAGTAGGAATCCGATCAGAAAGTAAAGCCCGGATCAAAAGACGGGCGCGCGGCCGATTATTTTACGGTTCTCCGCGGCGAGGTGAACAGAAAGCCTGGGACATGGCTATTTTTAAGACAGTCCGCATGCCAAGCATATGGGTCGGCGCGATGCTTCTCAGGTAAGTTGATTCCTTGTGTCTAAGGATGATAATTTAACCCACGGGTAAGGGTAGGGTTTGGGCAGAGTTTTATATTTGTGAGTAGTACTCATACCATACCAGTTAAGTCGCGGGTGGTGCATGGGTATAGCCTTGTATCCATGGGTATACCCATACCCTACCCATTTATATTGATATGTGGAGCTATGCTACTACATAAGTTATTGAGTTTGTCAATCTATGTTAAGTTATCATCAATTATCAATATGTTATGTGACTCATCTAGTCTTGTTGACTTATGAGTTATGAGTATGTGATTGTGAATTCTAAATTTTATAATTTGCATATACTCAACTAACTGTTATAGATTTGATATACTTGATTTTTTTGTCAAATGTGTTATCATTAAATATAAAATTATCAATAATTAACTTGTGTACTATTTGATCTACATGTTGGGTATTCAATGGGTACGGGTATTTGTTGGGTATGGGTTAGGGTAGAGTTTCATGCCTACGGGTACATGTATGGATAGAATTTTCTACCTATTAGCTATATTGGTATGGGTATGGTATTGCTATATCCTGCTCATACCCTACCCATTGCCATTCTTACTTGTATCCCATACGTGAGTAGGGCACTCTAGCCAGTGCCTGCAAAGGTACCAGTGGAGGCGGAGGCAGGATCAGCGGCATATGATAGGCAATTTTCTAAAAGCATCTCCAGCGGCCCGACGTATTTCGAACGTAAAAAAGGACTGCACGCGTCTGTTTACATCGGGTGCGGACGTGAAATTAGCCTTAGGACCAAGATCGATCATTTACGTCTGGGGGTGTTCCTAGCGGTTAGACGCATTTCACTGTTTCCACATTTTTTTCTATTTAACTAAAATAACTTACATAGCATAAAAAATATAAAACATGAAAACGTAAAAAGGCTATGACCTGCTAAAACCTTAATCCTAGCATACTCCTCGCTGTCGCTGGGCAGCTGGATCAGCTCGACGACGTCCGGGGTCGTCCATGATCAGATCGGCAGCGGTGAAACATATGCCGCTGGTGCCGGCCGGTGGTGAAGTTGATGGCCTGGGCCATTGCGCGCGTAGCTGGCCGGGCGACAGAGCATTTGTGCTGCCTGTTGCAATAACCGTTGGTTCATGTGTGCGTGCGTGTAGGTAGTACTACGAGAGAGAGAGAGAGGTGTGCACGAGCAAGCATCATGAGTAGCGCACGGAGGCGGCCGCCATCCGAGCCTAGCGGAGGTGGTCGTCCCTTCACGATGAGTAGCACGAGAGGCAAGTGCATGTCCACTCGAAGCCGGGGAGCTAACGGCGAGTTGCTGGCCAGAGTTGCGCTGGTTGGTGCGCGTTAGTATTGGGTAACAACGTATGTACCTGTTCATATCTCTTATGCGTATAAATCAAAGGAAGCTAGCTCTAGTCAAAACTGAGGAGTCATCATCAAAGACATAAATAGTTATTCTTTTCTGACATGCTGGGCCTAGTCAATTCGTCCTCACACAGCATTGGTTAAAAATAATTGTCATGCGAACTTTTTAAATCTGCTGTATTAGAAGAAACAACGGGCTTCAGAGCATCTCCAGCCATGTCCTCGGAAAGGCCCTAGGATCCCTTTTTTTCATTCGGATGGACGAAAACGGCTCAATCGCGCCCCCAGATTCTCGATTTCGTCGGACTTGAGCTTTTATCCATCCGGCGAGTTTATGTCATCCCCGCCCCCCGGGAGCGCTCTGGGAGTCCGGAGGAAACGAAAGCGCAGGAAACGTCGAGAAAACTTCCAGCGCGACTGGTGGCCCCGACTTGTCGGCGAGAAAGGCCGATCGTCGTCCTCATCGCATCGTCTTCCGCGCGCTGTAAAAGCCTGCCGCCGGTCAGTCTTCGCCTCGAATTCACGCGCTCGACCCTCTATTTACCGCGGAACTACCGCGTCTGGCCGCATTCACCACCGCCGTCTCCCTTCTCTCCCCAGCCCAGTCTTCTCTCCCCAATCCTCCTTGAGCGAGCAATGGCGGCTACGGCGACGGCACGGCGAACAACAGCTTCGGCCGGCATTCCCTACACCAGTGGGAGGCGCGACTTCTGCACATGGCGGGCTACCCGGCGCCGCCGGACTTTCGCGCGCCCGGAGGATGGCGCCTGAGCGCGGGGGGGCGTCCCGATCCCGCCGCTTCCGGTGGGAGGCGACGCGCTCGACGTCGCGATTGACGCCGTGCTCGTCACCCTCAGCGACGAGCAGCGCGCGGAGGAGCGGTACCTCCCCGACAACTACGGCGCCTGGAACGAGTTCTTCCGTCGCCGGTACGAACGGGAACTCGCGGCGTACGGCGGTCCTCCCCCTCCTCCAGCTCGTAACAACGCTGCCGGCCGCCGCCGCTGGTGGAGCGCGCCGGGCCGCACGCTCGAGAATGTGCTCGCCTACAACGAGCGCGGCAACTACCCCGTCCTAGGGATGCCGCTGCCGGTGGCGGTGCGTCCCGTGTCACGCTGACACGGAAGCTCCTAGATGCCACGGCGCATGGCGTCGTCGTCCTCGTCGGGGTCGACGTCAAGGTCTACGACGGCGACTACATGGCGTTCTACCGCCATTTCGGCATGTAGAACGCCGTTTTTAAATTTTAGTTTATGTTTCCCTCTATCCGAATTCAAATATATTACGAATTCGGCCTATATATCTAAAAACTCGCCTATATATATTAAATATCTCTAAATTTCGCCTAAGTTTTAACATTTTTCGTCTATTTATGTTTGAATTCAAATATATTCGGTCTTTCCTCTGGATTCACTGCTGGGAAAATGGGCCTCTCCAGGCTGAGTTTCACATCCATTCGATGTTAAATAGGGTGGAATTTCGGCCTGACAACCCAACGGCTGAAGATGCTCTTAGCCCCACTAGAGGCCATCTAGCTAGCAGCCCACCCACTGGATAGTATATATTTTTTTTAAAAAAGATGCTTGGCTTGTTGAGCTCACAGATCTACGTGAAGTTAATTATTTTTGTCATCGTGCTTAGATTCGACCTCACGTATGTTAAGAAAGTGCAATTATTACGATTGGTGGGAAACCACTCTAGCTAGCTGGCACTAGCTAGCCCATGCGAGCAATGCATGATACCGTTTGGTCTAAGGACATCTCCAATGGGTGACCCATTTCAGCGTTCGAAAATATCCGTGCGCATCCGTTTGCGTCGGCTGAAATGGTCGAAATCGACGCGCGTTCGTTTGCGTCGGGGGTGGCTCCAGCGGCATGACGCATTTTTCTCTCGAATTTCCATTTTTTTATAACATGAAAACATAATTTACATAGTTGAACACATGGAAAAAAACCCTAAACGCCTGCGCCTACTGCTTCTCCCCTCGTCGCTGTCGAGCACGACGAGCTTCGGTACCACCCACGGCCAGTTGGGAACCGGCGGAACGTACGCCGGGCGCGCCAGCCGTGCTGGAGGTGGAGGAGCCCAGTCCTGTGACTGTGGCGGAGGTGGAGGCGCCCAGTCCTGTGGCTGTGGCGGAGGTGGAGGCACCCAGGACTGTGGCGGAGGTGGAGGAGCCCAGGGCTGTGGCGGAGGTTGAGGAGCCCAGGGCTGATGTGGTGGCCCCCACGGGTTGTACGGTGGAGGTGGAGGCGGCGGTTGTGGCGTGGCCGAGTCCTGTAGCGCCAGTCGTAGGGCTTCTTCCTCCGACAGGCCCGGCGGCATGATGCCGTTGGTGTACCGGGGCAGCGGTGGCTACACAGGTCGGTCGTTCTTCGAGGCTAGGACGCCGAGCCTCGCGATCTCGTCGTCCGTCATGTTGTCCGGGTACTCAAACTTGCGGCCCTCCGCCATGGCCAGCTGCCATTCCTGGAAGATGCACGCGACGTAGTCGTCGCTCTCATCCTTGACCTCCTCGTTGTGGTACGTCAGCGCCTCGATGTAGTCATCGTCTCATCGTCGTCGTACTGCGCAGGCGTTGGCGCCTGCTGCGCACGCGTCGGCGCCTGCTGTCTTCGACGACGAGGGACCAGTGGATGGTTGAAGGGAAAGTCCGTGTCGCCCATGAAGCCCGCCCTCCTCCTCCGATCCCTTTCGGACACGAGATACGTGCGCCAGCAGTCGGACTCGATGGCGTAGGCAGGATCGGCGAGGAGGTCCGGCGGCAGGTACCGCCTCCTTCGTCGGATCTCGGCGCTCCTATCTGGCTCGCGCGCAGGCACGGGAGGGACGGGCACCCGGCAGTAGCTGAGCCGCCAGCCGCCAGGCATGTGCACATCCCCCCAGGTGTCGCACGTCGTCCAGTTCCGGTGCATCAGCCTCCCCATGCTGACGGGCAGCGGCACCCTGTTCGCCGCTCCTCCTTCTTGGTGCCGCTGCCGGACGCCTCGAAGTCGTTCTTCTTCTTCCCCATGGTGCTGCGGCGGTGTTGGTGGGAGTGGAGGTTTGGCGATGGAGGAACGATGCCGGTGGACTTTTAAGGCCGGCCGCGCGCGGGAAACGATGCCATTGAAGGCGGCGCAGAAGCCCAGCCGTCGCCCGCCAGTGCGCGCGCAGAAGAGGCAGCCGCGACATTGATGGCGAAGGCTGCGGCGCAGACGTGGAAGCGCTGACCGCGGAAGCGATGGCCGCGGAAGCGATGCCCTCGATACAGGCTCGCTGCTAAGCGGCCCCGGTGGAGATGCGAGCGGTCACTTGCTGCGTCCGCGCAGCGTCCGTCGCGACGCATTCCAGACGCAAATATGCGCCGGGTTTGCGTCGTCGCGGACTGTCCGGTCACGATGCGTCGCCCTGCTGGAGGTGGTACCAGAAGCATTTTTGGCCCGGGCGGACGCAAACGGTCTGTCATGCTCACATGGGCTTCCAAGCTGTCACAAGCTGACAAACTCCGTTAGTTTAGATCCCTTTTCTATCGTTATTAGAAAGGGGGAAAGCTCAGAGGTTTCGCTGTAAGAGCACAGCATACTTACTGTTTGTAGCACCGCGAACTTGACAATCTTGCTCCTTCGGTGCAATCTTGACACACCATAGTTACACTGCAATCTTGCTCCCTAGCTCTGTGCTCCTAGTCACGAGTAGCTAGTGGTCAACACACACGTCTAGCAATTCTTGCGAGAGAATTTGAACCGGCCGGAGGGAGATGGCGGATATGGTGTTGAGGATGGCCAGGTCCATGGTGGGCAAGGCAGCCTCTGCTGCTGCGGACGAGATGAGCCTTCTCATGGGCGTGCGCAAGGATATCTGGTATGTTTGCATGAACTTCTTTATCCAGGTCGTGCACCTTCCCTAGCCTCTTACACCTTTTTTGTTCTATTACAAACCCAAGTCCCTATATTGTTGGCTATATTTTGTTTGTACTAATAGAAAAATAATGTTTTTCTCAACTCTATTTGTGGAGCTGCAGATATTATTTTGGATGTACCATCGGATGTCTTACGCTGCAGGAATTTTTGGTGATTTCTGGCAGGTTCATCAAAGACGAGCTAGAGACTATGCAGGCATTCCTGGTGGCTGCTGAAGCAATGAAAGAGAAAGACAAGTTGCTCAAGGTGTGGACGAAGCAAGTGAGGGACCTGTCTTACAATATAGAAGATTGCCTTGGTGAATTCATGTTACATGTGGAAAGTCAAAGCTTGTCAAAGCAGCTGATGAAGCTCAAAGATCGCCATCGAATCGCCATGCAGATCCGTGATCTCAAATCAAGAGTTGAAGATGTGGGCAACAGGAACACACGGTACCGCCTGGTTGACAGGAAACAAGTTCTCACCAGGGCCATTGAAGAGAGGGACTCTTGCATGGAAAATATTGGCAACCAGTCAAGTAGCAACAACGATGAACCTGAACTTGTGGGGTTTACCAAGCCGAAACAAGAGTTGATAAATCTTCTAGATGTCCATGCTAGAAATGGCCCTGCTCAGGTAGTATGTGTGGTCGGCATGGGCGGTTTGGGTAAGACTACTCTTACAAGGAAGGTTTACGAAAGTATGGATAACTTTTCATGTTGTGCTTGGGTCACTGTCTCACGGTAATTTGTTAGGATGAATTTTCTCAAAGATATGGTCAAGCAACTTCTTGGCGATGAGGCATTTAAGAAGAAACTTGAACCGAATATAGTGCGGGAAGATGATAGCCTATCCGAATACCTCAGAAAAGAGCTACTTGAGAAGAGGTACTTTGTTGTTATTGATGATTTGTGGAAATTAGGTGATTGGAACTATATCAAAAGAATTGCTTTTCCTAGTAGTAACACCAAAGGTAGCCGGATAGTGGTAACAACACGAGATGTTGGTTTAGCAAAGTGGTTTACTTTGGAATCTTCTAGACCACTTATCTACACCCATGAACCCCTAGAAACAAATGATGCCATAAATTTGCTACTAAAGAAGACTGGGAAAAGTGAGGAAGACATGGAAAATTATCAGATGAAGGAAATAGTTACTAAGATAGTAAAAAAATCCGGGTGTTTACCCCTAGCTATACTCACAATTGGAGGCATGCTTGCCACCAGGGTGATTAGTGAGTGGCAAAATATTTATGACCAGATTCCCTTGGAGCTAGAGAGTAGTCAAAACCTTGAAGCAATGAGGAGGATTGTTACTCTTAGCTACCACCACTTGCCTTTTCATCTGAAGCAATGCTTTTTGTACTTAAGCATTTTCCCTGAGGATTCTAAAATCAAAAGGAGACGTCTGGTAGAAAGATGGATAGCCGAGGGGTTTGTTATTACCAGGAACGGATTGAGGGCTAAGGATGTCGGGAATAGTTACTTTAAGGACCTCATCAACCGAAGCATTATTCAGCCATCAAAAGTGAACATGGAAGGAACTGTAAAGAGTTGTCAAGTTCATGATATCATTCGCGATGGCATGATCTTGATTGCTAGAGAAGAAAACTTTGCATGTTCCACATGGGATAATGCAACAGGCATAGCATGGGATAACTTCCTTCATGTAGCATACCAAGGCAGTTGGTGCCCATATAAAGGCTTGGAATGTAATCATGTCCGATCATTTACTGTGTTTGGTGAGAGACCCATGAAGCCAACACCATTAGTTTGTTCGCCCGACTTCAAGATGCTTAGAGTCTTGGATTTGTGTGATGCCAAATTTGACATCACACAAAAGGATATAGATTCCATAGTGATGTTGCATCATTTGAAATATGTCAGCATCCAGCCTAATGGAGAATCGTATGTTAATAAACTCCCAAGATTCATTTGGAAGCTACAAGGTTTGCAAACTTTGGACATAGGAAAGAGTTATGTGGCATAATTACCAACTGAGATCACTAAACTGGCAAGCCTTCGTAGCCTCTGTTGTAGAAAAATAAGCATGCTTGATCCTGGTGAGCGTCCGGGGATTATGACGATGGTACACATGGCCAGGATTGGCCGTGTCTCAAACTCTGAAGGTGTGAGAGTGCCCAAAGGGATCAGCAATCTAAAGGAGTTAGAGATACTAGAAGTTGTGGATATTGAGCGAACTAGTAAAAAAGCAGTTAAAGAGCTCGGGGAGCTTATAAAGCTTAGAAAGCTAAGTGTGACACTAGGGGCAAGTTAGAAAAAGAGGAAGATAATGTGTGCATGCATTGAGAAGCTCGTTTCCCTCCGCTCTCTTGATATTTCCGTGGATGATTATTCTCCGAGAAGGGGTACATCCCTCAAGTGCGTGCATTCAATTTCCTCAACCCCCCCTCTCGTGAGGAAGTTGAAGTTGAAAGGTGGTCTTGGGGAGATGCCTAGCTGGGTTGGCGATCTGGTACATTTGGTAAAGATCCAGTTAAGTTGTACCAATCTGACGGAACGAGTTGACAACCTAAACATACTAGGGGCACTGCCCAAGCTCATGCACCTTCATCTTGATTGGGAATCTTATGTTGGAGAGAAACTTGTTTTCAGAGCGGAAACATTCACAAATCTCCGGAAACTTGTTATTTCCTTTCGGGAGAAACTGAGCGAGTTGATATTTGAGGTGGGCACCTCGCCCCACTTGGAAAAGATTGAAATCAGTTTTTGCAAGCTGGAATCGGGGATTACTGGTATCAAACACCTTCCAAGCCTGAATGACATTTCACTTGGTTACGATGGTAAAGTGGCGAGGCTTGGTGTGCTGGAACGTGAAGTGGATACACACCCCAACAATCCTATTATGCGACTGAAGGAAGACTGGAGCGAGCATGACCTGGGTGATGTCGTCCAAGGATCCAATACTGCAGTACAAGCCGAAGAAGCAACTGACGGGGACGAATCACCTTTCCGATCCGAGCATGAAGCAGCTGGACAGAGCTCGCACTACCAAGTACCGACCGGGAGCGGAAGGTCAGATCATGCTACAATTGATGATATCAAGTGTGATGTTAATCGCTACAGTTACATTAATCTCTTTTGTACTGTCTCTAACAACAGGGAAGACGCCAACCAAGAAGATGCCAGCGATGAGTACTGCTCTTGCATATCCGATGATGAAGATGCCTGCTGATCTATGTTGTTCCTTCCTTGCCTAGTTGATGATCATCCGTTTGATTCTATGTTGATCATCACTAGATTATGTTGCCGCCGCCCTGAATATAAGTTGCTCCTGTTCCTGTGCTCTGAGTTTCTATCCAACCAGTTCCACCTGCTGGTCGGGTTGATGCCTTTTTGGCTTTCGCATGTAAAGCTCTAATCTCCGTCATGAGAGATTAAACACGTTGAAAATGTGGTTCAGTGTGTTGTTTTATCACTTACATAATTGAGTGACATTGTTTTATCATATCTCCATCCAGACCCTACAACATGAGGAGAGCTCAACTCCCAGGTGCTGACAGGGAGCGACAGCTCAGCTATATTCTATTCTTTTCTCTTATAATGCTGTGTTTGGATGCATGGAATTGGGCCTGGAATTACCGAATCTAGAATTCGTGGGCAGTTTCCAGCGTTTGGATAGGCCTTAGAATCACAGCCTAGAAACCGAGCCAAATTCCACGGGCCGAATCGGTACATGTTAATATCCCGCAAAACATTCCGAGGTTGGATCCTCGGAATCGCTCGGAAACTGCGGGCTCTTCCTCGCAAGCGACCAAGAGGGAGCAGCGACACGCCCGTCGCCATCGCCGCCTCCATCCCACCGTCACCGCCTCCATCCCGTCGTCGTCGTCGCCCGTCGCCGCCTACATCCCGTCACCATCGTCGCCCGTCGCCGCCTCCATCCCGTAGTCGTCATCGCACGTCTCCCCTTGCCGCCTCCACCCCATCACCGTCGTCGCCCATCGCCGCCTCCTAGCCGCGAGCGGAGGCGCTCGGCCCATAGCAGGGGGAGGCGCCGTGAGCCGAGGCGGCACTTGGCTCTGGGAAGGCGGATTCAGGCGAGTACAGCGTCGAGAAGGGCGGATCTAGGCAGTCCCGCGTCGGAGAAGGCGGCCGCCTCGCCGGCAAGTGCCAGCCGGAGCTGGGAACGATGGGGATGAGGCCCCCATCGTTTTGTTCTTCATTCGATTTTTCTTAATCTGGGCACGATGGATATCTGTTGTGGTTAATTTCTTTTGTGCTATGTTTGCTAAATAATATATATATACATTCTATTTTTTTTACATGTGCATAAATTTATATTGTTTAAATTCAACAAAACACCAAATTCCAGGGTTTGTACATCCAAACAGGATTTGGAATTGGGTTCACCCTTCGATTTCAACATGAAATTCCGAGCACATCCAAACAGATGAATTCTATTTCAGAGCCAATTCATTTCCATCTCAGATTTGGAAACTGAAAGTCCAATTCAATTCCATATAAGATTCTATGCATCCAAACACAGCATTACTTTTCTTCTCTTCTATAGCTATCAGCCGATGATGTAAATTACACACTTATAATATCTCTCTCTTCTTGTAACATCCCAAATTTCAAATCAATGAGAAATGGTGGTTTCCAAATTTCAAATTTTAGACCTAACCAAAAGTTTTATTTTGCATATAGTGCTATGCATAGTATTGGTGCATTTGTGTGACATTGCCATGGTGTGTGCTTACAACTCTTGCTAGTGTACTAAAACCCTACCTCTGATCCTCTAAGATCAAGAAGAAAAGCAAAACAAAAAGAAAAGAATAAAAGTTAGAAAATCACAAAACCCTCACATAGGGTTTATGCCATTTTTGAAATTCTTCAACCTAGACCAATTTGACTTGTGCCATTGGTTGGAGATGGGTGCTAAACACTTATTAACACTTTTGGAAGCAAAGAAACTCAAATCAAATCAAGTTTGAATTCAAAATAAGCTCACATGCACTAATGGTCAAATCTGCCATTTTTAACATGGTGCCCTCTTTGAGCCTCTTTATTAAGAGATTTGTAAACTAAACAACCCCAACTCTTTGCACCTCATCCAAGAACTCATCAAGGTGAACAACTTTGGTCAAGACCATCACTGCAAATTCTTTCTCCTTTTCTTAATCTCCTCAAGCAAAGTTGGGACATCAAAACAGATTCAAGATTGTGTCACTTTTGGATTTTTGCAAACCAACTCAACTTTGCACCCCACCACCACCATTCTGCTCAAAACATTATATGAATCAACTCCACCAAAAAATTTTGCAAAATTCGAAAATAAATTTCTTGCGGCCATTTGGTCGAGCACCTTGCAGGCAAGGAGAAGGATTGAGCCCATGCTGAAAAATTGGGTGGACTAAGTCCAACCCTGGCACCCCTTTGCTGCCCTGGAACCCTAGCAACTCCCTTGGCATCAGTGCAACCCTCTGCACCCCTCCCACTTGACCTCCATGACCAAGGCATGGCCATGTCGTGGCATGACATGGACACACACATGCCACTCCCCTCTCTGGTCAGTTCCAACGTGCACGACCATGTCATTCCCTCTCCCCTCACTCTCCTGCATGCGCTAGACACGGTGGTCGCCGAAGTGGAGCACCACACGCGCCAGAACACGCGCGCCCAGTGACGCACGCGCACGCCAGAGCGTGCACAGACGCGCGCCAGAGCACGCTCGGCCATGACGTCGCCCCACTGCCCTACGCCCTCACTCGCCATCTCCGCTCGTCAGCAGCTGCGCCACGCCACCAGGAGACGCCAGGACATGCCCGTTGGTCCGCGGGAACGCTGTAGACGATGACCACCTCGCCGACGTCTGCCACGGTACTGAGAGCCTCCGTCACGCGCCTGCCCTCGTCCTTGCCTCGTTTTCACCGCAATCACGCCTGGCGTGACCGCCGTGACATCGCCTACCCGCTCGCGCCATCGCCAGTGCCTCTGCGCCCCTGTAGCGACGTAGCCATGGATGACTTCGCCGCCGAGCCTCGGCCTCCCTCCGCCGCTATAAAAGGAGCCCCTCCTCGCTTGATTTCTTCACACCGCAAGCTTCCCTCTCTCTCTCGACCCTCCTCATCCACTCGCTGCTCGACATTGCCCACCGTAGACAACCAATTGCATCGCCGGAGCCCGTGAAGCCGCCGCGGAAGGAGGAGACGCCGAGAGCCACCCCCGGAGCTGCCGTTTGTTCCAGGAGCCTCGCCGTCGTCTACAACGCCGCCGCAGCACCTCTCCGACGATCGCCGCGCCGCCGGTGAGCCGCCGACCCCCTGCCCTCGCCGCGCCAGAACCCTTCTCTCGCCATCGACGACGATGAACTCGATCCGTTGGATCTTGTTCTAATCGTGCGGCTCAGGACCACCCTTACCGTTTCGCGTTTGATGTGAGACTGACGGGTGGAGCCCACCCTGTCAGGCAGCCCACGCGTGCTGGACGCGTGGTGGGCTGGCTTTGGCATTTTCAAACGGTTTCGGCCCAGTTTCGTTTCCCGCCAGGCCCACTCGTTTCAAATTCGAATTTTCAGTTTAAATCAAATTGCTTGCAGATGCTATTTTCAAACTTGAATAGAATCAAATCCACTGGGCCAAATTTGATGAATTTGGTATTGTTGGAAAGCTTGTGAAAAGCTCTATCCAACCCCACTGGTCTCAACCCAAAATTAGTTGTAGAATTAAGGTGGTAAAAATAACAAGGCAGGGCCTTTTTCAACTTCAAACAATTATTAAAAATCAACCATAAATGATTTTGAGTTGATTCCAACTCTCAAAAATCACATTTCATATTGTCTACCTGAATATGTAAAAATATTACAGGGGTGTTTCATATGATCATGGGCTAGAATAAATAATGGCTATATGGCTATTCTAGTCCATTTAATTTATCCAAAATTTATTTATTAATTAGTATGAGAGGTACTATCTCATTTAAATCTTTGTCTCAAGTAAGTCAACATGAGGTATTGACCTTGGTCTATATAATCTCATATTGAATTATTTGGTGATATTAAATTATTACTATGTTAGTGTGAAATTGCATGAGGTAGAATACCTCATTTAAATCATTTCCCAAATAATAATTATGAAGTGTTGACCTTAGTCAACATGGGTTCATACATTATTTATTTGAGGAACTTAAATCTTAACCAGATTCAATGAGAGGAAATTATTTCCTCAAAGACCTAAATGGAAGCCCTAATCAATATTTGTAATGAGAGGAAATTATTTTTTTCTTAAGAAGAAAACAAAGTCAACCAACATGATAGCAATGTGGTGATGATAGATTAGCTTGTCTGAATCTTGTGTGTGCTTAGTCTAGCTCTTAAACTTGTTGGGTGATTGTTACCTCGTATCCGTTTTTAGACGTTAGTACAGAGGAGTACCAGGAGGAGGAGGTCTACTTCCAAGAAGAAGAAGACCACTTTGATCAGTACACCAATCAAGGCAAGCTAATATTATTGCAAAGTGCAAAGCTCTAGAGAGCAAGGCACACTCACCTATTACTTTATGCTTCATGAGCAAATCCCAAGTTTTATCCTTCCAAGTTTTTTTTACTTTGATTATTTAAAACTTACTTTTATAGTTAACTTTGGTCTAAGTATGGAGTAGTACAAGAGCATCAAACTTAGCCTAGATAGCTACAAATTAGTTAAGCACCCCTCATGACTAGTTGCTAGTGCTAAACGTAAAATGGTCTACTCTAGATGGGAACATGTGAAACAAAGGATTTTGAAAACCTTAGAATGATGAGTCATTCTATTGAAAGTTTTGAAGGTGAATATGACCTGTGAAGGACAAGGTGAATTTGACAAAAACTGATTGTTGGGTTCGGATGCGATACCTTTCCAATTATTTAGTACCCCCACAATACCTGATTATGGGTAGGGCTTAACTGGAAGTTTATGTACTTTAGTATAGGTTCCCTCTAACAAGCGTCATAGGGGTTATGCCGAGGCTGCCTCCGTTAAAAGTGAAATGATGTGAAATAAGGTGAATGTCCGGCCCAAGCCCTGTGCAGTTCCCAGGCTGACGGTTTGTCTTCACTGGGAGTCCAAGCTCATGGGGAGAGGTGCCTGTACTAGGGTATGTAAGTGAAAGGTTATGGTTGATGATCCGCGTACTGAATTACGATTATTCAGGGTTATCCCTGACGGATGTAATCAAATGTTGTGGCACAAGAGTACGACCTCTGCAGAGTGTAAACCTATTCGAATAGCCGTGTCCACGGTTACGGACGATTGGAAAGGCCATACTGTTCCGTCGTCAGATGTTTCTTAAAAAGGAATGATGAATGGGAAGTGGTGACTTGACTGGAATCACCACTAAGTTGTGGGAATGACACTAACGTTCCCACTTGGGTTAGCTAGCAATTGAAGAGTCTTTTACTAAAGGTTTATGAACTAAAGTTGGCTTTATGCAAATAAACCTAGAGCTTAGCACCCCTTACTAAAATTGTTAGCACCTACACTAGTATTAGTTTGCGAGTACTTTAAAGTACTCACGTGACTGTGTCCCTGGCTATTCAAATGGCCGGACTATGAAGAGGAGCAGACGAGTATCAAGATGACGGACAGCGGGACGTCTACGACAACTAGGAGTATCTTCGACGTCAAGCGTTGGCTTCGTGGATTAGATAGTCCACTACTACTACGCTTCCAGCTATGTAATGTGTTCGTTGATCATTAGATCAACTATTTGTGTAATATTGGATCATGTGATCTATATTTGTAAGACGACTATGGTTTGTAATGAATGATGACTTATGATATTAACTGTTATGTCTCGCAACAACAATCTTCCTGGGATTGCGATGTATGGCATAATAGGCATCTGGACTTAAAAATCCGGGTGTTGACAAGTTGGTATCAGAGCCATTGTTTGACCTTAGGAGACCCTAGTTAGAATGGACATTCTGAAAAACTTAGTTTCAAAAGCAAATGAAATGAATATGTCTAACCAAATTATTCACTCTCTTTTCCTTGAGATCTTTTCAAATTGATAAGTCATGCTCTTCCTTATGAATCTACATAAAATTTTGACACACTTCTCTAACTTACTCATCCAATTCACTTTCAGATGGAGCCAATCAACACCAAGTTTTACCAGCTGGGAAATGGCGGGAGTCTGATCTTCGAAAGGGACTTAGATGCCCTATCTGAGTTCCTTGGACGCCCGCACCCAGAGTTCCACGGTATCGAAGTCAACGACCAGCCCGGAGGGGAACTTCAGTGGATCATCACCACTGATCTGAGGGGCAAGATGGAGCCTCCTACCTCTGAGAGGATCCTCTTTTCCTTCAGGCAAAGCAACTGGCTGGATGGACTCGCTTGTGCTCTTCAGGAAGCACTTGCCTGTCTGTGCGGGCAGAATGTGGTGGCAATCCAAGGTCATCGCTTCGCTCACTTTGCGAGGCATGACGCCATTGGAGGACCCATGGACCTGCAGTCACACCCCGAGCTGAAGCATCACGTGGAGCATCTGGACTTTATGCTGCACGAGACCCAGAAGGAGCTGGACAACGCGCGTGTCTACGCCAACCAGACTCACCTCCACCTGGCTCAGCATGCCGATGCTATCAAGATGCTTGCAAAGGATCGCAAGTCACTCCGCCAGCAGCGTGCCAAGAAGGACGCTACCATTGCGTGCCTCCGCGCAAAGATAGTATCCTTGGATGCCACTGTCAAGGCCCAAGAGGACCAGCTGAGGGAGATGGAAGAAGAAGGTGAAGACATTCAGGGAGGAGCAGCCTTCATGAGTGATGATGATGACTTCGAAGAGGATGAGAACACCGACGTGGAGGACTACGAGTTCCTGGAGGCCAGAGAAGATGACTTCATCCCGATCGATGTGGATGATGAGTAGTTGCACTTGATCACTTGTGTAGGTGTGAGTTGTATCCCGTCCTTTGCATCGTAGCGCGAGAAGATGGTTCTTAAAACCATGGATGTGTTAGCTTGTAATATGTGATGCTTGAATGAATGAATGTGTGTTTGTGTTTCACATCCAAAGAATTCAAGTTTTAAATTTTTGCACTCAACCCAAAACAAGCCATAGAAAATTCCCTCTTATCTCATGATCTATCTCCATGTTCAGATGGCCCCTCCAACTCGCAACAGCAGCCAAGATGCCATGATGCAACTACTGCAGACCTTGGTGGCAGATCGAGAGGCTGAAAGAGCTGAACGACAGGCCAACATTGCTGCACTTCAGCAGAACACCAACCCTCCCGTGTTTAGCAAAACAGAAGAACCACTCGATGCTGATGACTGGCTCCAGACCATGGAGAACAACCTGGAAGTTGCGGGAGTCGAAGCCGCAGAAAAAGTCTTGTTTGCCACCCATTACTTAGCAGGACCTGCAAGAGCCTGGTGGACCAGCACCCGTGCCATGAATGCAGGACAGATAATGACTTGGGCAGATTTCAAGCCCAAGTTCAGCAAGTATCACGTGCCCCCGGGTCTAATCAAGAATATGAGGGATGAGTTCAGGGAACTCAAGCAAGGTAGGATGTCGGTGGTAGAATACCGCGACAGGTTCCTCACACTGTCAAGGTATGCCCCCGATGAGACCGACACCACAGAGAAGAGGAAGGAGAGATTTCTGAATGGACTGCATGATGAGATGCAGACTGTGCTGGTCAACATTCCCTTTGCCGACCTTGAAGCCCTAGTGGACTCCGCCATCCAGATGGAGGGAAAGCTCCATCAAGCTAATGAGAACCGCAAACGCCGCATGATGCACCAGAGTGGGCCCAGCAATACCCCAAGGTATCGCCCCAACTCAAGCGGAGGCTTTGCCCCAAGAAACAACAAGCCGCATATGCAGATGTCACGTCCGGGTTTTCAGAACCGGAGTGGAGGACACCCCAGGCCAGGAGGCAACAACAGCAACAACACCAACAACAACAACTTCAACCGCACCCCGATGAGAGCCCCCAACAACAACAACCCCAACAATGCTCCAAGGACTGGGAGCAACGCTGTCCCTGTCGCCCCCAAGGACAAGTCCACCATCACTTGTTATGAATGTGGAATTGTGGACACTACTCCAATGAGTGCCCCAAGAGGTTAGCCAAGACTGCCCCCAACACCGCTGCACCTGCTCAGCAGCAACGCCGTGTCTCCACCGGCAGAAAGTTCACCCCCAACAACCCCAATAACCGCAATGGCCGTCTCTTCCACATGAATGCTGAGGAAGCCCAAGAAGCGCCGGATGTCGTGCTGGGTATGTTTTCTGTTAATTCAGTACCTACACGAGTGTTGTTTGATTCCGGAGCATCACATTCGTTTGTCACTGAAGATTTTGCATGCACTAGTAAAATTCAACCAATCAGTTTGAAGCATGTCATGATAGTTCAAATACCTGGTTCAACTACAAAAGCTAGAAAAATTTGCAAAGATGTGCCTATCAGAATGCATGAAATAGATTTTTATGCAAATTTGATTGTTCTAGGAACAAAAGGTTTGGAAGTAGTACTGGGTATGGATTGGATGTCGAAACATCATGGATTGATTGATTGTGCCAAGAAGGCCATCACCATGACTAGTAGCACCGGTGTGTTAGTAGAACACGTGTCTGAAAGGCTACCCAGAAAGTTCACCTGCAACCAGAGTTTAGCCCAGCCAACCTTGGATCAGATCAGGGTCATCTGTAGATACCCCGATGTGTTTCCTGATGATTTACCTGGTATGCCCCCAGATCGGGATATCGAGTTTATCATTGAGTTAATCCCTGGAACAGGACCCATAGCCCAGAGAGCCTATAGTATGAACCCGACAGAGCTAGTGGAACTGAAGAAGCAACTGGATGATATGCTAGCCAAAGGTTTGATCCAACCAAGTGCCTCACCCTGGAGATCCCCAGTTTTGTTTGTGGATAAGAAGGACGGTGCCACTCGTTTATGTACGGATTACCGTAAGCTTAACGATGTCACCATCAAGAACAAGTACCCCCTTCCAAAGATAGAAGACCTGTTTGACTAGCTGGCCGGTGCCAAAGTGTTCTCTAAGATTGATCTTAGGACTGGTTACCATCAACTGAAGATTCATGCAACAAATATCCCCAAGACTGCCTTTACCACTAGATATGGATTGTATGAGTACAATGTCATGTCATTTGGATTAACCAATGCCCCTGCTTATTTCATGAACCTCATGAATAAGATCTTTATGAACTTTTTGGATAAGTTTGTCATTGTATTCATCGACGACATCCTAATCTACTCCAAATCCGAAGAAGAACATGAGCAACATTTGGAGATCATCCTAGAAACCCTTAGACAGCATCAGTTGTATGCCAAGTTCAGCAAATGTGAGTTTTGGTTAAAGGAAGTAGGATTCCTGGGACATATCGTGTCTGCAGGAGGAATTGCTATCGACCCCGCCAAGATCAAGACCGTTGAAGAATGGAAAGCCCCAACCACTCAGACTGAAGTCCGTGCATTTCTTGGATTAGCGGGATATTACCGCAGGTTTGTTGAAGGATTTTCAAGCATCGCAAGACCGATGACGCAACTATTGAAGAAAGACAAGAAGTTTGAATGGACAGATAAATGTGAAGAGAGTTTTTAGAAACTCAAGAGCAGACTGACCTCAGCCCCAATATTAATCATGCCTGACATCACCAAGCCATTTGAGGTCTATTGTGATGCATCCAAGATTGGTCTTGGATGTGTGCTGATGCAAGAAGGCAAAGTGATATCATATATGTCTAGGCAACTGAAGCAACATGAGCAGAATTATCCAACCCATGACTTAGAGCTAGCAGCAGTAGTCTTAGCCCTGAAAGTATGGCGTCATTACCTCATGGGTAATCGATGCGAGATCTATTCAGATCATAAGAGTCTGAAGTACATTTTCACCCAGAAGGAGCTGAATATGAGGCAGAGAAGATGGATTGAGTTAATCAAGGACTATGATATGGAAATTCACTACCACCCAGGCAAGGCCAATGTGGTAGCGGATGCCCTGAGTAGACTGCCGTGTCAACTAAACTCCATGATCGCAGAAGAACAACCTAGTTTGTATCAAGAATTTGAGCAGTTTAGACTGGAGCTAGTTAGTGAAGGATTCCTAGCAAGCATAGCGCTCCAGCCCACCTTGGTTAGTCAGATAAAGGAAGCACAGAAAGGAAATGCCAGCATTGAGGGAATCAAGAGTCAAATAGCTGCAGGAAAGGCACCGGGATTCACCGAAGATGAAGAAGGAGTTCTTTGGTACAACGGACGCCTATGTGTGCCATCAGATTCAGAGTTGAAGCAAATTATCCTGAAGGAAGCCCACGACACCCTTTACTCCATCCACCCCGGTGGAACCAAAATGTACCAAGATTTGAAGGAACAATTTTGGTGGCATGGAATGAAGAGAGATATTGGAAGCTACATCGCCAAGTGTGATATCTGTCAGATAGTCAAGGCGGAACATCAACGACCCGCAGGATTGCTGCAGCCACTACAAATTCCGGAGTGGAAGTGGGATTCTGTAGGAATGGACTTCATTACTGGACTGCCCAAATCAAGCAAAGGAAATGATTCTATTTGGGTAGTGGTCGATAGATTAACTAAGGTAGCCCATTTCATCCCCATCAAGACCACATACCAAGGCCCAAAGCTAGCTGAGTTATACATCTCTAGAATAGTCGCCCTGCACGGAACCCCGAAGTCAATTGTGTCAGATAGAGGATCCCAATTCACCTCAAGATTCTGGCAGAAAGTACACGAAGGACTAGGAACCCGGCTGAATTTCAGCACAGCTTATCACCCGCAGACTGATGGACAGACCGAAAGAGTCAACCAGATACTGGAAGATATGTTGAGAGCCTGTGTGTTAGAATATGGATCTAAGTGGGAAGACTGCCTACCTTATGCAGAATTCTCTTACAACAATAGTTATCAAGCCAGTTTACAAATGGCCCCCTTTGAAGCTCTGTACGGAAGGAAGAGCCGTACCCCTCTGAATTGGTCGGAAGTCGGAGAGAGCCAAGTCTTCGGCCCAGATATTCTCCGAGAAGCCAAAGAGAAGGTTCACAAGATCCACGAATACCTCAAGACTGCCCAGTCAAGACAGAAGAGTTATGCCGAGAAGAGACGTCGAGAGATGACCTTCGAGATCGGAGATTTTGTATATCTTAAAGTATCACCCCTTAAAGGAATGCAGAGGTTCCAACTTAAAGGAAAGCTTGCACCCCGATATGTTGGACCCTTCAAAGTTCTGAGTCGCCGAGGAGAAGTATCTTATCAACTGGAACTACCGGAAGAAAATGTCCGCTGTGCATAATGTGTTTCACATATCACTACTTCGGAAGTGCTTAGAAGTTCCGGAGAAGACGGAGGTGTTCAAGAACATCGATCACAGATCGGTGGATATCAACAAGGACTTGACCTACCGCGAAGTACCTATTCGCATCCTGGAAGAAGCTTTCAGAACCACCCGCACCAGGAGTATCAAGTTCCTGAAAATTCAATGCAGTAACCACACCGAAGAAGAAGCCACTTGGGAGCGAGAAGAAGATATGAAGAAGGAATACCCAGATCTCTTTAGTACCTAGTTTTCTTTAAGATCTCGGGACGAGATCTTTTGTAAGGGGGAAGGGTTTGTAACATCCCAAATTTCAAATCAATGAGAAATGGTGGTTTCCAAATTTCAAATTTTAGACCTAACAAAAACTTTTATTTTGCATATAGTGCTATGCATAGTATTGGTGCATTTGTGTGACATTGCCATGGTGTGTGCTTACAACTCTTGCTAGTGTACTAAAACCCTACCTCTGATCCTCTAAGATCAAGAAGAAAAGCAAAACAAAAAGAAAAGAATAAAAGTTATAAAATCACAAAACCCTCACATAAGGTTTATGCCATTTTTTGAAATTCTTCAACCTAGACCAATTTGACTTGTGCCATTGGTTGGAGATGGGTGCTAAACACTTATTAACACTTTTGGAAGCAAAGAAACTCAAATCAAATCAAGTTTGAATTCAAAATGAGCTCACATGCACTAATGGTCAAATCTGCCATTTTTAACATGGTGCCCTCTTTGAGCCTCTTTATTAAGAGATTTGTAAACTAAACAACCCCAACTCTTTGCACCTCATCCAAGAACTCATCAAGGTGAACAACTTTGGTCAAGACCATCACTGCAAATTCTTTCTCCTTTTCTTAATCTCCTCAAGCAAAGTTGGGACATCAAAACAGATTCAAGATTGTGTCACGTTTGGATTTTTGCAAACCAACTCAACTTTGCACCCCACCACCACCATTCTGCTCAAAACATTATATGAATCAACTCCACCAAATTTTTTTGCAAAATTCGAAAATAAATTTCTTGCGGCCATTTGGTCGAGCACCTTGTAGGCAAGGAGAAGGATTGAGCCCATGCTGGAAAATTGGGTGGACTAAGTCCAACCCTGGCACCCCTCTGCTGCCCTAGAACCCTAGCAACTCCCTTGGCATCAGTGCAACCCTCTGCACCCCTCCCACTTGACCTCCATGACCAAGGCATGGCCATGCCGTGGCATGACATGGACACACACATGCCACTCCCCTCTCTGGTCAGTTCCAACGTGCACGACCATGTAATTCCCTCTCCCCTCACTCTCCTGCATGCGCTAGACACGGTGGTCGTCGAAGTGGAGCACCACACGCGCCAGAACACGCGCGCCCAGTGACGCACGCGCACGCCAGAGCGTGCACAGATGCGCGCCAGAGCACGCTCGGCCATGACGTCGCCCCACTGCCCTACGCCCTCACTCGCCATCTCCACTCGTCAGCAGCTGCGCCACACCACCAGGAGACGCCAGGACATGCCCGTTGGTCCGTGGGAACGCTGTAGACGACGACCACCTCGCCGACGTCTGCCACGGTACTGAGAGCCTCCGTCACGCGCCTGCCCTCGTCATTGCCTCGTTTTCACCACAATCACGCTTGGTGTGACCGCCGTGACATCGCCTGCCCGCTCGCGTCATCGCCAGTGCCTCTGCGCCCCTGTAGCGACGTAGCCATGGATGACTTCGCCGCCGAACCTCGGCCTCCCTCCGCCGCTATAAAAGGAGCCCCTCCTCGCTTGATTTCTTCACACCGCAAGCTTCCCCTCTCCTCTCTGACCCTCCTCATCCACTCGCTGCTCGACATTGCCCACCGTAGACACCCAATTGCTTCGCCGGAGCCCGTGAAGCCGCCGCGGAAGGAGGAGACGCCAGGAGCCACCCCCGGAGCTGCCGTTTGTTCCAGGAGCCTCGCCGTCGTCTACAACGCCGCCGCAGCACCTCTCCGACGATCGCCGCGCCGCCGGTGAGCTGCCGACCCCCTGCCCTTGCCGCGCCAGAACCCTTCTCTCGCCGTCGACGACGATGAACTCGATCCGTTGGATCTTGTTCTAATCGTGCGGCTCAGGACCACCCTTACCGTTTCGCGTTTGATGTGAGACTGACGGGTGGAGCCCACCCTGTCAGGCAGCCCACGTGTGCTGGACGCGTGGTGGGCTGGCTTTGGCATTTTCAAACGGTTTCGGCCCAGTTTCGTTTCCCGCCAGGCCCACTCGTTTCAAATTCGAATTTTCAGTTTAAATCAAATTGCTTGTAGATGCTATTTTCAAACTTGAATAGAATCAAATCCACTGGGCCAAATTTGATGAATTTGGTATTGTTGGAAAGCTTGTGAAAAGCTCTATCCAACCCCACTGGTCTCAACCCAAAATTAGTTGTAGAATTAAGGTGGTAAAAATAACAAGGCAGGGCCTTTTTCAACTTCAAACAATTATTAAAAATCAACCATAAACGATTTTGAGTTGATTCCAACTCTCAAAAATCACATTTCATATTGTCTACCTGAATATGTAAAAATATTACATGGGTGTTTCATATGATCATGGGCTAGAATAAATAATGGCTATATGGCTATTCTAGTCCATTTAATTTATCCAAAATTTATTTATTTATTAGTATGAGAGGTACTATCTCATTTAAATCTTTGTCTCAAGTAAGTCAACATGAGGTATTGACCTTGTCTATATAATCTCATATTGAATTATTTGGTGATATTAAATTATTACTATGTTAGTGTGAAATTGCATGAGGTAGAATACCTCATTTAAATCATTTCCCAAATAATAATTATGAAGTGTTGACCTTGGTCAACATGGGTTCATACATTATTTATTTGAGGAACTTAAATCTTAACCAGATTCAATGAGAGGAAATTATTTCCTCAAAGACCTAAATGGAAGCCCTAATCAATATTTGTAATGAGAGGAAATTATTTTTTTCTTAAAAAGAAAACAAAGTCAACCAACATGATAGCAATGTGGTGATGATAGATTAGCTTGTCTGAATCTTGTGTGTGCTTAGTCTAGCTCTTAAACTTGTTGGGTGATTGTTACCTCGTATCCGTTTTTAGACGCTAGTACAGAGGAGTACCAGGAGGAGGAGGTCTACTTCCAGGAAGAAGAAGACCACTTTGATCAGTACACCAATCAAGGCAAGCTAATATTATTGCAAAGTGCAAAGCTCTAGAGAGCAAGGCACACTCACCTATTACTTTATGCTTCATGAGCAAATCCCAAGTTTTATCCTTCCAAGTTTTTTTTACTTTGATTATTTAAAGCTTACTTTTATAGTTAACTTTGGTCTAAGTATGGAGTAGTACAAGAGCATCAAACTTAGCCTAGATAGCTACAAATTAGTTAAGCACCCCTCATGACTAGTTGCTAGTGCTAAACGTAAAATGGTCTACTCTAGATGGGAACATGTGAAACAAAGGATTTTGAAAACCTTAGAATGATGAGTCATTCTATTGAAAGTTTTGAAGGTGAATATGACCTGTGAAGGACAAGGTGAATTTGACAAAAACTGATGGCTGGGTTCGGATGCGATACCTTTCCAATTATTTAGTACCCCCACAATACCTGATTATGGGTAGGGCTTAACTGGAAGTTTATGTACTTTAGTATGGGTTCCCTCTAACAAGCGTCATAGGGGTTATGCCGAGGCTGCCTCCGTTAAAAGTGAAATGATGTGAAATGAGGTGAATGTCCGGTCCAAGCCCTGTGCAGTTCCCAGGCTGACGGTTTGTCTTCACTGGGAGGCCAAGCTCATGGGGACAGGTGCATGTACTAGGGTATGTAAGTGAAAGGTTATGGTTGATGATCCGCGTACTGAGTTACGATTATTCAGGGTTATCCCTGACGGATGTAATCAAATGTTGTGGCACAAGAGTACGACCTCTGCAGAGTGTAAACCTATTCGAATAGCCGTGTCCACGGTTACGGACGATTGGAAAGGCCATACTCGTTCCGTCGTCGGATGTTTCTTAAAAAGGAATGATGAATGGGAAGTGGTGACTTGACTCGGAATCACCACTAAGTTGTGGGAATGACACTAACGTTCCCACTTGGGTTAGCTAGCAATTGAAGAGTCTTTTACTAAAGGTTTATGAACTAAAGTTGGCTTTATGCAAATAAACCTAGAGCTTAGCACCCCCTTACTAAAATTGTTAGCACCTACACTAGTATTAGTTTGCGAGTACTTTAAAGTACTCACGGCTGTGTCCCTGGCTATTCAAATGGCCAGACTATGAAGAGGAGCAGCAGTATCAAGATGACGGACAGCAGGACGTCTACGACAACTAGGAGTATCTTCTGACGTCAAGCGTTGGCCTGTGGATTAGATAGTCCACTACTACTACGCTTCCGCTATGTAATGTGTTCGTTGATCATTAGATCAACTATTTGTGTAATATTGGATCATGTGATCTATATTTGTAAGACGACTATGGTTTGTAATGAATGATGACTTATGATATTAACTGTTATGTCTCGCAACAACAATCTTCCTGGGATTGCGATGTATGGCATAATAGGCATCTGGACTTAAAAATCCGGGTGTTGACACTTCTCTTCTGTTTTCTCGTCTCCAACAACGAACATGATGAACAGTGATGGTGACGAGTTTCTAGTTGACGATCCAACTCTTCTGCATTCCCTTCGCTTCTTCGTCAGCCACTCGCTCTGATCGCTGCCTGCCTTGGAGCACAATGCACGACTAGAAAAATACCTATCCGTGGGTTTGCTACCAGAGGCGCACTATAATACTGGTGCGCCACTACTATGTACTAATGGTGCACCACAAACGTGTGTGCCACCGGTAGCAATTTACCAGCGGCGCACCACTTCAAATAGTGCGCCACTGCTATGTCTGAACCAGGTTGCCTGGGTTGCCACACTTACCAGTGGCACACCACGTCGTACAGCTGTGGCGCACCAGGACGTGGTGCGCCACTGGTATGTGTGGGCCCTCTGCTATAGAATGGAGCTAGGTTACTAGTGGCGCACCATGATGTAGTATGCCACTGTTAAGTGGGGACCAAAATCCTCAACCCCACCCCCACACCCCCCACCTTATTTTCAGTTTTGAAAAAAATAAAAGTAAATGATAGAAACATCAAAATTTTAAATCCTTTGAGATGTCGATATTTTATGTAATTTAGTTGTAAGGAAAAATAACAAACATGAATTTCGACATATTTTGCAAAATGAGGTCATGTTTCGGTAAAACGGCTGCAGATTTTGCATATGACGTCGGATGAAAAAGTTTTTTATGTGAAAAAACATCTAGAGAAAAAGTTACATCCGAATTCAACAGCCCACGGCCATTTACCAATTCTTTAGAATCATCAAAATCAAAAAGGAAAATAGAGTTTTTAGAGGTTTTAAATTTCGCTGTAAAAAAAATTAAAAATGGGCAAAACTTACCAGTGGTGCACCGTAAATAGTGGTGCGCTACTGGTAATTTCAAAATTTCGAACCGCCAGCTACCCCCACCATATGCCCATCCACACATCCCTTATCCACCCCTGCCTCCTCCCCTTCATCCCTGCCTTCTTTTCCTTTTCCTCTTCCTCCATGCCTCCTCCCCTTTCTCCATGCCTCCTCCTCCCTGCCTCCTCTTCCTCTTCCTCCATGCCTCCTCCTCATCCCTGCCTCCTCCTCCCTACATTCTCTTCCTCTTCCTCCCATTCCTCCATGCCCGAACTGACGACCTCGCTGAAGCCGGCCCAAGCGCGCCCACCTCCGCGTCACCTCTCCCTCGCATCCGCGCCCCTCGCCCTCGCGGCCGCCCTGCCCCAACCCCACCGCCGCCCTGCCCCATCCCGGTGGCCTTCGTCTCAACCTCCAGCACCACCGCCTCCTCCTGACGCATGACGACGGTGCCACCAAGATGCGGAGTAGAATGAAATAAAAAAAAAATCACAAAAAAATCGCAAAAACCTGTTTTCAAAAATATACTAGTGACACACCACCTTCAAGTGGTCAGCACCGTGCTGGTTGTCGAACGCGAGGAAGCAGGGAAAGTCCACGGTGCACAGTGTCCCATCTACTACCTTAGTGAAGTACTCACGCCAGCCAAGCAGCGGTACCTGCATTGTCAGAAGCTAGCACATGCCTTATGGATGACATCACGGAAGCTGCGGCACTATTTCGCAGAGCACCCGATTGTCGTCATCACCGAAGCTCCGCTGAAGAACATACTCACCAATCCAGATGCTACAGGTCGAGTATCTCAGTGGGCCATCGAGTTGGCACCACACGATATTTCCTACGTCAATCGAACAGCCATCAAATCTCAGGTCCTCCCAGACTTCTTTGTTGACTGGATCCAGTCGCAAATACCGGCCGCTCCAGATACATCGGGCTCCTGGACCATGTACTTCGACGGATCGAAGCGAATAATGGGTGCCGGCACTGGCGTCATACTCATATCACCTCAAGGCGACAAGATGAAGTATGTACTGAGGATGAATTTTCCACTACCAACAAACAACGAAGCAGAATATGAAGCACTACTGCACGGCATGCGTATGGCAAAAGCCTGCAGCGCCACACGCCTAGAAATTTATGGGGATTCAAACCTTGTCGTACAACAGTCGATGAATCTGTGCGATGCGGTCAGCAACAATATGATTGCCTATCGAGAGATGTACCGCTTGATGGAAGGAAAATTCGAAGGCTGCGAGCTGAAACATATTCGCAGAGCCAGCAATGAAGAAGCCGATACTTTGGCAAATATCGGCTCCACATGCTTTGCGATTCCGGACGGAGTGTTTTATGAAGTAATCAATCAACATTCCATTAAATTCAAAACCCCGGCATCGCCCACACAGTCGACTACCGACTCAGGGGCTGCGCCTGAAGTAGCCCACAAAAATGTCGTCATTGGCCCAAGCCAGCAAGTTCTGCTCCTCGAGCCAGTTTGGACTCAGCCTTTCCTGGCATATTTAATTCGGCAGGAACTACCTGATGACCCAGCAGAAGCTTGACGTATTGTACGCTGATCTAAGGTATACACGGTGGTAGCAGGCGAACTCTACAAACGAAGCATATCGGGAATATTCCAACGATGCATCGCACTCGAAGATGGAAAAGCTTTGTTACGAGAGATACATGAGGGCACGTGCGGCCACCACGCAAGCAGTTGAGCACTTATCGCCAAAGCCTTCAGGGCTGGTTTCTACTGGCCAACAGCAGCCGCAGACGCCAGTGAGCTAGTCATGAAGTGTGATCCTTGTCAACGCTACGTGCCAAAACCTCACTCTCCAGCCACGGACCTGATGACAATACCTCTCGCATGGCCCTTTGCACAATGGGGACTCGACCAATGCCGAAATCTTCGCCAGGAGGGCATACTTATCTACTAGTCATAGCCGACAAGTTTACCAAGTGGATAGAAGCCATACCTGTCACCAATCAAACAGCTGCAACAACTATCAAGTTCTTCAACGGCATCACTTGTCGCTTTGGTGTACCGCATAGCATCATCGCGGATAATGGAAGCAAGTTCGCCTCTAGTTCCATAAATTCTGCGAAAAGCTCAACATCAAACTCAGCTTCGCCTCGGTCTCACACCCTCAAACCAATGGTCAAGTGGAGAAGATTAACGGTCTAATTTGTGATGGAATAAAGAAAAGCCTCACAAAGGCAGCTGGTGCGTGGGTTGAAGAGCTGCTATCAGTACTTTGGAGCCAACATACCACGCCAAACAGATCAACTCAATATACACACTTTTTCCTAGTACACGGAGCCGAAACTGTTCTACCTGCCGATGTCCAGTTTGAAGCACCTCGGGTTGTTGCATACAATGAGAGTGCATTTGTTCAGGCACTCCAGGACGCCGTGGATCTAGTAGACGAAGCTCACGACATTGCCTTGGCCAGAATAGCCGTATACCAGCAGGCGATACATAACTACCACAGCCGAAGGGTATGCACCCGAAGCTTTAACGTAGGTGACCTAGTGTGATGGCTGAAACAAAAAGGACATCTGAAGCTAGAATCTCCATGGGAAGGACCTTACATCATCACCGAATTCATCCCAGGAGGTGCCTACCGCATGTGACGCCCCGGAACGGGTACCATGAGGATCTCAGCGAACCCGTCGAAATCCGCACGATATCGATTCTGAGACGCCCTCCGACACGACGTGCGCGACGAATCACACACGGGATGCCAGAGGAATTAACACGAGCGGTAACATTACAACAGGATTACAATAGAGCCCACAAGAAACATATATATTACAACAACGACTCCAACGAGTCAAGATACAAAAATACAACATAAGATCCAAATCATACAGAAGATCAACTATGTCCGAGTACGGACAAGATACAAATTGGACTAAGAGTCCTGAAGATAACCAGTGGCGTACATAACCCTGCCCAGGCCAAGCCGGAAGGGTAACCTCGCTAGCGTCGTTCTTCATCGTACCGATCTTCATACCTGCCGGTTATGTCCCAAAGCAGCAATAAGTACGGGTTCGTACTTAACAAGACTTCAAGACGTATAAGCATTCGTCAACCAGTCGTCCTTTGTACTTGAGGCACGCAAGGG
This sequence comes from Lolium rigidum, assembly GCF_022539505.1. NCBI lineage: Eukaryota > Viridiplantae > Streptophyta > Magnoliopsida > Poales > Poaceae > Lolium > Lolium rigidum. Next base: position 29,469,994 of record NC_061509.1, read on the forward strand.
GAACGTCATAGGCAATATGGTGGGGTTAAGCGGCAGCGCGCAAGCACTAAAAACCTATAGAGCCACTCTACAACATTCGTCTAAATAGAGAAGGTGAGAGAGCGCATAAACTAACAGTTCTATACTCTGCAAACATAACACAGCCGATGCGTTTCCCCCTTCGCTAAGGAAGTACTTACAAAGGCACTCACACGGTTGAAAAGTTTTAACCATTTATTATTGAAGTTGTGCTAACTTACTACGCAAGTGATTAATAATGAAACAACAGGTGTAAGTTGTCTATGGTCGAGTTAAATAGCTCCAAGTCGTCCATAACTGCGGACGCGGCTTATCGATAAGATTGTAACCCTGCAGGGGTGCCCAAATGTGCCCACACGCACGCTCAACCCACTTGCGACAGGTGGATATCACGACTCGCACTCTCCTTCACCACAACAATGTCCAGGAAACCACCTAACTAAGTTAAACCCGTATCAGAGTCCGGCCGACTCTCCGAGACGGACTTAGCTGTTGCGACTGCGTACTAGGTGGACAGTGCCCAGCGGGATAACCACTTCGCAGCGGCACCGCATCCTACGAGCGTGCAAGAGACAACGGGGTTACAAGGCAACAAGGCTTCCCCAAAAGTAACCTCATATCATCTGACCACAAAGAAACAAGCTTGCACGCCCGAGAGAAACAAAGCATTACGAAACTAATTGTGGCCACTGGACAAAGCTGTAGATTCCGGCAGTGGTCGAGGGGAGACCCGGTAAGCATACCCACGTGTGATTAGAGCGCTCAGTCTCAGAACAGATAACAAGAACTCGGGTCCTAAATTATTTAGGAAACACAAGTGAGTCATCACAAAACAAGCAGCTGACCCACCGATGCCTCCGCTAAGCAACTACTAACAGATACATCCATAAACCATGTGCCATGATCCCCCAACAGATAACCCGATAAGATAGCGATAACGGTAACAAGATATAAATAGCACTAGCATGCACTACGACTCGCAAGGCAGACACGATAACCAAACAATAGTTGTAGGAGGTTGGTGGAGGCAATATGGGCTGCTTGAGGTAACATGTGGATAGGACACGTGACGAGAACGCAACTCAAGGCTAGCATAAGAGAGAAGGCAAAATAAAATAGGTGAGCGACTCCTGCAGAGATAGGAGTTTAGGAAATACTTGCCTGTTAAAGATTGTCGAGGAACATCCGGAGGACTTGTCGTATCTCACAGCACCGCTTCGTGTTCCTATCCGGGAAGAAGCAAATGCTGGAACACACAACGTATGCAAGTCTTACTACTACGGATAAAGAGTCGGCATGCTCAAGATGATATGCATGACATGGCAGCGATGATGCGATGCAACATATCCAATTTAAGCAGAGTCGAAACCCCGGACAAACAATTAAGGTTGAAATTGCATATCTACCGACAAAGTTAAGTGTTGATTAGCATGGCATAACATGGCAAGGATGCGCTACTTCAAAGTTAAAAGGAGCGGGGAAAACCTACTCGGTGTCCGAAATACTCCGCATATATGTTAGGTGAACATGCATAACTATCAACGCGCGACATGATGCGAGATGCAAACATGCATATAGATAGCATATTCATGATCCTTGCATTTTTCTGATCAAAATTCATATACAACAATTTTTATTTTTATTTACCATTTAAAAGTTATTAGCATAATAGTTTTTAGCATTTAAAATTATAGAAAACGGCTTTTATTAATTAGAAAAAGGACCCAGAAACAAATACTAACCACGGGCAGGACCCCGGATTGATTTGTTAAAGAGCCAAGGGATTATCGACGAACAAACAGGTTCAGGGGTTGCGGGTTGATGAAGAGAAGGATGCAAGGGCCCTTTTGCAAAACGTGTACAGATCTGGAGTTGAAGGATTTTCTCACCGAGGGGTATGCCAGCCCGAGCGGCTGACGGGTGGGGCCCACGGCCACGTGGCGGCCACGATGGCAAAGCGTGCGTGCACGCACGGAAGCTGTTCGGCAGAAGGACGCCGCGCGGGGAGGCGGTCACCGCGGCTCGGGTCGGCATGCGCGGGCGTTGCGGGGCGTCCCCGGGCGCGCAAGCTGGCGCATACAACGCACCTCGTCGGCACGGGTGAGATGGTGGCGGAGGCGACGTCAGGGGCTCGCCAGAGCTTCGTCGGCGGTGGGAGCTGCGGAGGGGGGCGTCGGCCATATGGTGAGAAAGCAAGACAGGGAGCAAGGAGAGAGGGGAGGATGTCCAGGGGATGCGCGGGATTACCCTTGAACTCAACGTGCAGATGCCGGTGCCGGAGGATGAAGGAGCTCGCCGGAATTTGACCAAGACGCCGACAGCCGGAGTGAGGAATCGGCGATTTTGCCGTTGATTGGGGGAGCGCGGGGTCGATTCCTCGCAGTAGGATGTAGAGGAAAATGGGGCGCACTCTTCGGTGGCCTCAGGACGTCGAGGGGTGGATGGTAGCGGTGGCTCCATGGCAAGAAGGTGGCGGTGGCGCTCGAACGTGTTCACAGAGGAGATGAAAAAGAGAGGGATATGGGGGTGGCGGCGTGAGGGAGGAAAGGAGGGCTCTAGGGTTTGAGGGGCGCCGTGGGGAGGGTTAAAAGGGGGAGCGGATGGTGGTGCGGTGGTTGAGTGGGGGGAGGACCACGGCCTCACGTCCTCTGCGTGACGAGGAAGACGACAGAAGAGAGGAGGAGCCTCTCCTCACGAAGGGGTACGGGCCGCGTGAGCTGGGCCACGAGGAATGAGATGGCCGGGGGGAAAGGTAGAAGCAGGCCGCCGGGGAGGTAAAAAGAGAAGGGCTAGGGGGAAGAGAGGAAGAATTGGGTCAGAGAGAAAAGGCCAGGTCAGATAGGTTAGGGTTTCTATTTTTATTTTCCAAACCTTTTTCTCCTTTGTTTGTTTTTCGAAAACTGTTTTGTAGAATAATTTTGAAAAAGAAACAAACCAAGATAATTTTATATTGAATTTGAAACATTTGAAGTAATTTATTTTGCTTGATAGATTTGGAGTTAGGGTTTTGTTTTAAAAGAGAGGACAAAGGATGGTTTATTACAAAACCATATGAGAGGGAAAATATTGAAATAGGGTTTATAAAAATAATTTTTAGTTCGTAAAACATGGATGCTATGATGATGCCATGATGATGCATAAAAGAAAAATAAAAAACAAATCTATTAGGGGTGCTACCTTGGGCCGTTACACCGCATCAAGAATACTACAACTGGATTGGTGGAGGGCAACCCATGAAATGTTGCGCAACTGCGACGATTCTATGTTTAGGACTTTTTACCATCCTTTATTCATTCAATAAGGCTTCTTAGCCATATCCAAGACAATGTATACATTAGTTGCAGATTATCAATACAATTCGAAGTTCGTCCATACAAGTATTTTTCCTTCTACTCAAGACATCCCGAAGTCACTCGATAGCTCCTGGAAGCCACTTTGACTGCCACGTCTACTCCCATCGGGACCTGTCGTTGCTTATTTGACGGTACCTCGGAGGAGGGATCCTCACGAGGGGAAGAAGGAGTAGGGGCCATTGGGCGGAGAGTCCTCGGGATGGTGGTACGCGAGTTACCCAGCTTCGGAACACCTGCTCGAGGACAGGGCCTACTGCTAGTTGTCTGGAATTATCTGGGCGCTTTCGCTTTGTTACAATGAGTTGTGGTTGTCTCGTCTCTCCTTCGAGAACTGCCCTAAGGGCTCCCAGGATCCGGCTTATATAGGCGCCCGGATCTAGGGTTTCTATGGAGAGTCCTACCCGGAATACAAGTTGCCTAACGACGGAATATTACATTGCCGTGTACGTCAAGGATCCACCTATGCCTAACTTGTCGTCATGGATCCAGCTTCCTTCATGGGCCTTCACGGATCTGACTCCTGGCATAGACCTCCAAGGATCCGGCTACCTCCATGGGCCTCCAAGGATCCGGCTACCTCAGTAGTTCGGTTCGGATCCGGCTACCTCAGTAGGCTGGTTGGGATCTGGCTCCTTGTTCCTGGGCTGGACATCTTCCATCTTGATCAACAGCAACTGGGCCGCCCGGTGGGCCATATGCCATCACCACCATCTGTGGGCCACCCGGGCTTGCCGGAATCGGACCATGTCGATGGTATACCTATGAAGTATACCCACAACAGTAGCCCCCGGAGTTCTCCGAGATCCACCGTTCTTCCGTCCAGCTCAGCTTGCGCATGTATCTTCATCCTTTGGCTGGAACGAATAATAGAGAATCTTGAAGGACTCCAAACTTCATATCTCCAACCAAGTATTGGTAGGAAACTTCATGATCCAATGGTCAGATTCTTCGGAGATTCCATCCAACGGTCACTTCACATAATCTTCGGTATGGATCCGACTAGCCAAATGTAGGTTCGGATCTGACTAGCCAAAATATAGGTGCGGATCCGACTACCAAAATGTAGGTGCGGATCCGTCAACCAAAATGTAGGTGCGGATCCGGCTACCCAAATTGAGGTGTGGATCCGACTACCAAAATATAGGTGTGGATCCGGCTTCCTTCATTTAGGTGCGGATCCGGCTACCAAAAATTGAGGTGCGGATCCGGCTTCCTTCATATAGGTGCGGATCCGGCTACCAAAAATTGAGGTGCAGATCCGACTACCAAAATTGAGGTGCGGATCCGACTACCAAAAATATATGTGCGGATCCGGCTACCAAAAATTAGGTGCGGATCCGACTACCAAAAATATAGGTGCGGATCCGGCTACCAAATATAGATATGGATCCGACTAGTTAGCCAGATTTTCGCCATGTTTGAAATTTTCTTGACATAACCATATGTAGCCCCCGAGCGTTGAGTCGGCTTGCTCCAAGGAGACTCGATGCTCAAAAACTTAGCCCCCAAGCGTCAAGGTGGAAATTTTTCGGTTTGTTGCTCCAAAGAGAACTTCATCGATGTAGCCCCCGAGCGCCAAGGTGAATTTACTTCAAAATCCGGCATCGAGCTCTTAGAGTAGCTTTATCTTTATATGTGACTTAGCAATAGCGTAAATCCCAAGCATCTGGGCGGAAATTTCCAGCACTGATACTCGAAAGGAAAATACACTTTTCACCTAAGATCAAATCGCAGCCCCCGAGGGTTGGTTCCGGCTAAGCATAGCGGAATCAAGACTCAAGTTGATTTTACAGCTGTGCACGCTACGGATCCGCCTAACCTTCTCTCATATGGATCCGGCTAGCTTCCCCTGGGCTTCGCGTGAGTGCTAGGCTAAGTTGAAAACACCTTAGTTCGAGGGCTGTTGAAGGTCCAAGCGTCATGTACCTGATACATAAACATAAACATAAAAACACATTTGTATTAAATTGTTTCTTTGATCATGTTCAACGAACAAATGTAAGGTGGAACAAAAACGGCCTTTGAACAAATGTTTTAAAGCTGAAACTATGCAGCAGTTGAACAACATAAAACTGTCAAGGCGGAAACAACTCGACTATCTTGAACAGTTAATGTAATTTATATGTTTTAAGCAAGTGTTGGTTTATCCGTTCTTCTGGTTTATATGCTTGACTTTTCGCGAGACGGCGAACTTTAAACACAGAACATCTGCTGAGGCGATAGCGCTTAATAGCGAAACAATCAAGAACCTCAGAAACAGAGGCCGGCTTTAAGTACCGAGATGTCACTACTAAGGAATCCACGCATAAAACAACAGAAAATGTGTAGGCCAGAAAACTTAAGCTAACGCCCGAAGGCGGAATTTTTGCAGCGTACTGGAGCCTTAAGCAGCAAAAATAGTACAAAGTTTTTCACGAGCGCGAGGCAAATCGTGGAAAAAATATGACCAATAATGAAAGCGGTAAAAGACTCAGGATATGAGTGAACCAATCTTAATCTCATGATCATAAAATTTTAAAATATTAAATATAAATAGGGACTTAACTGTTTGGAGCGGAGTCAACGTCGGTCGTGGCGGTTTTTCTTCGGCATTCCGTCGAGCCGGTGCGAGATTGATTCTCGCGGTTTTCCTGTAGGTGCGGATCCGATCACCAAAATATAGGTGCGGATCCGGCTACCAACAATTAGGTGCGGATCCACCTACCAAAATTTAGGTGTGGATCCGACTTCCAAAAATTTAGGTGCAGATCCACCTACCAAAATTTTGGTATGGATCCGGCTACAAAAATATAACTGCGGATCCAACTACCAAAAATAGGTATGGATCCGGCTACCAAAATATAGGTGCGGATCCGACTACCAAAAACGTAGGCGCGTGACATGGGAATACCCTTCGGGTACCCATTATTAGTATACCTGGCTCGGCCCAATATAGAGAAGACTCAATATGGAGAAGTCCCAACAAGGCAACCCGAAGAAGTAGTCGACTAGGACTCTTGTAAAACCCTAGGCTGGTTGCATATATAAAGCTAGCCAGGGCACCCAAAAGAAGGAGGCCAACAGATAGACAGAATATAGACAACATAGCTCCGCCTATGGCGGCACCCTGTAAACACATCTATGATCATATAGTAGATTGCTAGCAGCACGTAGGGATCCTCCACCGAGGGGACCCGAAGCTGGGTACGTCGTGTGCCTAATCTCGTCCCCGGAATCTCCAGTGTCGCTCTCTTCCGAAACCCAAGTCTACAATACGTAGGCATTGGCGAGGTGATTCCTCGTCAATTGGCGCCGTCTGTGGGAATCGCGGCGACTGGATTTCGTTATCCGGGCGGGAATCATCATCGAGTTCGTCATCAACTAATTCACCAGCCCGCTGGCCGAGATTTTTTCACGGAAATCCATCTTTCGGGTGCTCGGCTCGATCCGTCGGAATCAAGCATCTCCTAGGTGGACGCGGCCGACAACGCCAGACGCAGGTGGCATCTGATTAGCTTTCGCCAGATGAGCAATTTCCGTTGCATCCAAAGTTACGCGGACTCGGCGACATCTTTTTGACGAATCGATCGGCTGCTTTTCGTGGACACGTGCGGGCACGAAGCTTCCACACGCGTGGCTAGGAATTCAGCGGATCCATCCTGCTAGGTGATGGCGGCAGGCAATGATTACATCTGCTCCACGGCCATGCATGGATCGGTCCTATGATTACATTGATTTCACAATCAATCATCTCTCTCTTTTTCTTTTCTTAACTGTATTATTTTTGGTTATCTACTAAACATGGATCTAACCTTTGCACGTATGATGATTGACATGTATGCATCCGTTGGAGGAAAGGAACACCAAAAATCGGACTGATGCCTCTGGTTCCATAGTTACACACTCGCCATGATACATCGGCCATGCCCGGGAGCTCACCCATTACGAACTCGCCGATCCAGTATATTCGCCATGTCAACTACATACGTCCATCTTACCGACTACTACATGGATCAAGCCATCAGCTTCGACTACTCTGAGCGGTTGTGTGCATCTTTTTCATCGACTACGACCTCTACATCGGCATGCTCGGGGGCTCACCCGTCGCGGATCCGCTTCATCGACTGCGTTCCGTCGGACTGCATCCGAGGCACGACTTACGTCCACATTGGCTTCGCCGCACCCGATAAAAGCTAAGTTTTCCTCTTCCTCCAAGATTCAATTATTTATTTACTTTCGCCATACCCAAATATTCGAGGGTTGTGCCATTGCAATACTACAGCAAATACACCCGACATTAGGGGCTGCGCCATTATATCGTTACCGCAAATACACCAATGGATTTATTTTCTTCGGCTCTGGATATATCTCCTTCGGCTCAATGGATTTATTTTGTTCGGCTTAGTGAAATTATCTTCTTCGGCTCAGTGGATTCATTTTCTTCGGCTTACTGGATTTTTTTCTTCGTCGGATTCATCTTATAAAGGCTATCGTTGATTTCCTCTAATACAATACTACCCAATGCATTCCTGGGTCACAAGCCAGTGGACATATCATCTATGAGTATTACTGGATTTATTTTCTTCGGGTCAGTGAATTTATTTTATTTGGATACATCTATATGGATACTACTGGTTTACTCTTATACAATATTACCTGACGCGTTTCCGGGTCAATGGATTCATCTTCTATGGTTATTACTGGAACTATTTTCTCTGGCTCAATGGATTCACCCTCTATGATATCAACGGATTCATTTTTTATGGTTATTACTGGATTCTTCGGGTCAATGGATTCATCTTCTATGGTTATTACTGGAACTATTTTCTCCGGCTCAATGGATTCATCCTCTATGATATCAACGGATTCATCTTTTATGGTTATTACTGGATTCTTCGGGTCAATGGATTCATCTTCTATGATATCGGCGGATTCATCTTCAATATATGATGGTGTAATCTTTAATATGGATTCATCTCAAGTACTTCATCTCGGATTTCATCTTCAGTATTTCATCCTTAATGGCCTTTTTTCGGCGACACGAATAATACTCGGGGGCTCGACAACAACTTCGCCTCGGGTCACAATTACAACACGGTGTCTAAGCAACAATCATGACATCACCCCAGCAGCGCTCGGGGGCTCGGCTATTTATTCATCAACAATTTGGCGGCATCTAGTTTCGCTATTTGGTGGTTTCTACTTCGGCTCGACTTTTTCGCCGCACTCGAAGATTTCATCATGCATCAACTTCGTCGTGTCCAAAAAGCTAAGTGTTCTTTTATTTTGCACAAAGTTGATTATCATTTACTTTTGCCGCACCCGACGCTCGGGGGCTGCGCGATATATATTCACTTTACATATCATCGAATCCGAGCATCTGACACCGCATGCGAAAAAGAGACTCAAAGAAAAGATAGAAAAAGTTTGTTCATTTGTGCAGGAGAAAGCAAATTTCAAAGTATATAAAAGAGAACCCGACGAAATTGTCTTCAAGAAAGGACAGGACCCGACAAATTCAAAAGAGCACCCGACGAAATCTTCTTCAGGGAGGAACCCGACGAAATCAAAAGAGTACCCGAAGAAATTTTCCTGAGAGAAGAACTCGATGAAATTTTCATCAAAAAAAAAAAAGAGGACGGACAAATTTTCGGGTCCATTGACTCGTCATTTGTTCCGATCAAGAACATCGGAGATATGCCTGACGACAATATAGAAGAACGCAATATATTCGGCTGTCTCATTACACCCGAGAGAAAAATAGAAGAACCCGCAAAATGGGTCATTGCATCAGCCGAACAAGGCACTTGACAAAATATTCTCAGAGCGCCAAAGTAGCGAACAATCTCTGAATGCCGCAAAACTCTGCGAAGGTAAGACCCCAGATCCGTTCTGTGTGGCGTGGCATCGCCAAGGACTGCGCTCTGCTACTTTTATCCGTATCAACAGATACGAAGAAAAATCCTAACGGACGCGTTAGGTACCCGATAAATATGGCCGGGACTCGACGGAATGGTAAGACCTTAAGCGGCACCTGTCGAAGTTTACACCGAGTATCCCGAGATCATGTCCAGGGACGTGATCTTGAAGTAGGTTTTGCGGATTGCCTCTAGAGCAGTTAACTAGTACCTGATCCGTCAGATGAACTAGCCCCAACTACCATTATCCCTGTACAATATAGAGATCAATGTCAAATAAAAGTAGCAATGGCCTGGATTCGATAAAAAGAGGGGCTGCGCCAAGTTCCTTATTGAGTAGTACAACTTGAGCCTATGCCTAGGTGCAAGCACCTGCCCATAGGCTCGGGGGCTACTCTTATCGAGAGTATTGTTCACCCTCCCGATAAGATACAAGAAAGAGGAAATATTGTGGAGTCGATTAAAAGCAAGTTGAGGCTACACCCAAGTGCAAACACTTGGCTATAGCCTCGGGGGCTACTCCCATCGGGAGCACTGGTCGCGCACCCGATAGAAAAATAATTTCGACAACATCTACGACAATCAAGCTTTGTAGACTCAACTCGATTCTACGATTCGAGTGGAGCCTACTCCCATCGGGAGCCCATGGATTTCATCAAGTCCTCCAGAAATATAGTTAAGATCTTCATCGAGTAGTACAACTTGAGTCTATGCCCAAGTGCAAGCACTTGCCCATAGACTCGGGGGCTACTCCTATCGGGAGCGCTGCCGCGCACCCGACAGAAAAATAATTTCAAGAATCGTCGACATCATCTACGCTACACATGATCTACGACATGGACCTCGCCTTGTATTTCTTCGACTTCGGAGATGGTTATGCTTGGAGTTTCTACGCAAGTCTTTGACTTCCCTATAAACTCGGGGGCTACTGACATGGGAATACCCTTCGGGTACCCATTATTAGTATACCTGGCTCGGCCCAATATAGAGAAGACTCAATATGGAGAAGTCCCAACAAGGCAACCCGAAGAAGTAGTCGACTAGGACTCTTGTAAAACCCTAGGCTGGTTGCATATATAAAGCTAGCCGGGGCACCCAAAAGAAGGAGGCCAACGAGATAGACAGAATATAGACAACATAGCTCCGCCTATGGCGGCACCACGTAAACACATCTATGATCATATAGTAGATTGCTAGCGAGCACGTAGGGATCCTCCACCGAGGGGACCCGAAGCTGGGTACGTCGTGTGCCTAATCTCGTCCCCGGAATCTCCAGTGTCGCTCTCTTCCGAAACCCAAGTCTACAATACGTAGGCATTGGCGAGGTGATTCCTCGTCAGCGCGGATCCGGCAACCAAAAATATAGGTGCGGATCCGACTACCAAAAATGTTGGCGCGGATCCGGCAACCAAAAATAGGTATGGATCCGGCTACCAAAATATAGGTGCGGATCCGACTACCAAAACCAGGATTTGAAATTTTTAGATCTAAGGCGGAGTCTTCCTTAGGAAGGTCCAGCAACTCAGATCGAATCTTTGCAGCTTCGTCCAGCTCAGCGGCGGTCGTAGCTGCAGTACTTACCAGTGCATTTCCGTCAGAATCGACGGTCTCGCCGATGAAGATGTGTATCCCGCCGATTGGGATGATGAAGAACTTGACGGGGTTTGTCCTAGCCGGAATTCAGAACTCGTCCGGAGGGACGATCGGAAAGTTGCCGGCGTACAAGACACGCCCCACAGCGATGGAATCGTTGAAGCTTCCCATGACGGAACCCTCCCGGTTCCGGCCTCCAGTCGCCGCTGGCCCCACGGTGGGCGCCAACTGTCGTTGCTTATTTGACGGTACCTCGGAGGAGGGATCCTCACGAGGGGAAGAAGGAGTATGGGCCTTTGGGCGGAGAGTCCTCGGGACGGTGGTACGCGAGTTACCCAGCTTCGGAACACCTGCTCGAGGACAGGGCCTACTGCTGCTTGTCTGGAATTATCTGGGCGCTTTCGCGTTGTTACAATGAGTTGTGGTTGTCTCGTCTCTCCTTCGAGATCTGCCCTAAGGGCTCCCAGGATCCGGCTTATATAGGAGCCCGGATCTAGGGTTTCTATGGAGAGTCCTACCCGGAATACAAGTTGCCTAACTACGGAATATTACATTGCTGTGTACGTCAAGGATCCACCTATGCCTAACTTGTCGTCATGGATCCGGCTTCCTTCATGGGCCTTCACGGATCTGACTCCTGGCATAGACCTCCAAGGATCCGGCTACCTCCATGGGCCTCCAAGGATCCGGCTACCTCCATGGGCCTCCAAGGATCCGGCTATCTCAGTAGGTCGGTTCGGATCCGGCTACCTCAGTAGGCCGGTTGGGATCCGGCTCCTTGTTCCTGGGCTGGACATCTTCCATCTTGATCAACAACAACTGGGCCGCCCGGTGGGCCATATGCCATCACCACCATCTGTGGGCCACCCGGGCTTGCGGAATCTGACCATGTCGATGGTATACCTATGAAGTATACCCACAACAGGAGCGCTGGCCCACAAAATAAACATCTTTCATACGATAAAATCTTCTGGATCATCGACTCCGCAAGCATATCCGGGGGCTCCAGTCAATAAAATATCAAATACTAAACGTGCGGCTCCGCGTGATACATCATCCTTACGATAAAAACGTTACGAGTTTGTCGAGCTTTATAGTGCACCCGAACATTCGGAAGCTACTGCCGACAAAATTACACATAAAACTATGTCTCATGCCAACACATCGTTCTTAAGATACTTGGGTTACGAGTCTGTCGAGCATACAAGTTCCTCGTTGACCTGAGGGCTACTGCTGATGCAAATCAAAATAGGTACGGCTCCGCAAGATGCATCATTGCAATGAGTCCGTCGAACTTACAACATGACTTGATCACTCATAAAGTTGATGTCGACATCATACAAACTAAAGCACAGTTTTGCGCCGAAACATCGTTTTTACGATACTCGAGCCACGAACTCGTCGAGCTTACGGCCCACCCAAATACTCGGGGGTTGTTGCCAACACTCCATACCTCTAATATGATGTAACAAAAGAGCATCGTCATACAAATAAAATTTACTATGGGTCGATCGGCAGTGTGACTCTGACACTTCTGCGAACTTTGCTATCAACAAAGTCAAGACGCCAAGAATTGGCTCGCTAGTAATTACATCGTTTGCGCGATAAGGATTGTTTTGAAGTTTCCATAAAATTACAAGCACAACCCAACTGTTAGGGGTCAAAGACATCAATGTGGTTTATCAATTACAAGACAAGCATCGCACCCTGTGCACGAATGCTTTATGTCTTCTTGGCTTGCGATTAATTTGGCTTCCATACCCCTGGATTGGTCTGGGTCCGCAAGTCTGCTTCAGTACCCGCTTCCATTCTGGCAACTATAATTGAAGCAGGGCGCCACGCGATAGGATAATACTGGTGAAGCTCCACATTGGCCTTAGCAATCAATTCCAAATCAAGCGTTGGATAACGAGCTAATACAAAGGCAAATGCAAGTTTGGCTCCAGCAAGGAGTTGCTAGCGTACCATAGTTCGAACGTTGGCAGAATTCTTAAATTTTGCCATCAAAGCCAACAAAGTTGAAGGGACTGGATCAAGAAGAAACATGGTTTGCCACACCATGGTCAATTTTGCATGGCACTTACCAAAGAAACCATGCACTTGCTCCACCCGATATTTGAACTTGGCAACAATTGCAGCCTTTGATCTATTAGTCTAGATTGTGCTCTGCGGTTGCAACAGGTCAGTCATAGCTTCGATCTTCTCGTGCACACACTTATTCTCCTCTAGTGGATTGAAAGCTATGATTGCCGAAGAAGAAGAAAAATCAGTCCATAAAAAAGCAAGGGCATCAGAAAAATCCGGAACACAGGAAACATTGATTACTTACAATTCAGGTTTTCGGTGGCCTTCCGCAATTCGTCTAGTGCGTACTGTTCAACTTCGGTGGCTAGTTCGCCCTTCTTCTTCACTACTGCTGCCATGGCACGAATACCAACCAGGTCTTTCTCCATCTGGGATATTTTACTGCGTAGCTGTCGCACAAGCCTAGATTCGTTACCAGACGCAGAACCCAGAGAACATTCGGCACACGGGATAGTTGAAGCCACCTGCAGCGAATCATCAGGCATGCATTATTCAGAAAATCAACAACAGGATTACAGATTTCAACTACCATCGGGACCGTCAAATAAAAGGCATTCCATTTAGAAGTACGTTCAGAAAAGAAGGTGCTGGCAACAAAGCCAGCATGATTCATTACAAAACAATTGATCAAAAGGCATTCAAGTGTATCAGGTTACAACTAAGAGACATAGCAGGATCAAGGAGCATGAGTTTGCGTGGATGCACTCGGGGCAGCTTCGGAAGCAGTTTGTTTCTTCTGAGCTTCTACCAACTTGAGCAGCTGGCGCGCACACCTACGCACCAGATCACTGTAGATACCAAGGTCAATAGCTGAGCCATCCTTGTTCTGCGGCAGTGCTTCTGTTAGCTGATCCACGTTGGCCTCGCAGCCATACCCCATTAAAAGATGGAACGCAAGAAGCGCTCCATAGAGACACGAAGTGCATTTTGGTACCTCAATAGTGCCGTCAGTGTTGACGAAGAAGGCGTTCACTAGCTCCTCCAAGGTTTTCTTCTGTTCCAGCTTTGGGAATATCAAGGAAAATAGCTTCGACAGAGCCCCCTTGGCCTTCTTCAGTAATTCTTGGATTTGGTCGCTGGAGTCCATGTTGAAGGAAATAGCATCGGACATGGAGTTGACCCGAAGCCTGTTTGCACGGTCGACGGGCATGTCGGCAGCACCTGAAACAATATGAAGATACACGTTATAAGATAAAGCAATTTGGCAAGAAAAGAGGAATAAAGGGAGTTGAAGCAATTTACCCAGAAGGGTCTCGATAGATTTGTGGAGATCGCCTTCCTTCTTGTCTGCTCGGGTCGCAGGCCTCCGTCCTTTGCTTCTCCTCCTCCTCTAGCTTTGATGGGATTCGTAGCATAGAAAACAAAAAATTTCCTACCGCAAGAACGAATAACAAGC
>NC_061509.1:29484435-29507542 GCF_022539505.1 Lolium rigidum
GGGCATATCTCCAACAAGCTTCACCTTCAACTGATCCATCTCCTTCCTCAATTTTGCGGCCTCTCCTTGAGCTTTAGTTGCCAGCTTGTTCGCCTTCTCGAGTTATTCAGATGAAGACTTGGCAGTTTCTCGAAGATGGGCATTCTCGGCTTCGAGGTTGATGAACTGGGCAGCAAAATCCACTACCATGTCTACCATGGCTTGAATGGGCTACAATATGGAAACAAAGTATTGGTTAAGCAGTCGAAGGACCATCAAGCCAACCCTCGGCTATAACCAGCCAATTGTATGCTCGGGGGCTGCTTGGGTATGGACTATAAAAAAAGAGAAAATATGACGACACTTACGTGTCCTTCTGAAGACGATGAATTAGGAGCATCTGCCGAAAGAACAGCCGTTGGAGGATTTTCCTTTTGCTTCCCCAACGTTCTTTTCGGCGGCGGAGGAATAATTGGCACTTCTTCCGAAGAAATTGCCACTTCTACTCTCGTCGACACCATCTTCTTGGAGCTGACCTTCACCTTCTTTGAAGGAGGAGGATCCATCTCTCCATCGGAGCTACATAAACAGATATAATCACATCGGCTACACGAGTGAAGATTGTTAGTAATAAAACATACAAAGAAGGATACTTACGAGCCAGACGATAAATCATCTTCGTCAGCAAAGAAACCCGACGGCTTCTTGGGTGGCGGAGCAGTCGATGCTTCAGGAGCTGCTGTGGCAAGAAGGATTTGATCAGCTTCATCGTCATTCTGACCGCTAGGGCTTGACTCTGTTGTATCAATTAATTCATCGGCAATTGCCCTCCGGCACCTGGTAATAAAGGGGAGGTCATCATCATCTTCTTCTTCTGCTTCCTTTCTCTCTTTGGAGGCATCGCTATCTTCGACCACCTCGACGTTTTCTTCAACGTTTCCTGAGAGATCCTCATCTTTGGGAACCGCTCCAGACTCGGGTGCAGGAGGATAGCACCTTACGACAGAGAAGGCCTGGTAAGACAAATGAAAATCATAAGGTCAAAGTAAAAAAATATCGGGTACACACATTGAATCAAATATGGAACAGCCAAGTGGCAAAGTCACCTCGGTTGGAAGATGACGAAATTCATATGGGACTTGGACTGCCACCAGGGAAATGGAGTCTTCTTGGCTGAAGTGCGTCAAACACCTAACTTCATCAAGGAGCCCCTTATCTGTGAGGTCTGCTGCATTGATCCGGGTCACATCCTTGGAGCCAGTATACAACCACATCTGGTGCCTCCTGGACATCACTGGTTGGATACGACGCCTCAAAAACAAAGTAGCAACCTCAGTGCCGCACATCGTTTGACCACCAGCATTCTTCAGGTCTAAAACCTTCTCATACAACTTATCTGCTACAGCCTTTTCTTCGGCAGTTAAGGCGTTCCGCCAATATTTCTTCAGCACTACTTCTAGGACATCTTCGAATGCTGCCAGGTTGGAGTGGTGACCTGAAGCAGGTCGGTCCCTGAGGTAGAACCACTTTGACCGCCAGCCTTGAACGGATTCTCTCATCGCGAAGTCAAAATAGTTAACTTCCTTCCGAGCAACAAAGCCGACCCCTCCGACAACATGGGGGCCACCGCCCCTGCTGTAGCGCTAGACGAAGAATATTTTCTTCCATAGACCCCAATGGGGGTCGATGCCGAGAAAGGCCTCACAGACAGTGATAAAAATCTCCAGATGCAAGATAGAGTTCAGCGTCAGCTGCCAGAGCTGAATGCCATAGGAAAAGAGGAGGCAACGCCCAGCCCACGGTGCAAGAAGGCAGGAAACATGACAGTAAATCCAGAGGGAGGATTAGGACGAGACTCAGAACCTGGGAAACGGATGTCCCTCTTGTCGGCAGAAATCAGCCCCAAGCTCCTCAGATTATTTTCATCACGCTTTGTGATGGAGGAAGCTGATCAATCACACTGAAGATCCTTGGCGATGGCGCCGGACCTATGCATGGCGGTGGGCGCCTTTGAACCAGTGGCGCTCACCGCGGCGCCGGAAGATGCGGCGATCCTTTTCTTGCCCATGGCGCTGAGGAGTTCTCTTTCGAGCTTCAGAGGCATGGGAACAGTGGCAATGGCGAGCAGGAAGCGAGGAGGAAGATGAGCAATGGAGCAGGGGCAATCTAGATTAATCTTTACCTCACCCTTTTTTATAAGGGGAAAGGTTACTTCAGATCTTGGCCCCCAAATCTGTATCGTCGAAAATGGACGGAAGACTAACTCTACACGTGTTGCAAGGGAAGAGAAACATGCGGCCCACTACCTCCACTACGCACGAGAATCAAGGAAATGCCTCGGTCAACGCGCAAGGACCGGTCATTTCCTAACTGATCGCGTAGACGTAGGGTGGGCCCGCTAGGTCACGTCCTGTCAATCGCGCCACAACAGTTTCCACATTGCTGATGACATCATCAAGGTTATCGGGTTCTCTATGATGAATCACCCGAATATATTGGAACTCGAAGAAATTTACAACGTTCGGCTCAAAGCCTACGCATGACTACTTCGCTGTCATCCGCAGGCTCGGGGACTACTCCCATCGAGAGCGCTGGACACGCACCCGATAAAATGATAAAGGCATCATCAACAAAAAGAATTCGAGGAAGAACGGACTCGAAGGTTCTAGCAAATCCAGGGTTGAGCTCGGGGACTTGAACCTGTGTAGGGTAACACTGCTTGGCTTCGGCAGTTAACCAGTCTCGGTTCGCCGAGTAAAACTGAGCTCGTTACTCTTATCCCTTACGTATGATCAATTATTCGGCTTCTCTCGAAGTCTGCAAGGACCCGATACATTCAAAAAACATCGGATGAAGAGGAAAGATCAAACACATCGACAGCAAGATCTTCGAGTATTACAACTTGAGTCTACGCATGGTTGCAAGCATCCGTCCCTAGACTTGGGGGCTACTCCCATCGGGAGCGCTGTTTGGGCACCCGATAACAGGCGATTTCAACCTTACATCAAGCACAAGATTCAATACTCTTCGACTGATCAAGACGTTCGGATGAAGACACCTTTACTCCCTGCCCGAAGCTTCGCTTCGGCCAGTCACTCAGGGGCTACTGATGTGGGCATTAACCTTCGGGTACCCAATATTGGCCTACCTCCTTCGGCCCGACAAGGGATCCAAGACGATCATTGCAGCCCATGATGGACCAATACGTCGGTTGCGATGATGGAAAGGTAGAAGGAGACGGATTCTTGATGGACAAGGCGAGAAAATGTCGAATAAGGGAAGATTATATTAGATCTCATTGTAACATAGCCGAATCCGAGCAGGACTCTCGGGACCTGGCCTCCTATATAAAGGTTAGGATATGGCCTGTCGGAGGACATCGAAATCAGCCTACACAATCCCGCATACACCAAACCCTAGAAACCTTGCCTTCCGGTGAGTTCACCACAACGCAGTCTATCGGCTGCCCCATTGTAACATTTTTTATCGATAAATCAAGATCAGACAAGCAGGAGTAAAGGTTTTACCTCATCGAGGGCCCCGAACCTGGGTAAAACCTCGCCTTCTGTTCGTTCGGTATCCGATGTCTCGTGCTAACTTGCAGGATTCCGTCAACCCTAAGCCCCTCATGGTGGGCATTGCCGAGGAGCCCCTCGTCAATGTAAGTGGTAGTATATGTAGTGGAGGAGATGAAAAGACCCATAAATGGAAGAGACGGAGAGGAAATGTTGTGGAGGCGAAGGGTGCACGCTTGGTATGTAAAACATTAAGAACGCATGCCTTGAAAAAAAATGGTGATGCGGATCATGAAAAAAATTAAACAATAACTATTTGCAGATGTGGCAAACTGCTTAGGTGGATAGCTTGCATGTTGAGAGAATTCAATTTATTGGGTTGCTCCTATTTAGATATTATAGATTCGGTCAAAGCGGTGCGGGAATAAAACTAAGTGGTGAAGTGGGTCCAGCAGGTTGATATCTCTGCACAATAGGTAAGACGCAATAACCGGTAGTTCTACTGGTAACCGGTATCCAATTTAGGCTAGAAAAAAATGAAAACAAAAGGGAAAAACCAAATGAAAAAGATCAAGAGGTACATGTCACAAAATAATTGAAGGGATGTAGAAAAAATTGGTGCATCTACAGTTCCCAAATCACTAAGAGGTGTGGTAAATTGTGTGTCTTTTACATAAGGTATAATGATCATACCAATAGTAAACCGCCACCAATACTGATATCAAGAAAAATGAAGTTAATTTGCCGGCAACAAATTTAGTCTGATATAAACGGACGGAGTTACGTATATCAAGAAAAATGATTTATACTGCCGGTGCAACTAGGGTTTTGATCTTCGAATAACATGTTGATGCAGAATGATCATATGTTGTCTCTTTTTTAAGTGGCTGATACAAGTCTCAACTTTATTTTACCCATAAGGATAATATTTTTGTAACAAGTACTATTCAATAAGGCAATAAATAGGCTCCATGCATCTATCGATGCAGCGGCCGGATGCTCCCTCAATTTTCGAGAGAAAAAAAAACCAGGAATCTACAAGACCACACGATATCCATTTCCGTGAGCATCATTTCTTCGCTAGCTAGCTGGCTTGCAGCTTGCTCCTACCATAGCATATTTGAATCAAGCTAACCCCATCTACAAGCAAAGCAAGCGTTCCATGGATGTCACTCGATATATATTCATTACGTCCGGTCCAATCCAAGCAAAGAATATATTAGGGTTGTAGGTCCATTACCGTCCGGCTCCCGACCGAAACTAACGGAGTCATCCCAACTCTCGGATCGGAGATGCTAACGGGACAGGAATCGAAGTGGGGGACCTCTCTACCGCACCTGTCTCCCCAGACATAGACTACGTACAGGGTAGTACTCCCCTACTCGATAATTTGCCAATCCTGAAACGTGAGAGGTGCTATGCCCTATATATAGGCATCATCCTCGGCTGCATATTATGTAGGAATTATCTACGATCAATATTAAAACTCTCTCATTCTCAGAATAAAAGAAGCGGTGTATGTGCTGTGGGCAGAAACCTACAGAATACAGATAGATCAATACAGGTGAGTACGTACAAGATCCGATCCAGCTATTGGACTTTGAGTAATTTTAATTTCCTTTTTTTTATGTTCAAATTGAAAATGTGAAACCCAGCATGAACCAAGAAATGTATATGCCCACATTTTATTGGTCCTTTTTATGTAATACTATTTTGGAGTGAATAACCATATAATCAATCATGTTTAGTTTCATTAGGCGAAAAAACCTCAAGGGTGACGGGTGGTTAGGTATATGGGTGACCCCGATCGACATGTATTAGGTCACGGGTCAAATCTTGACAAGTCACTTATTAAGCACCATGACCCATCACTTACAACTTGTTTGTCACCCGGTATACGGTTTTCGCGCTTTTTAGACCCGAAAAAAGTAAAAGTAGCTAAAAATTCACCAGAATTAACCCAACTTAGGCCGAGCCACAACGAGCCACGTGTAACAAATATTTTTTCGTACTTTTTTGAAGCTTTGCATTCCGTGGGCATCGAGTGTGTGCTTTTTGAATGGAGGATAGTTTATCTTTTTAATCTTTTCGCGAAGCACTGCTCTCGTTCTTATGTTTTTCGCGTCTGAAATGGTTTGGATGTGCAACCTTGTTGCTTGGGCTTCGTATTGTGCCGGTTCATACTAAATAGGTTCAACATTTCTTGATTCTGGCCCGAGCATCGCATCGGCTCTTTTATCCTCGGCTAGGATGTCTTGCCCTTTTTTTACCAGAAATTGTAAGAGAGGCTCCTAATGTGGTATTGCATTAAAAACCACAGATATCTACATAGTTTGGTGTAAACACCTTTGTTATGAGAAGTAGATGAAAGAATTAAATTGTGTCTATAAGACCTGAGATATCATCTAGCAAGTTTTGAGGAACCCTAAATCTAAGAAGTTGCTCAGATTGCACTCTTGCTCTCTAAGATGCTCTATATGTCCTTATATCCTTGAAGTCTTTGAGACAGATCCAAATCTAATAATTTTGAGAGTAAGGTGCGAAGCAGGGTGTAGACCTCCCCCGTGATCCGAGTCACTAGTACTCACACACACATCTAGCAACTCTTGCGAGGGGGTCTGAACCGGCCACAGGGAGATGGCGGATACGGTGCTGAGCATGGCTAGGTCCATGGTGGGCGGCGCCATCAACAAGGCAGCCTCTGCCGCCGCAGACGAGATGAGTCTTCTCATGGGTGTGCGCAAGGATATATGGTATGTTTGCATGAACTTTTTAATTATTTTGGTCACGCACCTTTCCGCACCCTCGTGCATCCTTTTTTCTAGTTATGAACTTCAAGTATCTCTTGTTGGGTGGGTGTGTGTGTGTGTATATATATATGTATATATATACACACACACACATACATACATATATAAACGTGATTAGAATACATTGTTTTACTCAACTCTAATACATAGAATGACACCAAGTATATTCATGGCAACCTTCAAATCTGCCTGGATTGATGGGTGTGAAGATATTATTTTGTGTGCACCATTGCATGTCATAGGATACATGAATGGCACGAATCATGTTTTAATTGAGTTTATTTGTGCCCTTTTTGGCAGGTTCATCAAAGATGAGCTAGAAACAATGCAGGCATTCTTGGTGGCTGCTGAAGCAATGAAGGAGAAAGACCTACTACTCAAGGTCTGGGCGAAGCAAGTGAGGGACCTGTCCTACAATATTGAAGATTGCCTTGGTGAGTTCATGGTGCATGTGGCAGGTCAAAGCTTGTCACGGCATCTGATGAAACTCAAAGATCGCCATCGAATCGCCATTCAAATCCGTGATCTCAAAGGAAGGGTTGAAGAAGTGAGCAACAGGAACACACGGTACAACCTAATTGACAAGAACCAAGTCTTAGTCAAAGCCATTGATGAGAGAGAGTCTCGCATGGAAGATATCCGCAATCAGTCAGGTACCAACATCGATGAAGCTGAACTTGTGGGATTTTCGAAGCCCAAAGAAGAGTTGATAAAGCTTCTAGATGTCCATGCCAATAATGGCCCTACTCAGGTAGTATGTGTGGTTGGCATGGGTGGTTTGGGACTACGCTTACAAGGAAGGTTTATGAAAGTATGGAAAACTTTTCATGTTGTGCTTGGATCACTCTCTCGCAGTCATTTGTCAGGATGGATCTTCTCAAAATTATGATCAAAGAACTTTTGGGTGATAGAGAATTGAAGAAGCAACTCGAAGGGAATGTAGTGCGAGAAGAGAACCTCGCCAACTACCTTAGGAAAGAGCTACTTGAGAAGAGGTACTTTGTTGTTCTTGATGATTTGTGGAACTTAGATGATTGGAAATGGATCAAAATTATTGCTTTTCCTAGTAGTAACAACAAAGCTAGTCGGATAATGGTAACAACACGGAATGTTGGCTTAGCTGAGGAGTGTAGTTTCGAATCTTCTAGACCACTTATCTACCACCTTGAGCCCCTAAAAACAGATGATGCCATAAAGTTGCTACTAAGGAAGACTGGAAAAACTGCGGAAGATATGAAAAATGACAAGGACATGAAGAACATAGTTACTAAGATTGTAAAAAAATCTGGGCGGTTACCACTAGCTATACTCACAATTGGTGGCATGCTTGCCACCAGAGTGGTTAATGAGTGGCAAAATATTTATGACCAAATCCCCTCAGAGATAGAGAGAAACCAAAACCTTGCAGCAATGAGGAGGGTGGTTACTCTTAGCTACAACCACTTGCCTTCTCATCTTAAGTCATGTTTTCTATATTTAAGCATATTCCCTGAGGATTTTGAGGTTAAGAGGAGGCGTCTGGTAGAAAGATGGATAGCCGAGGGGTTTGTTGTTGCGAGAGATGGGGTGAGTGTTGAGGATGTCGGAAATAGTTACTTTAAGGACCTAATCAACCGAAGCATGATCCTGCCATCAAAAGTGAATATAGAAGGAGCTGTGAAGAGATGTCGAGTTCATGACATCGTACGCGATGTCATGATCTCAATTGCTAGAGAAGAAAAGTTTGCATGCTCCACATGGGATAATGCAACTGGCATAGCAGGGGATAACTTCCGTCATGTAGCATACCAAGGCAGTTGGTGCCCAGATAAAGGCTTGGATTGGAACCATGTCCGATCATTTACTGTGTTTGGTGAGAGACCCAAGAAGCCAACACCTTCAGTTTGTTCGCCCGACTTCAAGATGCTTAGAGTCTTGGATTTGTGTGATGCCAAGTTTGACGTCACACAAAAAGATATCAGTTCCATAGGGATGTTGCGTCATTTGAAATATGTCAGCATCACGCCTAATAGAGACGTACATGTTTACAAACTCCCAAGATCCATTGGGAAGCTACAAGGGTTGCAAACTTTGGACATAGGAATGAGTTATGTGGCATCACTACCAACTGAGATCACTAAACTAGCAAGCCTTCGTAGCCTCCGTTGTAGGAAAGATAGCTTTGGTGATAATGTGTACAAATTTTATCCTTTGATGTTGTTAGCCTCCACATTTTGCCTGCCTATTATTTACTCTCCTTTAATTGATCCTGAGGATCGTCCAGAGATTATGATGTATGTACACATGACCTGGACTTGCCGTTGGTCAAATTCTCAAGGTGTGAGAGTGCCCAAAGGGATCAGCAATCTAAAGGAGTTGGAGATACTAGAAGTTGTGGACATTGAGCGAACTAGTAGAAAAGCAGTTAAAGAGCTGGGGGAGCTTATAAAGCTAAGAAAGTTGAGTGTGGCACTAGGGGCAAGTCAGCACAAGAGGGAGATTCTTTGTGCATCCATTGAGAAGCTCACTTCCCTCCGGTCTCTTAATATTCGCGTGGATGATTATTTTAGGCCGGCATCCCTCAAGTGCTTGCATTCAATTTCCTCTATCCCCCCTTTCTTGAGGACGCTGAAGTTGGAAGGTGGTCTTGGGGAGATGCCAGGCTGGTTTGGGGATCTGCTACATTTGGTAAAGATTAACTTATCGTATAGCACTCTGACAGAAGGGGATAAAAGCATGACCATACTAGGCGCACTGCCCAAGCTCATGCACCTTTATCTTGATACGGAATCTTATTCTGGGGAGAAACTAGTTTTCAGAGCGGAAACATTCACAAATCTCCGGGAACTTGTTATGTCCCAAATGAGGAAACTGAGGGAGTTGATATTTGAGGTGGGGACCTCGCCCCACTTGGAAAAGATTGAAATCACTTTCTGCGAGCTGGAATTAGGGATTACTGGTATCAAACACCTTCCAAAACTCAAGGAAATTTCACTTGGTTACGATGCTAAAGTGCTTGCATTCAATTTCCTCTTTCCCCCCTTTCTTGAGGACGCTGAAGTTGGAAGGTGGTCTTGGGGAGATGCCAGGCTGGTTTGGGGATCTGCTACATTTGGTAACGATTAAATTATGGTATACCACTCTGACAGAAGGGGATAGAAGCATGGCCATACTAGGCGCACTGCCCAAGCTCATGCACCTTATTCTTGGTAGGGAATCTTATACTGGCGAAGATGATCTACGGTGACGACGACTGAGTCTCCCGCTTCTCGCTCTCTATGCCGGCCCGGAGTCTCCCGCTTCTGGCTCATGTAGCTGCCTGCCCTGAAACACCATCTTTTCATGCATGTGCCCGCCCCGTCAAATCTCCTATTCTTTTTCACTTGATTCAGTCTGAGTTTCTAACGAGGTTTCTCTCCGTCTCTCTAACAGGCCATATTCCTCGTTCCCTCTTGTTGCCGATGATCATGCCAACATCAATGCTGATGCAGCCCTCTGTTCCGGTGTCTGTTGCTCCTCATTTGTTGCCACATCTTACTTCATGTTGGTACTAACACTCAACCCTCCTTCCGTTTAATTGATTCCATATCTTAGATGCATGTTTGATGATTTCTAGTTGGTCACTTGGTTGTTCCAAACTCCGGTTCAATGTGATGTAGTTAGTTCCGTTGCTATGTATCTGCTGGATTATCTTACAATGTCAAGTTTCCCAGCCTGCTGGTTGCTTCTTTTGTAGTATCCATGATCTTCTGCTTCGTTTTTCCTTTGAGCATTTATTATTTCATATAGTCCACTTTTTACCTGAAAAATATCGTATATACCCTGTCTTAGTGTTCGGAATGGTAACGCTTTTGTATTGTCAGAAATCGTACGAGGAGCTGTAGTAACTATGATAAATGATATCTGAGCAAGGAGCTTCTCAATCTGAAGTGAATAAACATCCAACCATCCTATGCTGCAAAGCACACTCAGTGATCTCGAGGGAAGTTGGACACCACAGGAGATTCTTTTCTGAGCCACCTGAGAGTTCCGGGTCCAAACGCGTCTGAAGCGTGAACCATGAAATGATGATCCTAATAACCGGTGAGTTCAGTGAGCAACGAGTCATGTTCTTTTCCAGTTATCATGCCACACTGGCTGCAACGTCCATTAAGCTGCAGTTGCCTGTCGCGTTCGCCACTGGTGGCCTATGATACAGCAACGTCATGTTCCTACGCTGTGAAAGCCCGAGGGGGGATTCTTTGTTATGGAGCAGGCTGAACATCATTTCAAGATCTTACAAGAATTTTACAAGTGGCAACTGCTGGCCTAGAAGCCAACGAGTAATTTGAGAAGACCACGCCATGGAATGGATCTAGCTGATTCGTCGACAACAGCTCTGCAGCCACTTCGTCCAAGCTTTTTTTTTTTGCGGGAAACCACCGATGATATTAAAGGACAGAAATTACAGAAAGACACCCAAACAAGATTGAAATTACAGCGAGGAACAGAACGTGCCGATGGCGCGCCGCCGCTGCATCTTCCCTAGAGCCTTGGATCGGAAGATGTCCCCTAGTGGACGGGAAGTCGTCGGACCTCGAACTCCGGAGAGCCTCCACCCTACTCCGGCCGCAACACCGCCATCCTTCATCATCAACGACTTCAGGTTCGATCCAGATCCGCCGCCGCACGGGATCTGGCCAGGGAGCAGAGCACAGCACGGATCCACCGATCCGTGGGTGCGGGATAGGCAGGCGCGCCACCACGGAGCTCCACCGAGTGCCGTCGTCGGAGAAGACGCACACCTGCAGCAAAACCAACACCGGCGACCCCACCTCCTCCGCGGCGCCGCCGGCTGAAGCCCCTACAGAACCTACCTTATCTACAGCTGTGAAACGGGGATCCCCCACCCTCCCGCCGCCGGAGGGCGAGGGATCCGATGGATCGACGGCGAGGCGGTGGATCGGCTGGGAGATCTAAAAATCGCCCCTCTCAGCTACAGTGGCGGGAGAGGAGAGACGTCCAGGGTCGTCTAACCCACTTTGTCCAAGCTTAACAGGCGTACTCTCGCGTCTCATGAAAGAAGCACAAGAATTGCATGCCCGCATAATGCCATCTACCTCATCCAGTGGCTGAATTCAATGGCTGGCTGTATATATATGATTCAAGCTCTCTCTCTATATATGCAGTGTCATCGGAGTCCCTGTGAGAAAAATGGTGTGTAATGTTTGTAATTTTGTTGAGAACAATCAATTCAAGGGATGCCTACCAATGTTTTTCACTGCGCATCTTTTTTTTTCGATACGGGGTGAATCCCCCGCCTCTGCATCATTTGCTGCCTATGGCTCTTTATTAAATTATTGAAAGTCTGAGTTACAATCTTATTACATCACGGATCACTCGAAAACCAGCCATCTAAAAATAACAAAAAGAACAAGCCACCACAAGATCTTCATGCCTGACTCCGGCGATGGAGGGGCGAGGACAGCGGCGCGCCTTCGGCTCGTGCTAGTGTTTGTAGTCGTCGCTAGGTGGTCCGAATACCAATTTGTAATTTTCTTTACTTTTTGGATTATTTGTACTACTGTTGATGATTATTAATAGATCGGTGGATTTCTCGCAAAAAAAAAAAAAAAAAATCTTCATGTGAGCCGCCTATCAGTACGTCAACCGCACTTGCTGTAGAAATCTCGTGCTACCGTCGCCAAGCGGTTGCATCCAATATCCATGTCCTGGCGCACATCCTCGGGCTGGATATAAGACCACATATGGATCAGTGGGTAACCAGAGGAACAACCTGCAGAAAGGATATAAAACTGTGCATATGAAACCTCTAGCTTAAGAGATACTAGTGCTGTAAACATGTCAGAGCATTTGTGAAATAACTAGCTAGTATGATTACTGTATTTGTTTCCGTGGATGCATCATGCACGCAGCGTTGAAGTTTATACCTGTGTTGGCTGATGTTTTTCTAGATCTGAGTGAGGCCTATGAACATTTACGTTGAGTTAGAACTGCACTCTTCACTTGGCTAACAGAGCACTCTGCGCTCTTCACTTGGTTAACAAAGCACTCTGCTGTCTTTTCTAAATCTCTGATCAAGCCCGGGCAAGCTCTGAACTCTATGAATTTGTTGAGTTGAGTTAGAAGTGCACGGTCTTTAGATAACAGATCGCTGTGGGAACTCAGATAATCTGATCCCCACACCTTGTGATGCTGGCACATCCAACTCAAACAACAGTACGAAAACGAATGTTTTTTTTTTCGAATTTTCATCGGAATATATTGAAAAAATGGGCGTCGGGCCGCGCGCGCCCCTCGATCGCCAGACGAACCAGAGAGACAGAGAATTAGGAGAGAAACAGAGAGAAGGAGAGAGAGGCCGGCTGGCCCGGCCTTTTTTTTTTAATTTGATTGACCCCGCGTGCAGCACCAACCCCGCGCGCAACACCGACCCCGCGCAACACCGACCGCGTGCGCACAACCGACCCCGTGCAACACCGACCCCGCGCACAACACCCCGGATGTTGCCCGGCCGCGCAACACCGATCCCGCGCGCACAACACCCCGGATGTTAATTAAAATTGTACTCCCTCTGATCCATATTAATTGACTTCAATATGGATGTATCTAGAACTAAAATGTGTCCAGATACATCCATATTAGAGTCAATTAATATGAACCGGAGGGAGTAACTAAATTTTGTAAACTAAAAATAGTTCTAAGTATATTGCAACTTAAAAAAAATAGTTCTATATATTACAACTTATAAAAATAGTTCTATATTTTAATGAAGACTCTAATTAATGTTGTTAATTGTTACAGCAGTCGCCGGAGTCTCCCCCGGGCCCTCGCCGCCCTCGTCGTAGAGCCGCCCGCTCGCAGATCGAGCGCCGCCACCCTCGCCGCCCTCTCCGCAGCAGTCGTCGGCGCCTCGCCGCCCTCGTCGTAGAGCCGCCCGCTCGCAGATCGAGCGCCGCCACCCTCTTTCTTTTGCTCGCAGCAGAGCAGGTAATACGTGCCCTCCTCGCCGCCCTCGCCACCCTCTCTCTTTTCCTTTACTTAATTAGTTTTTACTACATGTCTTCAGGAGTGACATATGGCGAACGATAGAGACCCGATTTTGGAAAACTATGATCCGGAAGCTGAAGCACATATAAACGCCATCATAGCATGTGATATTCCTTATGTGCCGAAAGAAGATGAAGAAGACGATGTCTCTTCTTATCTAAACCTTGACGGTGAAGGTGAAGGTCAAGGTGATGAAGAAGGCATGGACGACGATCTCGAATTGCAAACAACCACCTCCGGCGAGGTATATATATATATATACATTGAGCCTCTGGTGATACAAATTTACTGATTTGAATAAATATGTATTAACGCGACTCTCTTTCTTTTTTTAGCCCTCCGGATCGTCGAGAAAATCGAGTACAAAGCCACGTTGCAAAACCCAAACGATGAAACAAGGAGAAACATTGACCATCGATGTTGTCGATCAACAAGACAGGCCGTTGGAGCCCAAAAAGCACTATACAAAGTTTATCAACCAATGCGGAGTGATTGTTAGAGACAACGTCCCGATCATCCTCCAGGAATGGAATGAGCCAAAGAAGGCACGTGTTGGTTTCACTTTTGTCGACAAGAGAATGAAAAAAGATTGCTAGAGAAAGCTTATGGAACATTTCATTCTACCTCCGGAATTCAACAAACACGATGAAGAGGGTAACATGCTTCCGGGTGGACGTGAGAGGAGGAGGCTAGTCAAAGAGTTCGCTCTTAAGAAGATGGCCGAAGCATTCCGGAACTTCAAGAAAAATTTAGCCCGTGACTATGTCTCGCAGAAGAAGACTCCAGATTTCAAAGGACAGTATGCGAGACTGAAAGATGATTGGCCCGAATTTGTGAAGCAAAAGCAATCGGAGCATTTCAAGGCCATATCGGAAAAAATAAGGCAAATGCGGCTAAGAAAGAGTACAATCATATTATGGGGACAGGAGGATACCGCACTTCGGCGCCTAAGTGGGAGAAGATGGAGAACGACCTGAGGGAGCAAGGAATCCCTCTAGGTACAGAGGGATGGGACCCAAGGGCCAAAAGCTGGTGGTACGTGCATGGGGGATCGCTGGACCCGGAGACAGGGAGGTGTGATCACTGGAAGAAAGTGTTTACTCCCACCGCCGCCCTTATTCAAGCAATGGCCGAAGCTCAAGCGGGGAAGATCAAGTTCAACAGAGAGAACGACGCGCTGACAATAGCCCTCGGGAATCCTGAGCACTCAGGACGTGTACGAGGTAAAGGCGCCATGCCGTGGAAAGAAGGGTTTCCCCAGGACAATGACCCGTACAGTTACAAAAGCCGTAAGAGAAAGACGGACCGGGATGCAGATCGTATGGGGAGGATGGAAAGGGAACTATTTGAGGTGAAGCAGATGGTGCAGGAACTAGTAAAAGACAAATCGCAAAGGCCGCATGAAGATCGTGCAGCGGATGTTGGAAGCCAGCAGCGGAGAAGCAGTGTGGCTTCCACGGAGGCCCCAGCTGGTGCTAATGCAGCCTTGGCGCCGGCTGGTGCTAATGCACCGACGATCGATATTGGTGCACCAGAGCCTCACTACCCCGTGGACGATGTACAGGACAGTATGAAAGAATGTGAGCTGTATCAGCCAATGAGGAACATGTCCTGGAAGGTGGCGATCGGCAGCGCTTTACCTTGTAAACCTGGAGCACTCCACCACGGCAATCCCATTCCAAGTCGGCTATGCTCGTGTCACGGTGGATGACGTAGTCGAAGGGTATGAGGACCTGGAGATTGACTATGCTACACCTGAAGGGGCTGTGGGACTTGGAGATGTCAAGCGCCAAATCATTCTATGGCAAAAGAAGGACATCAAGTTTCCAGGCTCGGCGCCAAGGCCACCGACCCCGAGGAATCACCCAACAAGTCCACCCCCCCTCCGGTGGTGGTGGTGCACCTACACCTCCTTCACGTCAGCCGATGCCGCCCCCCAATCCACCTCCGGCGGGTAAGTAGCCGCCACCCCCCAGTCCACCTCCGACGGGTACGCCGCCACCTAATCCACCTCCGGCGAAGAAGCAGAAGCAGGGGGTTACGGAGGACAGCAAGGCAACCCCCTCCTGGCCTATTAACTCGGAGCCTTATGTACCTAAGACCACAAGGGTACTAATGCCATCACTGAAGCCTCTCCTCCCGAGACCTTGGGAAGCTACTGTCAAGGAAAACGAGGCGGCCGCGGCTGCTCACCATGAGAAATGGAAGGCGGATGTCAAGGCAAAAAAGAGCCTGAGCCCAAGCCGGTATATACTGAGAAGCAAAAGAAGTGGGCTAAGGATTTTTTGACGACACCGTCCCAAATCTAGCAAAATCTGCCAGACGACTATGGACGTGAATTTCGTAGGCAAGAAGCATTATTGCAAAAAGCCATGGTGGAGAAGAAAGCCTTGGCGGAGAAGGAGAAGAAAGCCTTGGAGGAGAAGAAAGAAGCAAGTAAAAAATGCGGGAAACAAGTTTCCTAGCTCGGGGAACAGAAAAAACAATCGATCCCCCCGCTCATAGTGGAAGCCGGTCCTTCTGTTACGATGTCCTTCAGGGCCGATATGGATAAGGACATGGAACTATTGGACCCCACTATCCTAGCAGCTGCTAGAGCACAGGGAATGACTGTAACGGCGGCCAAAGAAAGAGCGGCCGAGTTCGGTATGACTCTTCGTGCATTGTTAGGCCTTGATGATGCGCCAATAAGTGAGGTAGCATTTACATATGTACCGAATGGGCCTCTCGACGAGCCTGCGCAGGAAGCGAGTCTACCAACACAAATGCGAAATCTGCTACTCTGGTACAAGAATTTCATAAAATATAAGGCCGGAAAAGAATATATTTATGCGGAAGTTAGAGAGGAGCATCACTTCAAACAGTACTCTGTACAAGTTCATATGAGTGAATTGTTCCAGTTGTTCAATCTGCGCGAGCTCGACAAATCTATCCTGAGTTGCTACGTTCTATAAGTGATTTATTTCTATAATTAAATCTCTACCTCATCTCGTTCATTGCCTGCACTATATTGTCCTAACTATATTCTTGTGTACGCTATTATGCAGAATGAAGCTTGGGGAATGCAAAAGAAGGAACATCCTTGATGTTGGGTTCATTGACCCACATATCATTAATGGATATGTGTAAGAAAAATACCCCCAAGACGTGGAGAAAGACCTGTACGAGTTTCTTACAAAGCAGGAACTCAAAAGTGAAATTCTATTTCCTTACCATTTTGGGTGAGTGTTTCTGTCTTGTGCACATTCTCTTTTGTTTACTCTATGTTATGTCATAATTTTACATAATTTTTAATCACAAATTACACATAATTTTACCATTTTGGGTGAAGTATAGCCTTAACTAATTATACATAATTTTTAATCACAAATATGCTACCTTGACCAAACAAGATTATCTATCTATCACAAGATAATCATAGCACATGACTTCACTTTATCCCTAGTGAGGCAGCAAAAGAAAGGTAAATACCATAGTAGATCTTGAATTTGTTGCCACTATTCAATCACTACCACCATGCTACTCCATCTAATACACATTTCTGCCCACACATGCTCTTGCATACAAGTTGGATCGGAAAAAGTACTTAAGAACGGGGTACATGATATGCATCTATCGATACATCTTACACATAATATGTTCCAATCTCATATATCAAATCATAGAATAAAGATCCACCACATAGGAATTGCATATAGGACCATAATCATGTTGGGCAGCTCATATGGTACTAGATCTATGAACAACAAGAGAGAAATAGATCAAGCTACTGCCACAAACCCATAGTCCAGAGGTGGACTAATCCCTCTTCATCATGGTGATGATGGTGAAGACGTTGGAGAAGGTAGAGATCCCTTCGGCGGTGGCTTCGACGGAGTTTCCCCTCCAATCTTTGCTGGTTCTTGCTCTGTTTTGGTGTTTTGGTGTTTCTGTGGCGCTGATGCTTGTAAAATGCATCCATTAACTTTGTAGTTTGTTGACACATATTCTCACATATTTGCAACATATATGATGTTATATCCATGTTTTATATTGATTTTTGGGGATTTACCAATGATCCTCTTTATTTTGGTTATAACTCTATAGGACAAGAAAACCATATTTTGTGTATTTTTTGCTTTCAGGTACCTAAACGAAGTGAAATAAAGCTAGGACTTTCGGGATGTCAATATTTCATCAAGAGAAGCATCTGGAGCACTTGGACCTCACGAGATGGGCTAGGAGGGCCAAAATAGGCCAGGTGGCGCACCCAGTCAGGGGGGCGCTGACAAGGGTTTAACTTGTCAATGCCTGTAGATTGTAGACTTAGGGTTTCGTAAGAAGTAGAGGGCAAGTAGATCTCGAAGGTTCAGACGAACAAAGGCGTCCGGTGAAACAAAATACAGTGGCTATGTTTACACAATGATTCGATCCCTTCTTTCTGCCTTGGCTTCCAAAACATCGGCTTCGTCGTTGCTGAGTCTACTAACATGATTTACTTCACAACCGTCGAAGGTTTTTTCGAGTTCATTGTACACCTCTTTGTATGCTATCATGCTGTCGTTGACCGCGTCGCACTTGTTCATTACCTGCTGTGCGACAAGCTGGGAGTCGCCGAAGATTTTGAGGCGAGTAGCGCCACATGCCTTTGCCATCTTCATCCTGTGAATAAGGGCCTCATATTCTGCTTCGTTGTTTGATGCGTTGTGGAAAGTCATCCACAGTATATATTTCATCTTATCACCTTGCGGTGAAACAAGTACTACACCTGCTCCAGCTCCTTCTAATCTCTTGGACCCGTCAAAATTCATATTCCAGGTACTCGACAAATCTGGAGGTCCTGTATTTTGTAGTTCCATCCACTCTGCGACGAAGTCCGGCAGAATTTGAGACTTTATTGCTTTTCTTTTTTCGTATGTGATGTCCCGAGGGGAAAGTTCGATTCCCTAAAGGGAGACACGTCCTGTAGCTTCTGGATTGTTTAAAATGTTTGAAAGAGGCGCTTCATTGACTACTACGATCGGATGTGCCGAAAAGTAGTGCCTTAACTGTCTTGCTGACATAAAGACTCCATATGCTAGTTTCTGATAATGCTGGTACCTCTGTTTTGATGGTGATAAAACCTCGCTGAGAAAATAAACGGGTCGCTGGACTCCATGTATCTTTCCTTCTTCCTCCCGCTCATAAAACCTGAGGACTGTGCTGACCACCTCAGGTGTGGCCGCAATGTACAATAGAAGGGGCTCCTTGTCCCGTGGTGCTACCAGTACTGGTGAAGTCGAAATAGTCCGCTTCAAATGCTCGAAAGCTTTGTCTGCTTCTTCGTTCCATTCGAACTTTTCTCCTTGTTTGATGAGCGCGTAGAAAGGCAACGCTTTTTCCCCCAACCTGGCAATGAATCTGCTCAACGCTGCGACTCGCCATGTTAGCTGTTGGATCTCTTTGAGCTTGGTTGGTTTTCTCATCGTGAGGATAGCTTGTATTTTCTCCGGATTGGCTTCGATCCCCCTTGCTGACACCAAGTATCCGAGGAGTTCTCCCGTAGGAACACCAAAGGAACATTTCGTCGGGTTCAGCTTCAGACGGAACTTGTCGAGGTTGTCAAAAGTTTCTCACAGATCATCAATGAGAGACGACCCTTGCTTTGTTGTAATGGCAACGTCATCGATGTATACTTGGACGTTCTTGCCGATCTGTGTGGTGAGGCACTTCTGCATCATCCTCTGGTATGTGGCTCCCGCGTTTTTCAACCCGAAGGGCATTGTTTTGTAACAAAATATGCCATAGGGGGTTATGAAAGTTGTTTTGACTTCATCTTCTTCTTTCAAGCGGATCTGATTGTAACCAGAATACGCGTCCAGGAAGGAAAGACATTCGTAGCCTGCCGTGGAGTCGATAATTTGATCGATCCTCGGGAGGGGGAAGTGATCCTTTGGACAATGTTTGTTGAGACACGTGAAATCGACGCATATGCGAAGGACTTCAGTGTTTTTCTTCGGGACCAACACTGGGTTGGTGACCCAAGTTGCTTCGATCTTCAGTTCTTTGATAAAACCAGCTTCTTCGAGTCGATGGATTTCAGATAACATGGCTTTCCGGTTTGGCTCGGAGAAACGCCGCAAAGGTTGTCGGATAGGTCTAGCTCTTGGGTCTAGATTAAGGGCGTGCTCGGCAAGTTCCCTGGGTACTCCTGGCATGTCAGCTGGACACCATGCGAAGATTTTCCAGTGCTCACGGAGGAACTCGACGAGCGCGCTTTCCTATGCGACATCCATGTTGGTGGCGATTGATGTTGTCTTTTTAGGATCCGTCGGGTGGATCTGTACTTCTTTTGAGTCCATGGAGGTGTCGAAAGCTTGCTCCTGCAAGGATCTAACCCCATCTGGTAACACATCAAGATCAGTGGTTAACTTCGATGCCGCATATTCAGCTTGCATGCCGAATGTTTCAGAGAGCTTATGAAAGTCTTTGTCGCATTTATCCGCCAGAGCGAAACTTCCTTTGACTGTTATTGGGCCCTTAGGTCCAGGGATCCTCCACAGTAGATACGTGTAATGCGGCATAGCCATAAACCTGGCATATGCGGGTCGTCCCAAGAGGGCGTGATATTGTGATGGCCAGTCGATGACTTCAAACTCCAGCTTCCCCTTTCTGAAATTTTCTCTTGTTCCAAACTGAACGTCGAGTGCAATCTTGCCTAGGGCATAATTCAGCTTCTCAGGTGCGATGCAATGGAAACGCGTATCTGTTGGTAACAGGTTAGCCAGTGAGATGTTCATCTTTCGTAATGTGTCCGTGTATATGAGATTTAAACTGCTTCCTCCATCTATGAATATACGGGAGACGTCATATCCTTCGATAACAGCTGGCAATATCATCGATGAATGCCCTGGTCTCGGAACTTGAGGTGGATGGTCCTCTATGGTGAATCCTATTGGATGTCCCGACCAATTGAGGTACTCAGTGATTGGTGGAGGTGTTGTTACTGCCATATACACCTGTCGAGAAATTAACTTTTGCGACCTATTCGAAGATTTGCCCTTCTGTATCATCGATACTGATCCTCTCGTATCTGTGAAATTCCCACTGGTGCCTGGAGCTCCCGCAATTTGCAGTTGATTCTGGTTTGCGCTCGTAATTGCGGGTGGTGGCGGCGGAGGTACATGTACTTCGCTTCTTGGTGCTTGCACATATCCTCTGTTTACTGCTTCTGCATGTGTGCTTTCTATCGCCCGTCGCAGAGCTTGAAAAGTTCGGCAGTCTTTCTGGAGGTGACCTGATTGTCTCTTTCCGTCACTATCGACGTAGAAGTGCATCTGGCAAGGCCCGTTCAACAGATCCTCGGGTGATACATTATACGGCCTTGGAAACCTTGGTCGATTGTTTTGTCTGCTGGACCTTGGTGCGTCCCTGTGATCGCTTCGCTGGTCATTGCTCCTGTGATAATCCTCTCGATGATTTCCTCCACTGTTTCTCGAAAGCCAGCCGATACTTGGCCGGGACCGTCGTATTCCGCATAGTTGCGATAACATCGCCTGTTTTGATTGTTCTTTCTATTGCGTTCTTCCTCGGGTGACCTTTGCCGCTTATTGTGGACAGCATCTTCTCCGTCAGCCCACCGATTCGCGATTTCCATGAGTTCTGCTATTGTTCTCGGGTTGGATCTCCCTAATTCTTCTATTAGGTCTCTCCTTCGTACCCCGCGACGAACGCATCGATTGCTCTTTCATCAGACACATGCTCAGCCGAGTTTTTGATGATGCTCCACCGCTGGATGTACGCTCTCATTGATTCATTCAACTTCTGTTTGCAAGTTCTTAGCTGTTCAATTGATGCTGGTTTTTTGCAGGTAGACCGGAAATTTCTTACGAACAAATCCTCAAAGTTTTCCTAGCTATCTATGGATCTTTCGGGCAGCTTCTTCATCAAGGATCTTGCGGCTCCACTTAGGTGGACTTGGATGCTTTGCATGGCCGTTGCTTTTGTTCCACCCATCAACTTTACTATCTCCAGATAATCGACTAGCCAATCCTCTGGATCTTGCAGCCCGTCGAACTTTTTATAATTGTCGGGTAACTTGAAGCTGGTGGGCACTCGAGTTTTGCGAACCCTTCGGGTAAAGCAAGGGAGTCCGCACATTTCTTCGTCACTATCTTCCGGTGTATGCCAACGTTCATGTGTTCTGGTTTCACGACCCCTTTCCACGTGTGCTCTGTCGACTCGAGCTTGAGCCACTGTGTTTCTCGCGTCGCCTTCTCTTGGAGCATCTCATGCTGCCGCCGCGATGTGTCGAGGACTATTTTGCCTTGGATTGTTTTGATGTGGAGAAACTTCAGGTTGTGGTGCGATTTCTCTCCCTGCTATTGCTGCACCCATAACGTTGACTCCTGCCATGGCCATCTGGTACAGTGATGATCGGGGGTCCCCTGGCTGGGGTTTGGACGCCAGCATGAAAGTGTGTGCTGCCATATATCCTGCCTCTGGCGTTTTCGGGATTATGTTCCCTCTCGAATCTATTGACATGAAGGACATGTCGAGGTTTTGGATTAAGTTTTCCCGTTCTCCTTCGGGTATATTTGCCAGCCTAGATCTTGCTCTTCCTCGATGAGCTCCCTGGTTGTTTGCCGAACTTCCTGAATGTCGACTCAGGTTGTTTCTGCGCTCGCTGGAAGCGTCTGCCGCAACTTTTCTTGCATCAAGTTTTTCCTTAAGTTTTTCTAACTCACGCCTGGAGCGGCTGATTTTATATTGATATGCTTGAAGTGCTGCCGGTGAGACTTGCGTAGTCATCGGCTCTGTGCCATCCATAGCTTTTGCTGCTCTGTCCCATGCTTCCTGTGGTAGGCGCACTTTTTCTCGTGGTTCAGGCCCGATGTATTTTCTTCCTGTTCCGCGCGTGAGATCTGCGGGATCGATGTAAGGATTGCCCAAATCATCGAAAGACTCAGATTCCTCGTCAGCTTCACGGCCTTCTCCCGTGATTACGCAGATTTGATGTGTTGTCCTTCCCTTGAACTCAGGGCAGGTGACACCGTCCGAGAGATCGGTGAAGACCTTTTTGTCGAAGGAGTTGTTGTTGTCGACGGAGTCGAAGCTAGTGAAGCTCTCTGAGTCGCTATCTTGAGACAGGTCAGTTTTCGTGAACGACCCGAAAGTCATGCCACCGAACAGATCCTTGAGTGCCCCACCGTGGGTGGGTTTGATGCAGCGTGGCTGCGAAGCTTCTTCATCGCCTGATTCGACAGATGTTGCCGATGATTCTGAGAAGTCGGACTTGGCCGCAAACGGTCCCGAAAAAATCGGTGCCGAAAGACGGTGTGATCCTTCTTTCCCGACGAGGAAACGAAAGCTCCCGAATGTCATCTCCGTCCAGTTCTCCAGATGCGCATATGCATGCATACAAGCAGGATCGTGAGGAACAAAATCGACGAGATCGGGTTGCGCTCGTTTACCTCCTTCCATGTTGTTGCTTGTTGTTGACGACGATGTTGATGATGCCATCGAGATCAGGACCTTGCGACCTCTAGTTCCCACAGACGGCGCCAATTGACAAGGGTTTAACTTGTCAATGCCTACAGATTGTAGACTTAGGGTTTCGTAAGAAGTAGAGGGCAAGTAGATCTCGAAGGTTCAGACGAACAAAGGCGTCCAGTGAAACAAAATACAGTGGCTATGTTTACACAATGATTCGATCCCTTCTTTCTGCCTTGGCTTCTCCTTTATATAGGAGGAGAAACCCGAGGACCATATCGTATCGTACAAAGAGTTCTATTTCGGGTCGGTTTAGACCTTTCC
>NC_061509.1:29507642-29682461 GCF_022539505.1 Lolium rigidum
GAAGGCAAAATATTGGAAGAACCAGGAGCTGGCGTATAATTGTCAAAAATTAACTGGAAAAAGAAATATTTCGACATCAATCACTGAGTAAAGATAGATTTTCATTCATCTCCATAATATATACATGTCTATTACAAAAGAAGGACCTTCTAGAGGGATACTGAAATAGTTCTCGCCAAAAACACTACGGCGACAAAGCCAAAAGAAAGAGGAATGCTAAAAAAGAAAAAGCAGAGGCATTCAACTAGACCTCCGGCTTTGATGAGCTAGGAGTCGAAGATGGCTTGATCCCGATATAAGTCAGGATTTTCCTCGTGTTGGGCTTAGTCTGCCTTGATCAAAGACCTCCACCTTGATCGTTCTATCCGATCGGTGTCGCCAACTTTCGACCGGTCGATAGATTGTTGGCTATCAGCAACCAAGGCGACAGTATTTTCCACGGCAATCTTCATATTCTCATGGCGCACCCTTAACCCAAGATCTTCAGACGGATTGAAACACTTGGCGAGGTCAAGGAAAGTTGTGGGTTCCTCTTTCTTTGGGAAGAAATAAGGAAAAAGCCGCGACAACCCCGCTTTAGCCTGATCAATGCCTCCGCGTGCCTCTGATCCATGAACTTCAAGGAGTGAAAGGGCGTCAAGAAGAGAATCATTGGCGGGTTCATCAAGTTGAAATTCTTGAGCTGTTCTAGCTGTCAAAAAAGAAAAAATTGAGCAACAAAAGAGTGCAGAGAAGAAAATACAAAAGAATAAATGAGTGGTACTTACCTACGAAGCGGCGACTCTGCGTCGTTAAACGCTTACGGATCGCCTCCTCGCGAGCAGACTGGGCGGCTATGTGATCGCTCAGGGAAGTTTCAGCGGTGTGAAGCCTCTTTCTAAGGTCTTCGACACCAGCAGCGTCAGCCTTGGCTTTATCAGCCTCTGCTCGCGCATCAATAGCATCTGACTCAGCCTTTTTGCGAGCCTTTTCACTTTGCTCTAATTGCTGAGCAAGTGTATTGGCACGATCATTGGCTTCCGCCAGTTTTTCTACAATGGAAGATAAATATATTTACAAATCTCGACAACAAAGAAGGAACAAAAGAACAGAGGCAAAAAGAAGGAGCAGAGCATTACCTTCAGCTTTATTCGCATATTCACGGTACCCAACAAATTGGGCACCGATGCGAAGAAGATCCTTGATCACGAGTCGTTAACCAAAAAGAGAAAACAAAGAGAAAATGGGGGTATGAGAAAAATATGGTGATGCACAGAAGTAAACAGAGAAAACATAGACATTGACAAAAAAGTAAAGAACTTACATCTTCCATGAGAAGGTTCGAAGAGCTACTCAATTGGAGAGTAGGCTCCGAGACAATCTCCGTCCTTGCCCTTTTCGGTGAAGGGGCTCGGGGGCTCGAAGGAGGAGTAGAAGCGCCGATGTTTTGTTGAGGAGGCGAGGATTCCTCTCCTTCAACTCTTGGCTCTGAAATAACTAGGGTATGTGACATACTCGTTCGAGCAGCCACATCCAAAGCTGGCGTTTCCTCGTCATCATCACTATTGCAAAAGGGGGGCAGTGTAAAAAGCAAGGCAAGCAAAAATTCTTCGAATAGAAAAATAAAAGAGGGAACTTACGAACTGATGATACTCGCAAGATATGGGTCATAAGCTGCCTTTTGCGGTAAAGGAGCAGCTTCTTCGGGTTTAGAAGTCCCGGAATCTTCGACATCACCCCTCTTCCTTTTGTTCTTTGGAGAATCAGCGGGAGGAGGAGACTGGGCCGATGTAGTGTCTTCGAAGCGACATCTTTTCAGCGAGATCCCGCAGATTTTCGAGAATCCTGGGTTCATTCACAAAAGAGGAGGCCTCTTGGTTATCATTAGAGATAACGGTCCTTTCTTCGACTTCCCCACCTTCAGGAAGAGGAGGAAGTGAAACAAGATTTGGATGATTCTGTCCAAAAAGAGGGAAGGATATCAGAACGAAGCAAACAATGCAAAAAAGCAAGGCAGTAAAAAATTGCGCGAAAATGTTTACCTTAGGAAGCGCATGGGTGGCGCTGTATGGTTTTACGCGACAAGAAGAAGGGATGGCATCTTTTTCTGCTGAGGGAGGTGATTTTTCGGACAAGCCTCTCCGGGTCCTTGACTTCCAAATCCACCGACAGCCGATCCACGTCTTCGTTGCCAGTATATTTCCAGAGAGGGAATTTGCGAGCTTGAAGAGGCTGAACTCTACTCTTAAGGAAATACACTATAATCTGGATACCTGACAATTCTTTGCCGCGAGTATTTTGCAACTCATGGATGCGAGCCATCAGGGATTCAGTCGAAGTTCTTTCTTCCTCGGTAGCCTCTGCATCCCAGGAACGGCGACGAAGAATTTTCTCGGCACCGTCAAAAGGAGGAATATTATCCTCAAGGCAGCCATCGTTTTCTTCGCGAATGTATAGCCACCTCTTGCGCCAACCTTGAACGGAATCAGGGAGCTTGACGTCGAAGTAATCAGCAGTGGAGCGAATAGAAATAACAACACCGCCTATATTATAGGCGACATTGGGAGAGCCATTGCGGCGACAGAAGAAAATGCGCTTCCAAAGCGCCCAATTGGGTGAGACGCCAAGGAAGGCTTCACAAAGCGTGATGAAAATAGAAATGTGGAGGATTGAGTTTGGCGTGAGGTGGTGAAGCTGGAGACCGTAGACATAGAGTAATCCACGGAGGAAAGGATGGATGGGGGTGGATAAACCACGGATGAGATGGTCGACAAAACTTACCCGGTACCCCATTGGAGGGGCTGGGTAGCTTTCTTCACTGGGAAGCAAACCGCTTTGGGCTTCGTGGTGATTCCCGGTTCTTCGGGAGGTTCAGGTCTTGGTTTGTGATCTTGGACCTCTCCCACTCCGCAGTTCCTAGATCCGCGGCGGCCATGGAAGAATCAGGAGTGCTGTGCCTGGTTAAGCGACGCGGTGGCATCAACAATGGCAATGGCGAGCAGCAGCGAAGAGAAGAGCTTTGGCAGCAGTGGAGCGCAAGGGGAGATTTTGCGAGAGGAGAGCAGAGAACGGCGCGAGCGGAAGTGCTCGAGGAAGAAGAAGGAGATCTTATATAGAGGTGCGGTGAAGCGACGGAACCGTTGGATGAAGAAAGAATGCAGGAGATAATTACCACGTGGCAACGAGGGCAAATTAGTATTTCAACATTGACGAGGTTACGTGAACGTGCGCCAGGAAAAGCGGAGGACGTGTGTCCCCCACTTGCACGACGTGTCAACGTGGTGGGAACAGTGGACCCACAAGGCAGAAACAAAAATCCAATTATTGACAGAGATGAAGAGAATTTGACAAGGGAAAATATGTCGACAAGAAAAATAAAAAGAGAATGGCGACAGGGTTAAATATTCGAATACTCTTGGAGCCTTTGATCAAATACAAGTTTTTGCTCAAATGCTCGGGGGCTACTCTGGAAAAATAGAAAATTTCGAGTATGACAATATAGAAATGGCGAGAGCCTATGACCAAATCCAAGAATTTGTTCATAGCCTCGGGGGCTGCTCCCATCGGGAGCGCTGGTCGCGCACCCGATAAATATGAAAATATCGAAAAGGATCATAAAAATAGCGGCAAAGGATGTTAATCTGTGGAGCCTACACCCAAGCACAAGTTCTTGGCTGTAGCCTCGGGGGCTACTCCCATCGGGAACGCTGTTCGCGTGCCCGATGAATTTGATCAGAAATAGAGAAAAAGAAGTGAGTATATTTCGAGTTACGCAAATAACTCTACATATACTCCCATCGGGAAGACAAAATAAAGTCATCAAATATGACTCAATAAAATGTGCTATTCCAAAGGCGAAAAGCACTCGACAATATATTCTCAGAACGCCAAAAAGTTGCGATCAATTTCTGAATGCCGCAAATTTGCGAAGGTAAGACCCCAGATCCGTTCTGCTGGGCGTGGCATCGCCAAAGACTGCGCTCTGCTACTTTTATCCGTATCAACAGATACGAAGAAAAATCCTAACGTACGCGTTAGGTACCCGATAAATTTGACTCGGGACTTGACGGAATGGTAAGACCTTAAGCGGCACTCTGTCGAAGTTTACACCAGTATCCCGAGATCATGTCCGGGGACGTGATCTTGAAGTAGGTTTTTGCGGATTGCCACTAGAGCAGTTAACTAGTACCCGATCCGTCGGATGAACTAGCCCCAACTACCATTATCCCCGTACAATATAGAATTTTATGTGGAGTATGAATAAAAGCTCTCGAACAAAAATAAACGGGAGAGATTTTCCCCGACTCTACGATTCAAGCAAAATCTCGGGGCTACCGACATAGGCACCCCAAATGGGCCTGCCATAGATAGTACCCGGGATTTATCGAAGGCCCACTATCCGAAGAATAAGAAGATTCGGGAGCCCAAGATGTATTAAGGAAAGCTAGAGTTGTAATAGGAAGTATTATTTGTAATTTGGCGGGACGAGTTAGAAACCGTCCCGGACTCCGTAACTTGTACAATACTGAAACCCTCGGCTCCACCTCCTATATAAGGGGGAGTCGAGGGACAAAGAAAGGATCGAATCTACCGTCAACATAACCCTAGTTTTCATAATCGTCGAGTACTTTTCGCCTAAACCTTCGAGATCTACTTGCCCTCTACTTCTAGCAAAACCCTAGTCTACAATCTGTAGGCATTGACAAGTTAATCCTTTGTCACTTATGCCTACCTAGGTATAAGGGCAGCACCTTGCTTGTTCGTTATTTAGTAGATCCAATCTGTTATAGTTGCTCCTTGATTCTTCAAGGATTGGTTTAATATCTGTATGGTTAGGCCTTGCAAACGGGTTGAACGATCCGGTAGTACGTAAGGTTTGGTTTGTTAGTCCTAAGAGGGATGTTCCGGGAATTAACTTAACGTTGGTTTTTAGGCCTCTTTTAGGGTTAGTTTTCCATTATCTTTCGTGTCTATTAGGCTCAACTATGCGCAAGATGTTCCGATCATGCGGTGAAAACCCTAAACTGTCGTAGATTAGATTAACTTTATATTGATCAAGCAGGAGCCCCATGTCATCGTAAACCCGACGTAAGCCATGGGGCGATCGGCTCTTTGAGCCGATCCACAGGGCAACCTGAGAGCCGATAGGGTTCGTATTTAATGTTTACGTGTCCGCCATGCAGGAAACTAATCGAAGCAATCCAACACCTTCCTGACCAGGTATAGGTCAGGTGGCACGCCCTTGCAACCGCCAGGACTTGTGCCGGAACATTTTGCGGGACGACGTCGAGGGACCAGGGCCCCCTGCAGTCTTGGAAGCCTCTCGGCTCTTCGTGTTGCTTAACCACTGCTCGTCGGTGGGTTTTGGCAGGCAACAGTAATTAAGATAAATCTAACCACAGCCTTAAACTCTAAGATCTTGCTATCCCTCCTCCATCGAAATACTAACTGGGGTTTAGGTTGCTGTCACTCCGGCAACCCCACAATTAGCAAACGAATACAAGATGCACTCCCCTAGGCCCATAAAGGTGAAGTGTCATGTAGTCGACGTCCGCATGACACCACTATAAGAATAACACCACAACTTAAATATCAAACCATTAAATATTACTCAACATAGTTCACTACTAACATTTAGACTTCACCCATGTCCTCAAGAACTAAACGAACTACTCACGAGACATCATATGGAAGATAATCAGAGTAATATGATGATGAATAACAATCTGAACATAAACCTTGGTTCAATGGTTTCACTCAATAGCATCAATAACAAGTATTAATCGACACCGGGAAAGTTTCCCCTATCAAACAATCAAGATTCAACCCTAGATGTTACAGCGGTGATGAGGTGCAG
This sequence comes from Lolium rigidum, assembly GCF_022539505.1. Classification (NCBI taxonomy): domain Eukaryota; kingdom Viridiplantae; phylum Streptophyta; class Magnoliopsida; order Poales; family Poaceae; genus Lolium; species Lolium rigidum. The sequence continues at coordinate 29,513,479 of NC_061509.1, forward strand.
CGATGGAGATGGCGGTGTAGATGGTGGAGATGATGATGATGATGATCCCAATGATGTCCAGCTCGATGACGGTGGCGATGGCGTCGATTTCCCCCTCCGGGAGGGAATTTCCCCGGCGGATTCCTGCCCGCCGGAGAGCTCTTTTCTCTCTGGTGTCTCTCCGCCCCGCAGAGGCGGCTGTGTCTATTCTCCGTAACTCCCAGTGCCTTAGGTTTTCGGGACAAAGATGTACGCGAAGGAGAGGAGGCCAGAGAGGGCTGTGGGCCCCCTCCCCATATGGCGGCGTGGCCTGGGCAGGGCCCGCGCCGGCCTATGAGGGGGGCCCATGGTGGCCCTCCTCGGCTCCTCCTTCTGGCTCTCTTCGTCTTCTGAAAAATAGGATTTTTCATATCATTTCCGTCAATTGTTGATCTTCCGAAATATGGTGTCCTGATGGTGCTTTTTCCAGCAGAATCCTGGCTCCGGTGAATAATTCTCCAATAATCATGAAACATGCAAAATAGGTGAAATAACATAAGTATCATCTCTAAATATGAAATATATCAATGAATAACAGCAATTTATGATATAAAATAGTGATGCAAAATGGACGTATCAACTCCCCCAAGCTTAGACCTCGCTTGTCCCCAAGCGAAACTGAGCTCAATAAACAAGACCACATGTTTATGGAGTGAAGAGTCGATAAATAAAATACGGACAAGAAGCATCATATTGATTCACACAAGATATTCTAGTAAACATCCTCCTCATATAACTCAACTTGAAATAAGTAAAGAGAAATCACAAATAGAGGTGCATAGGAAATCATAAACGGTTATGGCAAACTTTGTTCTTCGTCAGAGAACTATTAACGGATTATTCTTATTTTCTAAACAAAGCTTTCATATTAGAATTTATATGGCAGGGCTCTCATCCTTAATCATAACAATCTCCTCATAATCATTGATAACTTTCAAAGTCATATTCATTCAGATAAAATTTATACTAAACAAGAAAGCATAAAAGGCATGACTAACTAAATCATAGCATAAATGGTTGGTTCACAACAAATCAATTGCTTGCTTTAGATAGAGGGAAATAAGTTTACTGACTCAACATAAAAGTAAAAGATAGACCCTTCGCAGAGGGAAGCAGGGATTAAATCATGTGCTAGAGCTTTTCAAGTTTTGAAATCATATAAAGAGCATAAAAGTAAGATTTTGAGTAGTGTTTGTTGTTGTCTACAAATGGTAGTGGGCACTCTAACCCCCTTGCCAAACAGACCTTCCAAGAGCAGCTCCCATGAAGGACGTCATCTCTACCAGCAAGGTAGATCATCCCCCTTCTCTTTTGTTTACACATGTATTTTAGTTTTATTATGGATGACACTCCCCCCAACCTTTGCTTTCACAAGCCATGGCTAACCGAATCCTCGGGTGCCTTCCAACATTTCTCATACCATGGAGGAGTGTCTATTGCAAAATTAAGTTGCTTACTGATAAATCAGGGCAAAACATGTGAAGAGAATTATTAATGAAAATTATTAATTGGGGCTGGGAACCCCGTTGCCAGCTCTTTTTGCAAAATTATTGGATAAGCGGATGTGCCACTAGTCCATTGGTGAAAGTCCGCCCAACAAGATTGAAAGATAAAACACCACATACTTCCTCATGAGCTATAAAACATTGACACAAATAAGGAGTAATATAGTTTGAATTATTTAAAGGTAGCACATGAAGTATTTACTTGGAGTGACGCAAAATACCACATAGTAGGTAGTTATGGTGGACACAAATGGCATGGGTTTGGTCTAAGGTTTTGGATGTATGAGAAGCATTCCCTCTCAATACAGGTCTTTGGCTAGCAAGGTTGGGTAGCAAGCATAGAGGTTGAGGGAAACAAACAAATATACATGTGATAGAAACAATCATGCATCTTTCTCGTAAGCACACGCAATTTTAGCTTCAGAATACTAAACTCATTAGCAGAAAGATAATAAAGCAATATATCTACATGTATTTCCCTTTTCTATTTAAACATTAAAGTATTGTTGCTACTGACCAATGCTAAGTTTGCCAAAACCAAATAGATTTACTTGATGCTCCCAAAGTGATATCAATACTAATGTCAAGAGTGATCATATAATACAAATTGCAAACTAAAATAAGGTGTGCAAAAAGTAAATGATAAGACTTCTCATTAATATTCCATAACGATAACTCACACCAACGGATACATAGATAACCAACTAAGAGAGATACTTCCATACTGCAAACTATTCTATATGATAACTTCCCTACTCATGATATGACACTACTTAATAGTAAAAGATAAAGATAGTGATGATGTGATACCGCGGCACTCCCCCAAGCTTGGAACAAACCAAGGGGACGCCAATACCGTTGATGACTTACTCCTTCGGTGGTGATGGTGGTGGATTCTTCTCGTCATCGGACTTCCAAGGAAGAGGCTCTCCATCAACAAACGATGTCTTGGTCTCAGGAATCCTGAAACTAGCAGCATAGCTAATGCGTTTAAACCTGTTTTCATACTCACAGTTTTGATTCCAAACATCATAAAGTTGCGCCTGAAGTTGGTTGGTAGTGTTGTGAAGTGAGAGGATATCGCTCCACAGCTTTGCAGTCTCCTTCTCGTGTTCACCAATGAGTTCGAACACAATTCTGTGGAAGATGTTGTCAACACCCGGATTTTTAAGTCCAGATGCCTATTATGCCATTCCTCGCAATCCCAGGAATATTGTTTTTGCGAGACATAATAGCTTGATATCACAACACATCATTTATTACAACACATGATCGTCTTACAACAAAGGATCACCTGATCCAGTCTTAATACAACATAGTGGATCTAGAGATCCTATTACAAAACACATAGCGGAAGCGAAGTAACGGTCGTGGTCCATCTGTTCCACTGAGCAACTCGTTGACGTCGGAGCGGTCCTAGATGTCGTAGACGTTCGCCGACCATCTTCTTCGTACAACTGTTCACCTTCATAATCTGGCCATTTGAATAGCCAGGGACAAAGCCATGAGTACTTTTAAAGTACTCGCAAACTAATACTAGTGTAAGCACTATCAATTGTGGTAAGGGGATACTAAGCTCTAAGTTTATTTGCATAAAGCCAAGTTTATTTCATAAACATTTAGTAAAGATGCTTGAATCTAATAGACTAACTTAAGTGGGAACATTAGTGTCATTCCCACAACTCCGTTGTGATTCAAATCCCAAATCACCATTCAACTTGCAACCGCAAGTCATCATTCAACTTGCAACAGCAAGTCATCATTTAACTTGCACCAGTAAGTCACCAGTCACATTTTTGAAAAGGGTCTGATGACGGAACGAGTATGGCCTTTCCAATCGTCCGTAACCGTGGACACGGCTATTCGAATAGTTCTACACTCTGCGAGAGGTCGTACACTTGTGCCACAATATTTGCAATAATCCGTCGGGGTTAATCGGCCCTGATTTATCATACTCCGTATGCGGACTACCAACCATAACCTTTCACTTATATACTCTAGTACGGGCACCTCTCCCCATGAGCTTGGCCTCCCGGTGAGAACCAACCTGTTAACCGGGAACTGCACGAGGCTTGGCCGGACAATTCACCTCAATCACGTCATTCCGCAATATCTCATATTGCTTCGGAGGCAGCCCTTGGCATAACCCCTATGACGCTTGTTTAGAGGGAACCCATACTAAAGCACATAAATTTCTAGTTAAGCCCGTACCCATTTTGGGTATTGTGGGGGTACTTTCAAAATTGGAATGGTATCGCATCCGAACCCAACCATCAGTTTTATATCAAAAATCACCATCTTCTCTTGGTCACATTCACCTTCAAAGTCATAGAATGAACCATCATTCCAAGGTTTCAACTTCATTTCAAAGTCACATGTTCCCATCTAGAGTAGTCAAGTTTTAATTGATTAGCACTAGCAACTATTTCATGAGGGGTGCTAAGTATCTTGGAGCTTGCTAGGCTAAATGTAATTCTCTTGTACTACTCTATAATTCAACCAAGTGAATCATAAATCAAAAAGTAACTTTGATAAATAAAAGCAAGTAAAGCTTGTAAAGTAAAAACTTTGGGATAGGTTTAGGAAGTAAAATGTAATGATGCCTTGCTCCGGTAGAGCTTTGCATTAGTTGAGCAAGGGTTAGCTTGCATTAATATCAGCTTGCAAGAGTATTATCTTGCAGTAGACTAGCTTGCAAAGGTATTAGCTTGCCTTGATTGGTGAAGTGATCAAAGTATTCTTCCTCTTCCTCTTGGTAGAATACTTCCTCCTCTTGATAGTCTCCGTACTAGCGTCTATAAACGAATACGAGGATACAATCACCAAACAATACTTAAGCACTCTTAATTAGCCTTAGTGGCTCACACAATGATCTAGCATCACTACTTAACATTTATTACAGGATTATGCTAGGGTTTCCTTATTTAATAATAGAAAAATAATTTCCTCTTATTGAATCTTCTTAAGATTTAATTTCTCTTATGAATACTATATGACCTAGGTTGACCAAAGTCAACCTCTTCATACTTATCATTTGAGAAAATGATTTAAATGAGGTCCCATACCTCATGTAATTTAATACTAACATGGTAGTGTTTTAATACCACCAAATAATTTAAGGTGAGGTTACTTGAATTATGTTTACTACCTCATATTGTATTACTTGAGAACAAGATTTAAATGAGAGGAGTATCTCTCATATGATTTAACACATATTTGTAACTAATTTAAAGGACTATTATTGAGTTGATTTAATATTCTTAAAATAATCAGGGATGATCCCATGTTGACCAAAGTCAACACTTCACACTAGTATTTTGAGAAAATGAATTAAATGAGATTCCTCACCTCATGTGATTTAATTAATTTAATGATTATTTAGCTTTAAGATTTATAGGGGAGCAGGTATGAGCTTAGGGAATTAAAGTTCAACACATTACTTACTATTATTTGAGAAAGGTAATTTTAAATGAGGTGAGCACCTCATACTATTTTAGAACACCTTGTAATGGTTTACTATTATTAATTAATTAAAAGTGAATTTTACTTGACCATGGGATCCACTTCATATTAATGGGGTTAAGGTAAGATTTAAATGAGACCAAAGTCTATTATAGAATTTAATAAGTAGGTTTGAAAAATTTAAATACTACTTATGAGAAATATTAAGTATTTTCAACTATAAACCTATGGGTCATTAATCATGTGTGATTAATTCTCATTGAACTATTTAGATTAATGACTTATGTGAGAAACCATACCTCAAATAAGTTACACTATCATCTAAATGATTAACCTCTCTAATTAACCAAGCATGAGACTTATTTGATCAAGGTCAGTACCTCTATTTGAATTACTTAAGATCACAATTTAAATGAGAGAGGAGCCCTCATACTATGTACATAAGTTTATGTGTGTGTATTAAATATTCTAGAAATGGTTCCATAGCCATTATTTAACTCTAGTTTATGATCATGCAAAACAACCATGCTATATTTTTGCATAATCAATTATATTATGTCAAATGTGATTTATTGGAGTTGGAATCAACTTAAAATCATTTCTAGATAATTTCTAATATTTAGTTGAAGTCGAAAAGTCCCTGCCTTGTTATTTTTATTATTTAAATTTACTTTCGAATTTGGACATGAGGCCAGTGCCATTATTTAGACAATTTCATGAGGTTTCCAAATATATAAAATTTGCTAAATTTGGTTTAGTAGAATTTAAACTATTTAAATTTGAAGTTGGCACCAGTATTGGATTTGAACTAAATGGATTAAATCGAATTTGAATTCTTGGGCCGCGCGGGAAAACAACACGGCTAACTAATTTAAATAAAACTGGGCCGGCCCAACTAACGTTCACCACGCAGCGGGCCAGCTGACAGCGGGTCCCACTCGTCAGTGGCTGTTAAAACAGCGAAACGGTACGAGCGATAGGATCCGTTAGATCAGAACCTGATCGAACGGCCGAGAGGCTTCGTCGTCTCCGACGAGATGCCGGCGTGCTGGCGGCGTACCTAGGGGGTCGGAGAGAGCTGTAGGCCGCCGGCGGTCGATGGCGAGGGTCGAGGCGACGTTGGCGAGGTGGTAGAGGCTCCTGTACGGTGGCGGAGCTTGGGGAGGCGGGGATCGATGGCGAGGATCCGCGGGCTCCGGCGGCTCCGAGCTTCGAATTGGGGCGACTCCGGCGAGTTCTAGTGAAATTGATTGGTGGGGAATGATCGGTGAGAAGAGAGGAGCGGATGGGATGCGGGGAGAAGGCGCCGATCATCTCCTTTTATAGGGTCGCATGGTGGCCGTGGTGTGCTGTGAAGGGTCGACCATGGCGCGGCGTCTACGGCGTGCGAAGAGGCAGGCTAGGATGCGCGTCGTGTAGGCGACGGCTAGGCGAAGCTAGCGCGCTTGATGGCGAGCCAAATGATGGCCTGTGGCGTCCTGGCGACAGTGGTGTACGCGCGCATGCCGTGGCGGCAGGTCGTCGATCATGGCGGCGTTGTCGGGGCGGGCGCGAGCTAGCGGGCGTGTCTAGCGGGTAGAGGGCGGGGCGAGGAGGTGCTCAACGCAGTGGTAGCCCGGCCGAGAGAAGGACGAGGGCGCTCGAGCACTTGATGTACCGGCGGCGTCCGGGGACATGCCGGTGCACGCTGCGGCGTGTCCACACGCGGTGATCACGTCGCGTCCGGGTGTTGTCGTGCACGTTTTGGAAAATGATCGTGTCAAGCAGGTTCAGGATCTCCTGGGGAAGCTAGTTGACAAGGTTTGATAGGCCAGGGAGGGGTAGAGAGGTAGGGTGGCAATGGAGTGGCATGGTACACGGCATGAGGAAGAACAGTGCTCCATTCCACTTTAATCGACCAGAGCCGTACATGCACTGATGCAGGGGTTGTACAAGAGTGTGATGATCACCAAGAGAAAGTGGTGGAGGCTTTGGACCAGAGGTTTATAGCATGTTTCTCATTTTCAGAATTGTGCACACAAGGTGCTCGACAGAATGGCCGCATGAACTTTTATTTGGATTTTTGCAATTCTTTTTGGTGGAGCTGATTTATGTATTAATTGTGATTGAGTGGTGGTGGTGGTGGTCAAATTGGTCAAGGTTTACAAGAATTCCAAAATGTGCTCATCTTCACATTGTTTCAAAGTCTCCACTTGTCACTCTTATTCTGGTCAACCTATTCAATATTTTCCATGATGGTCAACATGAAAAGTACTCACCTTGACATGGTCTTGGATGACATGGCTTTGATTGACAAAGTTTAGATTAGGTTTTAAGAATTACAGGGGTGCAAAGTGGTGAAGAAAATATTTTTCACCCAAATGACCATTATCACATGTATGTTGAAATCCTTATTTTTCTTGATTTGATTCATGATCCAAAGATGCAATTGTGTTAGTTTATCATATTAAAACATTTTAGAAGCAATGGGGCAAGCAAAATTGGCCTTGGTGAATGATTTGCATTTTGGCATATGTGTATGTGAGTGAATTTTGGGAATTCTCTCCCTATTTGATTTCTATCCATTTGATTTGACTTTGGTTGACTCTAATGTGGTTCTTATGAGTTTAGAAACATTTTAAGAGCATTGAAACTAAATCAAATGGCCTTATTCAAAGATTTGCAAAATTGGCCTTAACACATAAGAAATGGGGTGTCCAATTTTCATAACTTGTACTAAAGTTGTTCTTGCTTCACTTGAACATGGGTTAGGGTCCATTTAGTGTTATAATAGGTTTAGACATGGTGTCACACCATTTAGTCAAGGTTTAGAGACCTTGGTCAATGTTTGGTGAAATGCCTATGTGTCACATATGCTTTTATGCATATGTGGTATTTTATTTTTAATTTGACTTGGTTTGGCCCAATTGGTTTTGTTGAATGTTGAAATGATATTTGGAGATGATCCAACCATTCACAACAAGTCCTAGGGTTAGTTCCCTTAAATTCACATATTTGCTATTTAGCTCTCCTATGCCTCTATGGCATTTTTAATTTCTTTATATTATTTTTAGTTTCAACTTGGCAATGATTTAAGAAGTGCTATATAAGGTTTACAAAGCTTTTCTAATCTTTTAAATAGAGTGCAAGGGTCTAGGATAAATATTTATAATTGTAGCCATAGGCACATATGCCTTTTTCTCATTTAATTTCCTTTTATTTTATTTTCACTAGAATGATGAGAAGAGGGGTGAGTCTTTAGGGTTTATGATTATTTCAATTACTCATAACCAGCAATCATGGCAATAGCACAAGAATTAAGCAAGATCATTATGTACCAATCTTAATTTAATAAAAGTTTTTGTTGGTTCCAAAATTTGGAACTAGGGAACTTTGTTTGTTTTGTGTTGTATTTTTCTGGGATGTTACAAACCCTTCCCCCTTAAACAAATCTCGTCCCGAGATTTTAAGAGGAGTTAGGTTCCTAAGAGAGATTGAGCATTTTGATTAACAGGAAGGCATACTTGTGAGGTTCTGGGGTGCTTCCTGGGCTTCAGTGGCAGTCATGTGGTAGAAACGTCCGTTGTTGTTGTTCTGGTTTCTTCTACTTGCGAAGCGGCGTTGTTGCTGGGCAGGTGCAGCGGTGTTGGAGGCAATCTTGGCAAGCTTCTTGGGGCATTCTTTGGAGAAGTGGCCTACAACTCCACATTCATAACAGTTTACCGTTGACTTGTCCTTCGGGGCGACGGGGATGGTATTACTTCCAGTTCTCTGGCCAGTGTTGGTGTTGGTGTTGTTCCCACTGTTGTTGTGGCTGCTGGGGTTGCGGTTGTTATTGTTGTTGCCTCCGGGCTTCGGGGGTCCTCCGTGGTTGTTGCTGTAGTTGGGGCGATAAGTCTGAGCAGGTGGCCTGTTGTTTCTGGGGGTGAATCCTCCAGAGGAGTTATTGCGGTGCTTCTGGGTATGGTGGGGTCCATTCTGGTTCATCATTCTGCGCTTGCGGTTCTCATTGGCCTGATGCAGCTTTCCTTCCATCTGGATGGCTGAGTCTACGAGGGCTTCGAGGTCAGCGAACGGGATATTTACTAACACAGTTTGCATCTCGTCATGCAGTCCATTCAAAAAGCTTTCCTTTCTCTTCTCATTGGTGTCGGTCTCGTCCGGGGCGTACCTTGACAGAGTGAGAAACTTGTCGCGGTATTCCACCACGGACATTTTTCCTTGCTTGAGTTCGCGGAACTCATCTCTCATTTTCTTGATTAATCCTTGGGGCACATGGTACTTACTGAACTTCAGCTTGAAGTCTTCCCAGGTCATCATCTGTCCTGCATTCATTGCACGGGCACTAGTCCACCAGGCTCTTGCAGGTCCTGACAGGTAGTGGGTGGCAAACAGTACTTTTTCTGCGGCTTCAACTCCCGCAACTTCAAGGTTGTTCTCTATCGTCTGGAGCCAGTCATCAGCATCGAGGGGCTCTTCGGTTTTGCTGAACATTGGCGGGTTGGTGTTCTGGAAATTCTTCAGCTTTGACCCAGGGTGATCATGGTTTCCATGGCCTTGATTATTCTGAGCTATCTGTTGCAGAGCAGCAAGGTTTGCTTGGCGTTCAGCTCTTTCGGCTTCCCGGTCTGCCATCATTGTTTGCAGTAGTTGCATCATGGCATCCTGATTTGCGTTGCGGTTTGGTGGGGCCATCTGATTATGTAGAGATATCATGAGGTAAGAGGGAATTTTTCTATGGCTTATTTTGAGTTAAGTTTAAACTTAAACTTAAGATATTTTCAGGATGAACATAACACATATTTTATTTATTCACACAAACATCACACATTACAAGCTAAAGCACTAAGGGTTTTAAGAACCCTTTTTCTTCCACAAACTACGATACATGGTGCGGGATACAACTCACACCTACGTAAGTGAAGCTAGTGAAACTATTCTTCAGGGTCTTCATCCACATCGATGGGAATGATCCCATCTTCTGCAGCCTCTAGAAACTCGTAGTCTTCCTCATCAGTGAACTCGTCATCCTCAAAGTCGTTGTCGTCACTCAGGAAGTCATCGCCTCCTTGGATGTCTTCTCCATCTTCTTCCATCTCCTGGATCTGGTCCTGCTGTGTCCGGACAGTCACCTCTAAGGTGCGAATCTTCTCGCGAAGACGGGTGATAGTAGCGACATTCTTGGCGCGTTGCAGGCGGAGTGACCGGCGGTCCTTGGCGAGTAGCCTGATGGCGTCAGCATGATGAGCCAAAGCCATCTGAGCACGGTGGGAGTGAACACGTGTCAACTCCAGGTCCTTCCGGGTCTCATGAAGCATAAAGTCCAAATGCTGCACATGGATCTTGAGCACCGGGTGCGAAGAGAGTGCCATGGGTTCCCCCATGGTGTCGTGCCTCGCGAAGTGGGCGAAACGGCTTCCCTGGAGTGCGGCGATGTTCTGTCCACACACCCGAGCAAGTCCCTCCTGAAGGGCGTGAGCAAGACCATCCACCCAGCTGTATGCCTTGAAGGAGAAAAGGATCCTCTCTGAGATAGGAGGTTCCGAGCTTCCCTTCAAGTCAGCGGTGATCATCCACTGCTGCTCCCCAGTGGGGGTGTTGTGGATCCGGACTCCGTGGAACTTGGGAGGTGGGCGTTCGAGCCTCTCGGACACTAGGTACAAGTCGCGCTCAAACACCAGACTTCCTCCGTTTTCCAGATCGTAGGTCTCCGTCTGGACGTAGGGCTCCATCTGAAAGTGAAATGGATGAGTAAGTTAGAGATGTGAACAAGTGTGGCAAACTTTTAAATGGATTTATAAGGAGATGCATGGATTATTTTTAAGAAGATCTGGTAGAGAAGAAAATGAATAAGTTTTCATAAATACTCACTTTATTTGTTTTTGAAACTAACATTTTTCTGAACGTCCATTCTAACTAGGGTCTCCTAAGGTCAAACAATGGCTCTGATACCAACTTGTCAACACCCGGATTTTTAAGTCCAGATGCCTATTATGCCATTCCTCGCAATCCCAGGAATATTGTTTTTGCGAGACATAATAGCTTGATATCACAACACATCATTTATTACAACACATGATCGTCTTACAACAAAGGATCACCTGATCCAGTCTTAATACAACATAGTGGATCTAGAGATCCTATTACAAAACACATAGCGGAAGCGAAGTAACGGTCGTGGTCCATCTGTTCCACAGGCAACTGTTGACGTCAGGAGCGGTCCTAGATGTCGTAGACGTTCTGCTGACCATCTTCTTCGTACAACTGTTCACCTTCATAATCTGGCCATTTGAATAGCCAGGGACAAAGCCATGAGTACTTTTAAAGTACTCGCAAACTAATACTAGTGTAAGCACTATCAATTGTGGTAAGGGGATACTAAGCTCTATGTTTATTTGCATAAAGCCAAGTTTATTTCATAAACATTTAGTAAAGATGCTTGAATCTAATAGACTAACTTAAGTGGGAACATTAGTGTCATTCCCACAACTCCGTTGTGATTCAAATCCCAAATCACCATTCAACTTGCAACCGCAAGTCATCATTCAACTTGCAACAACAAGTCATCATTTAACTTGCACCAGTAAGTCACCAGTCACATTTTTGAAAAGGGTCTGATGACGGAACAGTATGGCCTTTCCAATCGTCCGTAACCGTGGACACGGCTATTCGAATAGTTCTACACTCTGCAGAGGTCGTACACTTGTGCCACAATATTTGCAATAATCCGTCGGGGTTAATCGGCCCTGATTTATCATACTCCGTATGCGGACTACCAACCATAACCTTTCACTTATATACTCTAGTACAGGCACCTCTCCCCATGAGCTTGGCCTCCCGGTGAGAACCAACCTGTTAACCCGGGAACTGCACAGGGCTTGGCCGGACAATTCACCTCAATCACGTCATTCCGCAATATCTCATATTGCTTCGGAGGCAGCCCTTGGCATAACCCCTATGACGCTTGTTTAGAGGGAACCCATACTAAAGCACATAAATTTCTAGTTAAGCCCGTACCCATTTTGGGTATTGTGGGAGTACTTTCAAAATTGGAATGGTATCGCATCCGAACCCAACCATCAGTTTTATATCAAAAATCACCATCTTCTCTTGGTCACATTCACCTTCAAAGTCATAGAATGAACCATCATTCCAAGGTTTCAACTTCATTTCAAAGTCACATGTTCCCATCTAGAGTAGTCAAGTTTTAATTGATTAGCACTAGCAACTATTTCATGAGGGGTGCTAAGTATCTTGGAGCTTGCTAGGCTAAATGTAATTCTCTTGTACTACTCTATAATTCAACCAAGTGAATCATAAATCAAAAAGTAACTTTGATAAATAAAAGCAAGTAAAGCTTGTAAAGTAAAAACTTTGGGATAGGTTTAGGAAGTAAAATGTAATGATGCCTTGCTCTGGTAGAGCTTTGCATTAGTTGAGCAAGGGTTAGCTTGCATTAATATCAGCTTGCAAGAGTATTATCTTGCAGTAGACTAGCTTGCAAAGGTATTAGCTTGCCTTGATTGGTGAAGTGATCAAAGTATTCTTCCTCTTCCTCTTGGTAGAGTACTTCCTCCTCTTGATAGTCTCCGGTACTAGCGTCTATAAACGAATACGAGGATACAATCACCAAACAATACTTAAGCACTCTTAATTAGCCTTAGTGGCTCACACAATGATCTAGCATCACTACTTAACATTTATTACAGGATTATGCTAGGGTTTCCTTATTTAATAATAGAAAAATAATTTCCTCTTATTGAATCTTCTTAAGATTTAATTTCTCTTATGAATACTATATGACCTAGGTTGACCAAAGTCAACCTCTTCATACTTATCATTTGAGAAAATGATTTAAATGAGGTCCCATACCTCATGTAATTTAATACTAACATGGTAGTGTTTTAATACCACCAAATAATTTAAGGTGAGGTTACTTGAATTATGTTTACTACCTCATATTGTATTACTTGAGAACAAGATTTAAATGAGAGGAGTATCTCTCATATGATTTAACACATATTTGTAACTAATTTAAAGGACTATTATTGAGTTGATTTAATATTCTTAAAATAATCAGGGATGATCCCATGTTGACCAAAGTCAACACTTCACACTAGTATTTTGAGAAAATGAATTAAATGAGATTCCTCACCTCATGTGATTTAATTAATTTAATGATTATTTAGCTTTAAGATTTATAGGGGAGCAGGTATGAGCTTAGGGAATTAAAGTTCAACACATTACTTACTATTATTTGAGAAAGGTAATTTTAAATGAGGTGAGCACCTCATACTATTTTAGAACACCTTGTAATGGTGTACTATTATTAATTAATTAAAAGTGAATTTTACTTGACCATGGGATCCACTTCATATTAATGGGGATAAGGTAAGATTTAAATGAGACCAAAGTCTATTATAGAATTTAATAAGTAGGTTTGAAAAATTTAAATACTACTTATGAGAAATATTAAGTATTTTCAACTATAAACCTATGGGTCATTAATCATGTGTGATTAATTCTCATTGAACTATTTAGATTAATGACTTATGTGAGAAACCATACCTCAAATAAGTTACACTATCATCTAAATGATTAACCTCTCTAATTAACCAAGCATGAGACTTATTTGATCAAGGTCAGTACCTCTATTTGAATTACTTAAGATCACAATTTAAATGAGAGAGGAGCCCTCATACTATGTACATAAGTTTATGTGTGTGTATTAAATATTCTAGAAATGGTTCCATAGCCATTATTTAACTCTAGTTTATGATCATGCAAAACAACCATGCTATATTTTTGCATAATCAATTATATTATGTCAAATGTGATTTATTGGAGTTGGAATCAACTTAAAATCATTTCTAGATAATTTCTAATATTTAGTTGAAGTCAGAAAAGTCCCTGCCTTGTTATTTTTATTATTTAAATTTACTTTCGAATTTGGACATGAGGCCAGTGCCATTATTTAGACAATTTCATGAGGTTTCCAAATATATAAAATTTGCTAAATTTGGTTTAGTAGAATTTAAACTATTTAAATTTGAAGTTGGCACCAGTATTGGATTTGAACTAAATGGATTAAATCGAATTTGAATTCTTGGGCCGCGCGGAAAACAACACGGCTAACTAATTTAAATAAAACTGGGCCGGCCCAACTAACGTTCACCACGCAGCGGGCCAGCTGACAGCGGGTCCCACTCGTCGGTGGGCCGTTAAAACAGCGAAACGGTACGAGCGATAGGATCCGTTAGATCGGAACCTGATCGAACGGCCGAGAGGCTTCGTCGTCTCCGACGAGATGCCGGCGTGCTGGCGGCGTACCTAGGGGGTCGGAGAGAGCTGTAGGCCGCCGGCGGTCGATGGCGAGGGTCGAGGCGACGTTGGCGAGGTGGTAGAGGCTCCTGGTACAGTGGCGGAGCTTGGGGAGGCGGGGATCGATGGCGAGGATCTGCGGGCTCCGGCGGCTCCGAGCTTCGAATTGGGGCGACTCCGGCGAGTTCTAGTGAAATTGATTGGTGGGGAATGATCAGTGAGAAGAGAGGAGCGGATGGGATGCAGGGAGAAGGCGCCGATCATCTCCTTTTATAGGGTCGCATGGTGGCCGTGGTGTGCTGTGAAGGGTCGACCATGGCGCGGCGTCTACGGCGTGCGAAGAGGCAGGCTAGGATGCGCGTCGTGTAGGCGACGGCTAGGCGAAGCTAGCGCGCTTGATGGCGAGCCAAATGATGGCCTGTGGCGTCCTGGCGACAGTGGTGTACGCGCAGTACCGTGGCGGCAGGTCGTCGATCATGGCGGCGTTGCTGGGGCGGGCGCGAGCTAGCGGGCGTGTCTAGCGGGTAGAGGGCGGGCAGGAGGTGCTCAACGCAGTGGTAGCCTGGCCAGAGAAGGACGAGGGCGCTCGAGCACTTGATGTACTGGCGGCGTCCAGGGACATGCCGGTGCACGCTCTGGCGTGTCCACACGCGGTGATCACGTCGCGTCCAGGTGTTGTCGTGCACGTTTTGGAAAATGATCGTGTCAAGCAGGTTCAGGATCTCCTGGGGAAGCTAGTTGACAAGGTTTGATAGGCCAGGGAGGGGTAGAGAGGTAGGGTGGCAATGGAGTGGCATGGTACACGGCATGAGGAAGAACAGTGCTCCATTCCACTTTAATCGACCAGAGCCAGTACATGCACTGATGCAGGGGTTGTACAAGAGTGTGATGATCACCAAGAGAAAGTGGTGGAGGCTTTGGACCAGAGGTTTATAGCATGTTTCTCATTTTCAGAATTGTGCACACAAGGTGCTCGACACAATGGCCGCATGAACTTTTATTTGGATTTTTGCAATTCTTTTTGGTGGAGCTGATTTATGTATTGATTGTGATTGAGTGGTGGTGGTGGTGGTCAAATTGGTCAAGGTTTACAAGAATTCCAAAATGTGCTCATCTTCACATTGTTTCAAAGTCTCCACTTGTCACTCTTATTCTGGTCAACCTATTCAATATTTTCCATGATGGTCAACATGAAAAGTACTCACCTTGACATGGTCTTGGATGACATGGCTTTGATTGACAAAGTTTAGATTAGGTTTTAAGAATTACAGGGGTGCAAAGTGGTGAAGAAAATATTTTTCACCCAAATGACCATTATCACATGTATGTTGAAATCCTTATTTTTCTTGATTTGATTCATGATCCAAAGATGCAATTGTGTTAGTTTATCATATTAAAACATTTTAGAAGCAATGGGGCAAGCAAAATTGGCCTTGGTGAATGATTTGCATTTTGGCATATGTGTATGTGAGTGAATTTTGGGAATTCTCTCCCTATTTGATTTCTATCCATTTGATTTGACTTTGGTTGACTCTAATGTGGTTCTTATGAGTTTAGAAACATTTTAAGAGCATTGAAACTAAATCAAATGGCCTTATTCAAAGATTTGCAAAATTGGCCTTAACACATAAGAAATGGGGTGTCCAATTTTCATAACTTGTACTAAAGTTGTTCTTGCTTCACTTGAACATGGGTTAGGGTCCATTTAGTGTTATAATAGGTTTAGACATGGTGTCACACCATTTAGTCAAGGTTTAGAGACCTTGGTCAATGTTTGGTGAAATGCCTATGTGTCACATATGCTTTTATGCATATGTGGTATTTTATTTTTAATTTGACTTGGTTTGGCCCAATTGGTTTTGTTGAATGTTGAAATGATATTTGGAGATGATCCAACCATTCACAACAAGTCCTAGGGTTAGTTCCCTTAAATTCACATATTTGCTATTTAGCTCTCCTATGCCTCTATGGCATTTTTAATTTCTTTATATTATTTTTAGTTTCAACTTGGCAATGATTTAAGAAGTGCTATATAAGGTTTACAAAGCTTTTCTAATCTTTTAAATAGAGTGCAAGGGTCTAGGGTAAATATTTATAATTGTAGCCATAGGCACATATGCCTTTTTCTCATTTAATTTCCTTTTATTTTATTTTCACTAGAATGATGAGAAGAGGGGTGAGTCTTTAGGGTTTATGATTATTTCAATTACTCATAACCAGCAATCATGGCAATAGCACAAGAATTAAGCAAGATCATTATGTACCAATCTTAATTTAATAAAAGTTTTTGTTGGTTCCAAAATTTGGAACTAGGGAACTTTGTTTGTTTTGTGTTGTATTTTTCTGGGATGTTACAGATGTCCACTTCACGCTCAGCCATCTTCTTGTAGGTGAAGACCTCTTGTTCTAGTTTCTCCATCCTGTCTTCCAAGCTTCCTTCTTCCTTAGGTCCCCGAACATCTTCTATCTGCAACTCTCCATCTACGAGAAGCAATTCCTTGGGATGCATATTCAACTCGTTCATGTACGGGTTGACGACGTTCTCAAAGAAGTTGTCCTTCGGAGGCTCCGACGAAGACATGGTGGCTCTAGATCTGAAAACTATATCTGGCAGAAACAACTCGAAACAAAACACGACGAGAAAACGATATACGGACCTCTGGGGATCCGGGGGATTATATAGCAATTATTTTTACGTCAAAAGGAAGGTTCCAGGCCGAAAACGAGTGGAAACGGGACGCCGAGGGGCTGTCCCCATAAGGCGGCGCGGCCAGGGTGGGGCCCGCGCCGGCCTATGGGGGCACGCCCTCGTGTGTCGCCTCCACTCTGTTTCGATCTCGTAATTTTTCATATTTTCCATAAACAGCAGAAATATTGTTCGAAAAGTTAAACGCGGACTTTTTATTACTAAAACTGTTACCTATTCAAAGTCGAACTCTGCAGAACTATCAATTTGGTCTTTGATGAAAGCTTCCGGAGTCATCACTTGAATAACATCAATGTCTTCATTATAAGAATCTCCAGAAATATAATGCTTGAGTTTTTGTCCATTCACTACTTGTGTGGCATTACCTTGCAGAGAGCTAATTTTAATTGCCCCTGAACGATACACCTCCTCAATGACATATGGTCCTTCCCATTTTGAGAGTAATTTCCATGCAAAAAATCTGAGACGAGACCGATACAATAGGACTTTATCTCCAACATTAAATTCTCTTTTAATAATTCTTCTATCATGCCACTTCTTAACCTTCTCCTTAAAAAGTTTAGCATTTTCATAAGCTTCACTTCTCCATTCATCTAAAGAACTCAATTGTAGCAACCTCTTCTTACCGGCAAGTTTAAAATCTTTATTAAGTTCTCTTACGGCCCAATAAGCTTTGTGCTCTAATTCTAAAGGTAAATGACAAGCTTTTCCATAAACCATTTTATAAGGAGACATTCCCATAGGATTTTTATAAGCAGTTCTATAAGCCCACAATGCTTCCTTTAACTTACTACCCCAATTCTTTCTAGATTTATTAACAGTCTTTCCCAAGATAGATTTAATTTCTCTACTTGATAATTCTACTTGCCCACTAGTTTGAGGATGATAAGCTGAAGCAATTCTATGATTAATACCATATTTAGCAAGAGTTTTTCTAAAACCACCATGAATAAAGTGAGAACCTCCATCAGTCATAATATATCTAGGTACTCCAAATCTAGGAAAAATAACATCTAAAAGCATTTTTAAAGAGGTTTCACCATCAGCACTTTTTGTTGGTATGGTTTCTACCCATTTAGTAACATAATCAACAGCGACAAGTATATGAGTGTTACCTTCTGAAGAAGGGAAAGGACCCATGAAGTCAAATCCCCAACAATCAAATGGTTCAATAACAAGAGTATAATTCATAGGCATTTCATTGCGTCTAGAGATATTACCAACTCTTTGACATTCATCACAAGATAAGATAAACTTCCTTGCATCTTTGAAAAGTTTTGGCCAATAAAAACCTGATTGTAGAACCTTTTGCGCGGTTCTATCTCCGGCGTGATGTCCTCCATAAACACTACCATGACATTTACTCAATATCTCTTGTTGTTCATATTCTGGGACACATCTTCGCATAATACCATCCACTCCTTCTTTATATAAGTGTGGGTCATCCCAAAAATAATACCTCAAATCATAAAAGAATTTCCTCCTTTTCTAAGCTGAAAAGGTTGGAGGCAAGTACTTCGAAACAATAAAGTTAGCATAATCAGCATACCAAGGACTATCTCGCGAGCTCACCTTTATTACAGCCAATTGTTCATTTGGAAAACTATCATTAACAGGAACAGGATCATAAGCAATATTTTCCAATCTAGACAAATTATCAGCAACAGGATTATCAGCACCTTTCCTATCTACTATATGTAAATCAAATTCTTGCAAAAGAAGCACCCATCTAATAAGCCTTGGCTTAGCATCTTTCTTTTCCATAAGGTACCTAATCGCGGCATGATCAGTATGAACTGTAACCTTTGAATCAACAATATAGGATCTAAACTTGTCACATGCAAAAACTACGGCTAATAATTCTTTCATAGTTGTAGCATAATTTCTTTGAGCAACATCTAGAGTTTTACTAGCATAATGAATAACATTCAATTTTTTATCTACTCGTTGTCCAAGGACAGCACCTACAGCAAAATCACTAGCATCACACATGATTTCGAAAGGCAAATTCCAATCAGGAGTTTCAACTACAAGAGCAGTTGTTAAGGCTTTCTTTAGAGTTTCAAAGGCTTCCTTACAATCATCATAAAAAACGAAAGGTGCATCTTTTTGAAAAGATTAGTAAGAGGCTTTGAAATTTTAGAGAAATCTTTAATAAACCTCCTATAAAAACCAGCATGACCAAGAATACTACTAATACCTTTAACATCCCTAGGATAGGGCATCTTCTCAATTGCTTCAACTTTAGCTATATCAACTTCAATACCTCTCTCGGAAATTTTATGTCCCAATACAATTCCTTCATTAACCATAAAGTGGCATTTCTCCCAATTAAGAACAAGGTTAGTTTCTTCACATCTCTGCAAAACTTTATCAAGGTTTCGCAAGCAATTATCAAAAGAATTCCCATAGACAGAAAAATCATCCATGAATACCTCAACAATCTTTTCACAAAAGCCATGAAAATAGCAGACATGCATCTTTGGAAAGTAGTAGGAGCATTACATAGACCAAAAGGCATACGCCTATAAGCATAAGTTCCATAGGGACAAGTGAAAGTGGTTTTCTCTTGATCTTTAGCTCTAACAGCAATTTGTGAAAACCCAGAATATCCATCAAGAAAGCAGAAATGAGTATTTTTAGACAACCTTTCTAACATTTGATCAATAAATGGTAAAGGGTAATGATCTTTCTTAGTAACTTTATTAACTTTTCGAAAATCAATGCACATTCTATACCCTACAACTACTCTTTGAGGAATGAGCTCATCATTATCATTAGGAACAACAGTTATTCCTCCTTTCTTAGGAACACAATGCACAGGACTAACCCATCTACTATCAGCAATAGGATATATAATACCTGCTTCAAGAAGTTTTAATACCTCATTTCTTACCACATCCTTCATCTTGGGAATTAGACGACGCTGATGTTCAACAACAGGTTTTGCATCATCTTCTATATTAATGGCATGTTGGCAAATAGCGGGAGAAATCCCCTTCAACTCATCAAGAGTGTAGCCAATAGCTCCTCGGTGTTTCTTCAATATTTCCAATAGCCTTTCTTCCTCAATATATGAAAGCTTAGCACTAATAATAACATGATATGTTTTCTTATCATCAATATAAGCATACTTAAGATTATCAGGTAATGGTTTCAAATCAAATACAGGATCTTCCTTTGGTGGTGGTGTTACACCTAAATCTTCAACCGGTAAGTCATGTTTAAGAATAGGTTGACGAAGGAAAATTTCATCAAGCTCATCCCTTTCTTCCCTAAAAAATTCACTCTCACTATTCTCCAAATGTTGCTGCAACGGATTATTAGGAGCAAGAGCACTAGATGCACACTGTTCAACTCTAAAATCATCATTAGGCAAATCATCTTTATAAGGAGTTTTGACAAATTTAGAGAAGTTAAACTCATAAGATTCACCAGCAAATTTAGTAACAATTTTCTCTTTCTTGCAATCTATAATAGCTCCACAAGTATTCAGAAAAGGTCTACCAAAAACAATAGGACAAGACTTACTAGCAGCAGAACCAAGTACCAAAAAGTCAGCAGGATATTTAATCTTACCACATAGAACTTCAACATCTCAAACAATACCAATGGGAGAGATAGTTTCTCTATTAGCTAGCCGAATAACCACATCAATATCTTCAAGTTCACAAGAACCAATTTCATGCATGATTTCCGCGTAGAGCTCATAAGGAATGGCACTAATACTTGCACCAATGTCGCATAAGCCATAATAGCAATGATCACCAATTCGGACAGAGAGCACAGGAACACTGGCTTTCCTATACTTATTAGGATGCGAAACAATATTAGAAGCATCTTCACAGAAAATAATATGACCATCTTCCACATTTTCAGTCACAAGATCTTTAACTATTGCAACAACAGGTTCAACCTTTATTTGTTCTTCAGGTTCTATAGGTTTCTTTGCACTTTTATTAACTACGCTAGTTATAACAGAATACTCCTTCATTTTAGCAGGGAAAGGAGTTTTTTCAATATAAGCTTCAGGAAGAACATGATCAACAGTTTTAATTTCAATACATTTACCTTTAGGTGAATCAGTTTTATCTTTATAAGGTTCATGATACTTATCAAAATTCTTCCTAGGCAATTCAAAATGAGAAGCAAAGGCTTTATAAATATTTGCAACAACTTGAGAGTCAAGACCATATGTAGCACTTATATTACGATATTCATTAGTATCCATAAAAGTTTCAATGCATTCATAATCATAATTTATACCTGGCACTCTACCTTTGTCATTCTCCCAGCCTTCAGTATTTTCTTGGATTCGATCAAGAAGGTCCCATTTAAACTCTTCTTTATTGCGTGTGAATGATCCAGAACAAGCAGTATCCAGCAAGGTTTTATCTTGAAAAGAAAGTCTTGCATAGAAATTATCAATGATAATATTACCAGGAAGCTCATGAATGGGGCATTTGAGCATTAAAGACTTCAATCTCCCCCACGCTTGGGCAATACTCTCTCCATCATGAGGCCAGAAATTATATATACGGTTGCGGTCTTTGTGAATTTCACTTGGAGGATAGAATTTGGAATAAAATAGAGGCACAATATCCTTCCAATCAAGAGAACGCCCATCCTTCAGCAGTTTATACCAATGCGCCGCTTTACCTGATAGCGACATAACAAATAATTTCTTCCTAACTTCATCCATTGAAATACCTGCACACTTGAATAACCCGCATAATTCATGTAAAAACAATAAATGATCTCCAGGATGAACAGTTCCATCCCCTTCATAGCGGTTATCCACAACACGTTCAATAATTTTCATAGGTATTTTATATGGTATTACTTCCTCACTCGGCGCCTCATCCACTACCGTTTCAGTAGTAGTAGATTTCCCAAATAGAAATTCAAGGGAGGATCTCTCCATAATGACTTATAGCAGCAAGCAGAAACAAAATCAGCACGTACAGTAAAAGTTTCCTTACCAATTCCACTTACCAATAGCGCTTCACTCCCCGGCAACGGCGCCAGAAAATAGTCTTGATGACCCACAAGTATAGGGGCTGTATCATAGTACTTTCGATAAATAAAAATGTCGAACCCAACGAGGAGCAGAAGGTGTTGACAAGCAGTTTCGATAAAGAATTCACTGCAAATGCTCACAGACAAGTATTCAGGGGATTTTGATATAGCGGATAAATAAAGTACGAGTAAGTAAAATGCGAGAGAAATAATTGCGGCGAGTGGCCCAATCCTTTTTAGCACAAAGTACAAGCCGGTTTGTTTACTTATAATGACCAAACGTTCTTGAGGACACACGGGGATTTTAGTCTAGTGCTTTCGCTTCATATAGTTGATTAATCTTCATTGTTTTGATAAATGTTGTGTGGGTGAACCTATGCTAATGCACCGCCCTTCCTAGGACTAATACATACTTGTGATTATACCCCTTGCAAGCATCCGCAAATACAAGAAAGTAATTAAGATAAATCTAACCACAGCCTTAAACTCTGAGATCCTCGCTATCCCTCCCGCATCGAAATACTAACGGGGGTTTAGGTTGCTCGTCACTCCGGCAACCCCACAATTAGCAAACGAATACAAGATGCATTCCCTAGGCCCATAAAGGTGAAGTGTCATGTAGTCGACGTTCACATGACACCACTAGAAGAATAACACCACAACTTAAATATCAAACCATTAAATATTACTCAACATAGTTCACTACTAACATTTAGACTTCACCCATGTCCTCAAGAACTAAACGAACTACTCACGAGACATCATATGGAACATAATCAGAGGTGATATGATGATGAATAACAATCTGAACATAAACCTTGGTTCAATGGTTTCACTCAATAGCATCAATAACAAGTATTAATCGACACCGGGAAAGTTTCCCCTAACAAACAATCAAGATTCAACCCTAGATGTTACAGCGGTGACGAGGTGCAGCGATGGAGATGGCGGTGTAGATGGTGGAGATGATGATGATGATGATCCCAATGATGTCCAGCTCGATGACGGTGGCGATGGCATCGATTTCCCCCTCCGGGAGGGAATTTCCCCGGCGGATTCCTGCCCGCCGGAGAGCTCTTTTCTCTCTGGTGTCTCTCCGCCCCGCAGAGGCGGCTATGTCTATTCTCCGTAACTCCCAGTGCCTTAGGTTTTCGGGACGAAGATGTACGCGAAGGAGAGGAGGCCAGAGGGGGCTGTGGGCCCCCTCCCCGTATGGCGGCGCGGCCAGGGCAGGGCCCGCGCCGGCCTATGAGGGGGGCCCATGGCGGCCCTCCTCGGCTCCTCCTTCTGGCTCTCTTCGTCTTCTGGAAAAATAGGATTTTTCATATAATTTCCGTCAATTGTTGTTCTTCCGAAAATGGTGTCCTGACGGTGCTTTTTCCAGCAGAATCCTGACTCCGGTGAATAATTCTCCAATAATCATTAAACATGCAAAATAGGTGAAATAACATAAGTATCATCTCTAAATATGAAATATATCAATGAATAACAGCAATTTATGATATAAAATAGTGATGCAAAATGGACGTATCAGGCCTGTCATTTACGTTTCTCTATGAAAGTCATTTACAAATTCAATATTGAATTATGCTGTCATTTGCAATTCCTTTGGCAACCAAACAAGTGTTTATTTCTGGAATTACAATGTAAATGAAATAAATATATGTATTCATTTCAAAATGCTACAAACTGAATGAAAGCCTGGCTTCCAAACGACTTCTAAGAGTATTTCCACTCGGCGCTCTCAAAAGCCCTCAAACGGTTTTGAGGGTGCGCCGGACCTAAAATTTAGTCCAGTCACCCCCATAGCCCGTTTTTGGCCAGCACTAGCCGTTTTCCAATCCGACGCTCCTAGGTCACACCCAACCCGGGGGTGAGAGGGGGAGCGTAGGCGCCGGATACATCAACTTCATGTTCCTACGCTGTTTTTTTCGACAAAGAGCATATATTAATATCACGGAGATACCAATTACACCTGGCCTCTGCAACAACGCATTGCCCTAGGCATTACGGATGCACACAGCCAAAAAAAATTTAAAAAGAAAAGTCCCGCTACGGTGGTCCATTCCTCAAAATAGCAGCACTAACACCGGCCACCAAGACAACACCATAAGTCCAAATTTTTCAAAAGCACGTCTCCAAGAAGGGAACATTGCACAAGCACTAACGCCGCCCGATCAAAGATCTGGATTTTCACCCTAAAGAAGGTCCTCGCTCTCAAAACACTGCCTTCAATAAGGCCATTGCCAGGCACAACCAATTAAGGTCAGCCCTTGAATTTTCACCCTCAAAGGTAGGACTTTGGTCTTCTCCTGTGCAGTCGCCCCCACTTGTATCCTACTGCTCCAAGTTATGAAACACCAAGCCAATTCCTCATCGCCCGAAAGATTGGAACCTTCATTGGTAGTCCTCACATCTCGGCCTTCATGACATTCTCTGCCAGCACCATGGAAGGAGAACGTGGCCCATGATATTAACATCCAGCAGAGCTTTGAAGTGCTCCCTCTGAAACCAAACGACCAGAATAAAACACGAGTGCACATGACCGAATTCCACCCGATCCAGCAGTCTCCAGGCATGAGGTGCCCATGGGAGATCGTTGGCGCAGCCTTCTGAAACCCGTCACTCTAGCCAGATCGATGGGGACACGCCTCTGGCAGATCAACATCTTGACGCAAGTTGGAATCCTAAGACCGCCGCCCATTATTCTGGCCGAAACCAGCAGCCCCCACACCGTCGGTCGACTTCCGGCGATCGGAGGGAACATGCCGACCCCTTCCGGCTCAGATGAGCTGAGGGATCAGGCCGCACGACGTGTTGACACCGCCAGATCTTGGCTACACGCCTGCAACAGAGGAACGGCTAGCATCGCCGCCGCCTCCGGGTGAGGTCACGCCGCCTCCAGCGAGCAGCGCTGCATGTCCTCCCTCTCCGTGCCTCCCTCCTGCGACGGCGAGCGCCGTTGCGACGTCGCTCGAACCGCCGCCGCGCCGCCCTGGAGACGAGAACCCCGCGCAATGGGATCCGTCGAGGAGCACCCACCCCACCCGCCGGCTTAGGCAGCCATGTGTGGGGATCTAGGGGCCTTCGGAGCCGCTCTCTCGCGGGCGACCCGGTAGATTACGGCTACGATCATGCTCCTACGCTGTGAAAGGCCGGGGGAGGATTATTTGTTACGGAGCAGGCTAAACAGCATTTCAGGAACCTACAAGGATTGTACAAGTGGCAACTGCTGGCCTAGAAGCCAATGAGTAATTTGAGAAGACCACGCCCAAGTTGATTCGCCGACAACTACGTCCAAGCTTTGCAATCAATACGTCCAAGCTTAACAGGCATACTCTCGCTTCTTTCGTGAAAGAAGCACAATAATTGCATGCCCCGATGCCCGCACAATGCCATCTACCTCATCCACTGGCTGAATTTAATGGCTGGCTGACTATGACTAGTCACAATGGGAGTATCAGGCTGGTCATAGTGGGAAGTAACTTAGAGTAGTAACATATGTCATGTTACTAGTCTAAGTTACTACCTTCATAGTGGATAGTAACTTAGAGTAGTAACATATGTCATGTTACTAGTCTAAGTTACTACCTTCATAGTGGATAGTAACTTATATGTGGTGTCATGCATTGTGTCATTAGTATGTTGTAGACTCATGTTGCATTGGGGTGTGTGATGTTATGGTAACATAGCTAGTTATCACCTCACTCTCTTTCTTCATTTATTGGCATGCCACGTCACCAAAACATCTTGAGATGTGTGATGTTACTAGCTATGTTACTCCCACTATGAGTAGTCTCATAGCTAGTATCATGCATGCCATGTAGGCAAAAATCTTATATGGCACATCAATTAATGAGGAGAGAGGTGAGAGTAGTATCATAGGTAGATACAGTATCATAGCACGTAAAACTAGAAATTTTAGTAGCAAACACATCATGTACACATATTTGCATTGAGATTCTATAAAACATTAAATATGATGAAATTATGATACTAATTCATGATACTATGCATTGTGGGTGTTGTATCATAAACTAGTATCATATGTATGGTACTAGTCTATGATACTTCCCATTGTGACTAGTCTAAAGGCCAATTGTCGGCGCCACATCATTTACCGACATATAAACCAACCATATCATTGGTGTAGCAGTTGGTCATCCTAATTTAGTGCGGCTACTTTGATACACGGTGACGGTTTCCCGGGCCGCGACAAGCAGGGCGTTTAGTCATCGTTGTGGCTTTCCCATGAGACGGCGTCTCGCAGGGTGGCTTCACAACGCTAATTCGGGAAAAGATGGGGAGAGGTTACGTACGGGATTGATTCGAGTTTTTTTGGAAAGTGACTGAAATCGACAGTTTTTGTAAGTGGTTTGGTGAGAGGGTAAAATAATCTTATTAAAAATATGCTTGAGGAAACTTACGACCGAAGGAAAAATAGGAACTTAGTTCTTTTTAAGTTGTAGAGAATCTAATATTTTTACTTTTATATATATAATATGGTCAAACTTAGAAAACGCTGAGTTTTAACTAATCCTTAGACGTTTTATATTTTGGGACGGAGGGAGTAGTATTTGATCAAACTGAACCATACGATAAAAAGCCTCCCAAATGAATGGGCACTATTCTGAACAAAAACAACAGTTGATTACTCTAACTGAATGAGATAATGGCAGGTGAAGTACCATGTAAATAGTTTTTTTTTTCTCAAAACTAGATCGTTTTGTCTCACAAATCAATTGATGCCACATTCAATAATGGTGGACTTGTTCTCTTGTTGGCAGAAAACAAGGACACTGCAGCTAGGTCGCCCGGCGTCACATATTAGGCATGGCTGAACCTCCTTGATTTCAACGATGACCACATATGAGGTAAATATCGTCTTGACCACCCCATAGCCTGCTACACGCAAGATGCCAGCATCTCATCACCTATATATACATGTAGTTCAGCATTCGCATACAAGCTTAGGAAAGGCTCATCAATAGTTCACAGAGTGGTATTTATATAAAAATATTATTTAGATCTAACTTGCTTGCCGTTTCTTCTTTATGTGCTCTCAGCAAATAATTCAGGTCCCTGTAATATGAACATGAAGTGCACACCATCAAGTCGCATCAATAGACTAAAATTACTTGGGAGTACAAACATTTGATTAAAGAACACTACCTTGTTTGCGGTTTCTTCTTTTTGTGCTCTCAGCAAACTATCATGGATTGAGCGGAGATATTTTATCTTTTGTTGTAATAATTGTGTACTAATTCAGGGCGCCAATATAGGAAATGTCGACGACCTTGAACACTATCGTGTAAACAACAAAAGTCCATGTATGGTTACCATTCTTATTTTCAATGAAGAGTTATATGAATTTCTTTGCGAATGCAATCATCTATTCCACAGCAACGCACCGCGTTTCATCTAGTATGCTTAATAGTAGTAGAGTTGAAAGGACAGCACACGCCAGGACCAGAAAAATAATGGTGGCGTGTGCGCACCGACGCCACCATTACAAATTAGTGTTGGCATCAATTTAGTGGCGTGGGGTAATAACATCATCAATAAAATATGTGCAACGTTAACGCTACTAATAGTTATTTTGGTACTAATGTGATCTCCATGTGCTAGGAAACATAACCTCGTTGCAGCCTACAACAAATCTGGTGATAGATGACCTCCAAACACAGTAGCAAACATGTTACAAGAGAAAAATATATGGGTCACATGAGGAACAAGTCCCTAACCTACCCACAATCCCACATATACAGAGGGAGGATGTATTCATCGTGTAGAAGTAGGCGTTCGACTAAGAAGAGAAAAAGAAAACCGCTGGTAGAGGTCTAGTGTGTGGATCTGGAGAAGAGGCCTATCTCAAACAAGGAACCAGGTTGGCGGCAGCCTCTGCTCCTCTTGTGGCGCCGCAACAGCTGAAGGAGAGGTTGTTGTGGAGGAGACGCCAACTAACACCATGACAACGCCAGCAACTAACACGAGTGAAGGGTGAGGGTTGGCGGGCTCGGAGGAATCTGGTGGGGAAGGGGGGAGACGAGAGGCAAGAGTTGCGAGGGAGACATACCTTCTCTGGTAACGAAATCGGTTTCCGCCGGGGCTTGGGCGGTGTCGGCAAAATGGATAAGAAAGCCCAAAGGCTGATTTAATTTGCAAAGTGAACTCACTATGATAGTAATTCACAAGACTAACTCATAGTGCCAAACAGACATATGCTAGCGCCTTTCGCTATACCTCCTCCCAGCGATGTGTGGCAGGGCTAGCGCGGGCCTCACCGACCATTGAGTAGCGCCTTTCGGTTAAGCACTATACTACAGAGTGCAAAGACTTATAGGCCGTGAGAGCCAAGCCTTGGCTGACCAAGGACAAGAACCAATTACTATTGCCCGTGCTCACCCGATGGTTCCTCTCTCTCCCTCAACTCAAATCTATCTCCAATCCCACAAGGTGATCTCCTTCGATCCCTCCTTTTCATCCCAAAAGTCTTTCGTATTTTTTTGTGTGCAAGATTGAGTGAAACCCTATTTTACGATGGATTCAATTTTTGTATGGATGACTGAAATCATGTGGGGTGATTATGATGTGTATATGACTATGTAATCATTTGGGAACATATTTATGTTGGCCATTTGTTCATAATATTTTGATGTGTATTACGGCTATGTAAACATAGGATTTTTTTGTAGTACCTATGTATGATTGTTGAGACAAATTGGTATGAAGAAATTCTCCCATATGAATTTGTATGAGATGAATTGGTATGAGACAATGCTCTCATACTTGCTTAGAACCAATAGTTGTGTTCGTCAGTACTAGCAAAAAAGTTTAATGTCTTACTATTTTCAATGTAGTATGGCGTGGCTTCTCGATGATTACTTATACAATGAACACCGGGCCTATGTGAAATCCGAGAAGAATATGGTAATATAAATTTTCTAGGTAGTTTTTTTTGTCTAGTTCAAATGGATATGACGTAAAACTTGTCTCCCCTTGAAGTCTCACGGGGCCTCCATGGGTGACATGCTATTCGACGAGTGCTACATACCGTACAATGAGACGCTATGTCTCCTCCCGTTCATCCATCTTGTGAGTCGGTCGACGCCAAACCTGATCGATGCGGCAACCAATGCACTTGTCGAGCGTTGGAGGCTGGAGATGCACACTTTCCACCTCATGACCGGTGAAAAGACCTCTACCCTTCTGAATGTTTCCATGATCCTTGAATTTCTTATTGAGGATGGGCCTCTATGTATGAGCACAAATTTTCGCGGGTGGTCTCTAACAGCTGGGGGCGCTTATTGGTATGGCTCC
Organism: Lolium rigidum; assembly: GCF_022539505.1. Classification (NCBI taxonomy): domain Eukaryota; kingdom Viridiplantae; phylum Streptophyta; class Magnoliopsida; order Poales; family Poaceae; genus Lolium; species Lolium rigidum. The sequence goes on from NC_061509.1 coordinate 29,542,810, forward strand.
TGAAGGAACCGAAGACACGAGTAAAAACAGAGTTCCAGTAGGAACTACATACAACTGGATTATAGACTAGTTCCCACATTGCCCGGATGGAGCTCATGACGATGTGATCAAGACGATACTAAACCAGGTGTGGGGCATGGGTTGGCCCCACCACGCTGGCAGGAGGTATACCGCCTGATTGTTCACGCTACACCACCACGCATGGCGCCATGCCGTTAGGCGCTAACTAAAAGGGTTAGCTTAATCAAATAGTTTCGGGGAAAGATTATTCTTTTAATTTTTTCAGCCTTTAGTTAGTTTTGTCCATTTTACAGGGGATCACCCTAAAACTGTTGGGGAATTTCTTTACACGTTACTTGATTGAACGGAAATTGAAACAAACATGTTTTAGTGTGATCGGGTTTCGCTGTAATCAAGTTGCGTTACAAAATAGCAAACCAAACACGTCCTGTAGCGTTTAGGTAAGTCTAGAGTGGGTGTGACGTACAGAAAATTAAATCGTCAAGTGCGTTTGGATGATTGGGCTGGATGCAGAACTCTCCAACGCCAGCGCAGGATCATGCATTCGTCTGGTGGCGTGAGATTTACATGATGACATAGGGTTTATTATGTCTGTATCGACTAGGCGACTGACCGATTTTATGGGGATAGATGCTGGTGGTTCACTGTCACACGGTGACATGGAACCCACACTGCAACTAAAACAACATAAATGACGCTGGTCACGCCCATATAGTCCCGTGAAATATTGCAAATTGTGAACGAAATGTCAAAGTTAGACGTAGGAGGCAGATAACCTACGTTGATTTGGTGGCGCGAATTTTTATTTGATGGCATATCCTGTCTTATTAGGTGTCGTATGCTCGCAAGTTTTCTGTAGCCATATTTGCGTGTGTGAAACAAAGACAAAGCTTGCATCGAAACAAAGATGGATCGATGGACAAATTAATTACCCACGACTGCTTAATAACTTGCCGCCGGGCTTCAGCGGCGCCATTATTATGAAGCTTACTGTGGTCATAAAAACCTGGTACAAATTGGGCAACAAGGACAGGGTGGTTCATGGTAATTCCTTCAAAATCATTGGTGGCGCTAAACCGATATAGTGTCCTGCTTGTTTAAGATTTGCTCAAAACTAATTACCTTTCCTCTCACGGAGTAGAAACTAGTGTCGGCTGATTATCTTACTGGTTTTTAATAAAAAATGCAAAACTTTCTGTTTATGGATAGATGGTGTGTTTTGGCAAATGGACCACAAAATTGTAATACTACTGGGCAAAGACACAATCGAGCGGTGTGTTTTAGCAAACAGTGTAAAATAACAGTTTTCATGTAGCAAATCTTCCCTTAAAGCAACGAGTGAGTTCGAATGATTCGGATGGACAAGATATATGAACGTAGCAGTTGCAGAATCCTCACACTCCAGCGTTCGATTTGTCTTTTTTTGCTGAATTTAAAACAAAGGGTTTCTTCCAACGTATATATTCTCGACCGGCCAGCTTATTTTAGGGGTACAATGGTGGTGGTTTAAAATCATGGCACTAGAATGGTTACCTTGCAACTTGCAAATTGTAATACAAGATGCCCAAGTAAAACATATTGCATTTGGTGGTGCAAAGTTTCGTTTGATAGCCTCTTAATTATTTTGTGTGTGACGTGTGAAAGGGGCGGAGTTAGAGACTGACATCGACTCTGATGCACCTTAGTGAATTTTACACGGTACATGGTGATGCAAGAAAAAAAAACCATATTTTGCATCGTTACAATGAAAAACAAATCTACCCTGATGCATGTGCATCATGGTGAGCATGTGTGGCTCAATGACCGGTGAGGTTCAGTGGCCGGCCACTTAATTTCCCCTTTTTTTTAGTTTATGACATCTCTCGTTTTTGTAGAAAAGAAAGGGGCAAGAAACATCCCTTAATTTTGCTAAGAGCTGTAAGCTCAAATCAGTTATGCCTAATCAGGCGAACGCATCAAGTAAACAAACTAAATGAACCAAAGATGCAGAGGCTGGTGGAGACCGTGCCACATAGAGCTTTGTAGGCTGGGTACAACAACTGAACCTGCTACTCCCTCCGTCCCGATTCACAAGGCTCACATGAATTTTCATCACGACCAAGGTAACATTTGATTGGATGGTAAAACTCTTCTTAGCATTTATCTCTCTCCAATCAGATGTACTCTCTAATTAATAGGAATGCTACCAGACTCAGCATGCGCTCCAGCCCCACGTCAAAACTCATTCAGTTTCCTACCCCGTTTGCATGCAGTGGTTGTTTCAGCGAGTTTAAAAAGGAAGAAAGAGAAGGTAGAGAGTAATTAGAGGGGTTACTAGTACTATTAATTAAATGCATGCAGGTCTTGTTGGGGAGGTATTATGGGACAAATGTTTTTCAGATTAGGCTATGTGAACCGGGACGGAGGGAGTACGTGTGTCGTCGAATGGACAACCAGCAGCGATTATGATCTGCTGCAACCCCGAGGCTGGCATTTTTTATCAATGACATTTTATTATTTAAAATTTTAACTATTATCAGTCTCTACATAATTAAGATAGCTGAATAATATCCATCGTCGGCTTAATATATCCAACTAACTTTTATAAAAATTAATTTTAAGACCGGATAGTTGCTCGAAAGATGATAAATTAATATCAGGTTGATTAACGATACATGTGCCAGAATCTTAGTTTACTCTCAATTTTCGTCTTGTTCTTGTTTTTGGCTTACTGCTATTTCTGCTGGGTTTCATATCTAGCCTACCATAACTTGTTTGGAAAAATGCTTTCCCATCCGATTTTGCGCGCTCTATAATTAATATTAGCATACCAAACACTATATTACTACCTCCATCCCAAGGCTTAAGGCCGGAGTATTTTTTTAGAAAGTCAAACTACGTTAAGTTTGACCAAGTTTTTATCAAAAATCATTAACATGAAAAGTACAAAATCAATATCATTAGATAGATAATGAAATATATTTTCATATGGTGTATACAAAATATCATATTTATTCATAGATTTTTCTAAAAGTTTGGTTAAACTTTACTTCGTTTGAATATTAAAAAAAAAGTCTTAAGCCTTGGGATAGAGGTAGTAAGTAGCATTGTTAGTTTTCAATGCTCCTTGGGTTTCGTGGGCCTCCAGTTGGACAGCACCAAGTATGATAGTAGTGTGTACCCAATAAGGTATGCACACGTCATCATCCTTTTTTTACTTTCTCCTTAAAATAAGGAGTAGTAAGGTGGGCATATTTCTCATCCGAGTATTGAGGAATGTCATTTATTTGGGTTTCATTCATTGAGAAGTTCTAATATGTTATATAAGATTGAAGTTACTCATTTCCTTCGATCACACATTATAAAACAAAATGAATAAGTTTTTTCCGTGTCTACCAATTGCGATACTATGGAAGTATTTTCTGTTCTTGAAAATAGGGAGAAATCCACTTCCAGGACTCTACGTCAACTAGAGATGCACACAATCATTAAGCATGAGTTGATGATTTTTAATTAAGGATTAAAACCTAGGCTGGCCTGGGCTCCTGCAAATAATCATTCATCAATCTTGAATGAAATAAGTCTACACTACCACACGTGTACTTCCTTTTCAAACCCATGCAGGAGAACTGCATGTCATATTAAGAAGATTAGAAAGCCAAAGATAGGATGCAGTACAATGTCAGGTTCAGCATGAGATAGCGACACTGCAACACGACACGTTGGCCGCAGTGGCTTGTAGATAGGATGCGGAACAGACATGCAGGATGGAAACGCCGGTGGAGGAAGAATCAATCGGGCACGACTTGAGGAGACAAGCCGCACGAGTTCACCTGCGACGCGGTCAGACCGCTCGCGTCTTTAGCTTGTGGGGATCGAAATGAGAAGTGGGAAGGGGAGTTCATCTAGGTTCGAGCGGGAGTCACAGTGGTGAGTGCGGCTGCTTGAGCTTGTTGGGATTAGTTGTTAAATAGAAAATGGGAGTGGGAGTGGGGGTTAGGGTTAGTTTTATGGGACCTTGCAAAAGTGAGCCGCCAGCTACATAAATGGCCCATGAAGGAGTCCCAAATTAATATTTCCCAGCTAAATACAAATGCTTTTTTAGATTATATGGGTCCTTACTAGTTAAAAGTGAACACTCGTTAATCATCAATAATGCCAATATATACGTGATTTAACATAACTCTATTTGTCTCTAGAGATTCGAACAACCCTTCGCAGGTTCCCGAATTAATCTCATGTAGTGAATCACCAAATTCGTATTGTGGTTTCCTCCTTTGCTTCCATCTCCAACTCCTCATGGTCAAATTAATCGCCCACTTCTTCACTCTCCTTTCCCAAGTTAACCAACTCCTTATGAGGCTGTGGGTAAATCTGTTACACAAAACATTTTATTTTGTAGCGATAAGCCATAAGTACAGCCATAAGTACAACGTTTCACTCTGAGTCTTACTGAGAATTTGATAGAAGAAAATCCCAAAACATACGGTCATTAGATCAAGAAAACAAATTGTATCTAGATGAAATAAAGTAAATTACATATCCGCCCACTATTCGACATCGCTGCATATTTGAATGGTCACCAGGAACCTAGACAATCTTCGTCTGCGCGCACTGATCGAGAAGGTTTTGGAAATGAGGATGAGATATAGATTTAAGGCAATGCAAGACTCGGCTAGGAAGCAGTGGGTCAGACCAGTTATTGAGACATGTGTGAGTAGTCAACGGGATGCGGTTGACCATTCCCTAAAATGGGACCCACAATTAATGGATCTCACAATCCACGCCTCTCTTAATCTATAGTAACATTAAATGGTGCCACGCTTGCCAGCACCAACCACGGCGTATATCCGCTAGTATGCCATTAACCATGATAAAAGTTTGTGTGTCGGCTTTACTGGGCACCGAAAATGCCCATCCGTCGGCCAAAATATTTTTGTAGACGATTGAGCCTTGTGCTGTTCTGGGCTTTTTTGTAGTCAGAACAGGCAAACCAACCACAAAATACTCTGTTAGAATTTTTCACAAGCTAAGCTTTAGTTTCTTTTCTCAACAACAAAAATATTATAGCTCAATCAGATGACGTTCAGAAAATATGACATATCAGGGATAAGCAATGACTGAACTAGTCTCCTGACTTCGCAGTCAATTTCTTTAAGAAATACGTCAATTTCTTCGTCAATTAGCCATATTCCCGCACGAGAATCAACAAAAGGAAGAAGAATGGCGAGATTTCAGTTCCATGGACACGGTAAGAATTTTCCACACGCTGAAGATATTTTTTTCTCAGCATCCAGGAAATATAATAGCTCAATCAGATGACGTTCAGAAAATACCAACTATCGGGAATAAGCAATGACTGAATGACTATCTTGACTTCACAGTCAATTTCTTTTAGAATACATCAATTTTTCAGTCAATTAGCCATTCCCACAGAAGAATCAACAAAAAGAAAGTTGGCTAGATTTCATTTCCATGGACAACAGGCCCACGTCACGTGTACTTAGATGCTCAAATCAATCGATCAGATGTCTCTACAAACAGAAACAAGATCTTGTGGGTGGCCCCAAACGAATTACTTACGGAATCCGAGTTTGATCAGCGTACAGCAGCTGTCGGTAAGGGCATACGGACGCCCGTGTCCGCGTGTCCGTTTGGGTCGCACACTGCGTCAAATGCGGTGACCAAAAAGCCGTCACGTGGTTCGTCTTCTCGGGGCGGCGCTGCGCCATGGTAGGCCTCGACGGGACAACACAATGGCGGGTGGGAGAATGCGCGGGAAAGTTCTCGCGCGCACTAGGGTTCCCGCGCGCGAGAAAAGGCTATGGGCGCGCGCTCGTGCCCAAGTTTCCCGCCAAGGCCGCCGGCTATAAAAGACGGCGCCGGCCTCGCAGACCTCACACCCGCTCCGCCGTCATCTCCCCCTCTACCTTCTACGGCGCCCTCTCCACCTCCATCGCCATGCCGCGCACCGTGCAGACCACGTGGGCCAAGCTCTCCCTCGCCGCCCGGCCCAGATTCCCGTGGACGGAGAGGAGGAGCGGGCGGACGCGCGTTGGGTCATCGACGACGAGGCGATCCGCGTCGCGGCCTAGCGGACGACGAAGAAGGAAGAGGACGCGGAGCTGGTGGAGGCGGCCGCGGACGGCTGGCACGAGGCCGCAGACGGCTGGTACGAGGCTGCGGAGGAGGAGGCGGAGCCTGCCGCGGAGGAGGAGCCCGTTGACGCGGAGTACTACTTCGACGACCTCGCGATGACGAACATCAATGCCGCCATCGAGGAGCGTCTCACCGACCTCACGCGCATGACGAAGGAGCACGAGGCCACCCGTCGGGCCGGGCGCCGCCGTTTAGGTGACCTCCTCGGCCAGAAGAACCAGCTCCTCGCTCTGTGAGCAGCCCGCCACCTCATCCAGCTGCCCTCGCCCGAGCGGCGCGCCCGGGAGGCTACTGCGTCGGCGGAGCGCGGCCGCCAAGAGCGCATGCGCCGTCGGGAGGAGAACCACGAGGCCCAGGCCGCCGGCCGCGTCCGCCTAGAGGCACGGACCGCTGCGGAACGCGCCGCCGCGCAGGAGCTCGAGTTGTGCGGGAAGCGAATGGTGCCGCCGCAGGAGCGGAGCGCAAGCGCGCCCAAGCTAAGAGGACGGAAAGGAGGAGGGTGGCCTCGAAGGAACGCCGCAATAGGGCCGCCGCCGAGCCACCTAGCTTGTAAGCTGGAGTGGAATCCTCACACGTAGAGGCCGCCCGCATCGAGTGAAATCCACGGCCCCGCGAGTCGCCGGCAAGGCCGCCGGCCCGTACACGTAGCTAGACTAGTAGTAGGTAGATTTAAGAAAAATGTAATGTCTATTTTTAATGAAAAAAGAAGCTATCTCCCTATGACACGCGGGCCAGAGGCGGACAAGGGGCGGACGCGAGCGGCCAGCGATCGGCATCCGCGGCCACGCAAACGCGGCCTAGATTGGGCCGGTTTTGGATAGCCCCGGACGCCGCGGCCATCCGTTTTTGGAATGGGTCCGTACGCTGGGCCGGGTTTTTGTTAGGTTCGATCCATCCGGACGCGCGGCCGCTGGATGGGTCGCTGCGTTTGAGATGCCCTAAGGTGCTGTACATACGGAGCTGCTGCTATGGTGGTGCGCTTACGTTGAGGTGCGGTGTGCCGTCCGATACATCTTGTAGTTTGGTCAGTGTTATTCAGAAACATAAAAAAAAAGCAGTCCGATACGTCGGAAGAAGCCCTTGAGCTTGCGCTGCGACATGTCTCAAGCTCGCTGTAATTGTCGGATACTCGGATGCAACCTGCTATCGGAGCAATTCCAGCAAGAGATGTAGGCAGGCAGGTCCAGAACCTGCTATCAACTCTGTTTTCAGGGTCTAAGTTTAAGAAAAACAACACTGACATTGTCCCCGTAACAATGCAGAAGGCGACTTGTTCATCGTTCCACAACATTCCGCAACGTGCAAGATACATGTACCTTTGCCAATCTGATCTAATTTGTTCTGACTTCTGACATTAGCTTTATTGTTTGGTAGACGCAAGGTGTTTAGTGAACTTCAGTCTCTGGCTGGCCATGAGGCATATACCAATTTTTGTGTATGCTATCTTTCCATTATCAAAATTTACTGACTGAGAAAATGCATTGAAACTGTTAGGGAAATATGCTTGTTGTATTACCAGGGGGCCAAATGCCACAATATATAGTACATGTACAGGTGCACATATGCAGAAAGCCTCCTAACATATGGGGAAACTACAATAGACAAATATATACATCTAACACCCCCCCTCAAACTCATGGTGGATCCACAACACTGAGTTTGGAGAGTAAGAAATCATGCTGCGCTTGAGTCCGTGCCTTCGTAAAGAAATCCGCCAACCGCAAATCTGAAGGCACATAATGAACCGCAACAACATCATCACTGTACCTGTGCACGTGTGTAAAAAGCATCAACACCGATATGCTTGGTCAGCTCATGCTTGACCGGATCACGTGCAATACGATAGCACCTGTACCGTCAGACAAAAGAGGAGTGGGTGTCGTAACAGAGACCCCAAAATCGGCAAGCAACCACCGTAACCAAGTCACCTCAGCAATCAACAAAGCCATAGCCCGCAACTCAGCCTCAACACTCGAACGGGAAACTGCGACCTGTTTCTTCGTCTTCCAAGCAACAAGCGAACCACCAAGAAACACACAGTAAGCAGAATGCGAACGACGATCCGTAGGATCACTCGCCCACGTAGCATTCGAATAGCACTGGAGCTGGAAAGAGCTGGAATGGGGAAAGAAAAGGCGACGAGTGATCGTGCCACGAAGATAACGAAGAACACGGAGGAGATGACTATAGTGAACAGTGGTAGGAGCTGAGACAAACTGACTCAGAATATGAACAGGATAAGAAATATCGGGACGAGTGACAGACAAGATAAACAAGACTCCCAACAAGATGGCGATAACGGGTGGGATCGGGAAGAGGATCACCATCGGTAGGGCGAAGCTTAACATTAAGCTCCATAGGAGTATCGACCGTGCGCTCATCCCCAAGAGCAGCACGAGCAAGAAGATCCCGAATGTACTTTTCTCGAGAGATAGAAAAGCCATCAGAAGTGGAAGAAACCTCAATGCCAAGAAAATAGCGAAGAGGACCAAGATCGGTCATAAGAAACCGATCACGAAGACGAGCCTTGACGAAGGCAATATACGCAGGATCATCACCGTAATGATCATATCATCAACATAGAGAAGAAGAAGAGTACGTCCACGAGGAGAAGTGTGAACGAAAAGTGCGGGATCATGAAGACTAGGAGAGAAACCAGCAGCAGTCACCACAGAGGCGAAGCGCTCAAACCAGGCACGAGGGGCCTGTTTGAGACCATAGAGAGAACGTCGAAGACGACAAACCATCCCATCGGGAACAGAATACCCAGGAGGAGGCTGCATGTAAACCTTCTCACTCAACTCGCCATTAAGAAAAGCATTCTGACCATCAAGCTGGGAGACAGACCAGCGGCGAACAGAAGCAACAACAAGAAGGGTACGCACAGTAGTCATATGAGCCAAAGGGGCAAAAGTCTCATCATAGTCACGGCCGTGCTCCTGCTGAAAGCCACGAGCCACAAGACGCGCTTTATAGCGCTCAAGAGATCCATCGGAGCGAGTCTTAATTTTATAGACCCACTTACACGTGATAGGACGAACACCGAAGGGGGAGAAACAAGATCCCAAGTGCCAGTGCGCTCAAGCGCAGCGATCTCCTCGGCCATGGCAAGCTGCCATTCAGGATGACGCTCGGCATCCCGATAAGAAGTCGGCTCGGAAACGACAGAAAGACCATACTAACTAGGAGAGTAACGAGCTGGAGCACGACGCTGACGAACAGGCCGTGAAGGAGGAAGGTCATCAGCGGAGGACAACTCATCAGAAGAAGAGAAAGAAGGGACAACATCAGAAGGATCCGAAACCGGAGAACGAGGAGTACTAGGTGTACTAGACGGAGGAGAGGCTGGCGCCGAAGGAGGCGCATCAGGACTAGGAGGGGGAGGAGACGGGATAGCAGGGGGTGCATCCGGAAAAAGAAGAAAAGAGATATCATCCACCGGGTAAGTACCCGAGGTGGGACGAGGATAGAATGGACGCGTCTCATCAAACGTGACATCACGAGAGATGCGCATCCGACGACCAACGGGGTCCCAACAACGATAGCCCTTATGCTCATCACTGTATCCGAGAAAAACACACTCAACAGACTGAGCTGTCAGCTTGGTGCGATCGCGAGGAGGGAGAAGAACATAGCAAATGCAACCAAATAAACGAAGTGTCGAGTAATCTGGAGAGCAACCAGAAAGACGCTCGAGAGGAATGCCACCTTGAAGGGCAGCAGAAGGCTGAATGTTAATGAGGTAAGTCGACGTAGCGACGAGCCTCAGCCCGTAAATGCGGCGGAAGAGAGGAAGCAATCATCATAGCACGCGTAGTCTCAAGAATATGACGATGCTTACGCTCGGCGACACCATTTTGAGCATGGGCGCCGGGACACGAGAACCGGGCAAGGGTGCCCTGCTCAGCAAGAACACCACGCAGGTGCTCGTGAGATATACTCTCCGGCAGAGTCGGCCACGAAACACACGAATAGGCGTGGAATACCGAGTACGAACCATGGCTGCAAAACGCCGATAAATAGAAAGCACCTCGCTGCGAGAGTGCATAAGAAACAACCAGGTGTAACGCGAAAAATCATCAATAAACAAAATATAGTATCGATGACCCCCTTTCGAAGGGAAGGGAGCCGGACCCCAAACATCCGAATGCACTAAATCAAAAGGTTGCTGAGATACAGACGCACTAGTAGGATAGGGAAGCTGAATCTGTTTGCCTAGCCTACAACCCTGACACGAATGCAAAGACACATCTCCTGAGACAGACCCCAGAAGACCACGACGAACTAATGACGATAAACGGGAGCCACGGAGGTGACCCAACCGATGATGCCACCGCTGAAAAGATCCAAGGATGATGAGCGAAGCAACCGCGAAGAACCGGCGGATGAAGTGGCAGCAGAAGGAACGCGAAGCCGCTCTAACTCCCGAGCCCCGGGGACTCAAGGCTGCGAGGGCCAGCTCCAACCAGGGCCTGTGTACGGCGGTCCCGAATGCAGCACAAGAATCAGCGTCAAGAATGACACGACAACCGGAATCGATAGCCGACTAGCGGAAAACAGGTTCATCTTAAGACTAGGAACATGGGAAACATCGAGAACGAGAGAAGAGGTAGTAGAAAGGGTGCCTCGACCGGAAACAGGGAGAGAGGTACCATCAGCCGTGATAACACGAACGGAGCGAAACAAGAGAGCGAAGAGCGAGAAAGAATAGAAGACGCAGAGGTCATATGAAAAGAAGCTCCGGAATCCGGATACCACGGGGATGACGTACCCGACGTGTGGAAGAAGGTGGTCGCGCGGTGCCGGAAGAGCCGAGCACGGAACCAGCGAGCATCCGTCGAGGAAGAGCCCGTACCGGCGAGCGGACCACGAAGACCACGGATAATGTCCCGATCGGATAGCGCAACAGCAGAAGATCCTGAAAAACCAGTCTGACGACGAGTATGCTGCGGTGGACGTAAGCCGGGATCCCCTCGCCAGCAAGTAGAGATAGTGTGGCCAGGCCTGCCACAGTAGGTGCAAGGAGGTGACGTCGAACCACGAGGCTGCTGGGGCTGACGCTGACCCTGGAGTGAAGGAGTAGGTAGTATCGGCTGTGCCGGAGGCCGCAAAGTCGGCGGCATAGGAGGTCCACGAGCAGACGGCACAGAAGGGCCACAAGCAGCAAGAACAGAGGGAACCTCAAGAAGACCAGCACCACGAAGACGAGTCTCCTCAGCACGAAGCTCAGCAAGGACCTCAGAGAGCGGAACACGACCACGGGCAAGCAGCTGGGCCCGGCGCGGCTCAAACTCCGTACGGAGCCGCGACAAGAACTCAAAAACGCGCTGAAATTCCAGATCCGCGCGCACAGTCAGACAGCAGGGACAGGTGGCACACACAACTGTACGGAGAGAATCAAGCTGACGCCAAATAGCAGCACTCTGAGTGTAGAACTCATCAATAGTAGAATCACCCTGGTCGAAGGGCATGCTCCCGACGGACCACGGACAGGTAAAGAGCATCCCCGCACGGCTGATAGCGCCGACGAAGAAAAGCCCACCGAGCAGCGACGGTGGGAAGACCCATAAACTCAGCAGCATACCGGGGCGTAACATCGGAGGTGAGAACAGCAAGAAGACGAGCATCCTCATCAATCCACCGAGTGTACTCGGTCGGATCCTACCGGTAAGTCGCAACGGCAGAGAGTGGTCCTGGACCTTCCGGTCATAATCAGCCGAAGCAAGTGTCATCAGCACTCTTGGCTGCATCCTTATCCGCCTGAGTAGCATCAGGGGCAAGGGCAACAGGTGGCGGTGCAACAGGCACCGGAGGAGCAACAGGGCGTGGCGGACAGGAGACCTCGCCAGAAAGCACACCCCAAAGACGAAGACCGCGCATGTGGACACGCATAAAGGCAGCGAAATCAGGGTAATTCGCACCATCGAAGATCACCGGGCAGCGAGGGATCGCAACATAGCCCGAGGAAGACATCTCTTTTTTTTTGTTTTTTTTTACCTCAGAAAAAAGTCAACTGCAGAGAGCACGACCACGCGCGGGCCGTCGGAGAGCAGGAAGCGAGCGAGCAGGCAGATCGATCCAATCAACGCGGAGAATCGAATCCACGCGGAGCAGGAGATGGAATCCACGCGGAGCAGAAGATCACGCGGAGCAGGAATCACGCGGAGCAGGAGATCGAGCGGGGGCAGACGGGCCGGAGCAGAATCGGGATCGATCCAAGACGGAGAAGTAGACGGCGACGGAGAGAGGAACGGCGACGGACAAGCAACGTCGGCCGACAAATTTAGAGAACCAATTTCGGCTCTGATACCATGTTAGGGAAATATGCTTGTTGTATTACCAGGGGGCCAAAGGCCACAATATATAGTACATGTACAGGTGCACATATGCAGAAAGCCCCCTAACATATGGGGAAACTACAATAGACAAATATATACATCTAACAGAAACATGATAGTATATGTATTCGGGTGCGAAACGCAGGTGGCTTGAAAATCATAATTCGGTGAGAATGCACGTGGCATGAAGAGTCAAGTAATTGTGTTGTATTAAATCCGACATTCAACCTGTAGCATGTAGAATAATGCATCTGTTTTTGTGTGTGTTCAAACTAACACTGGTAGAAAAAATGGCTTTAGTCATGGCTCGCAACTGCCATTAGTCGCGGTTGCGCAACCACGACTAACGAAGCGCGACTAAGGTTGTGAAGTCTATATATATATTGTTTTCGTGGCTTGTTTGTAGTGAAGCCAACCACGCCAAGGGTGTTGGGAAACGCGGATGGTTTATACTGTACGTCTATAAAAGAAGATTGTGTGCCATAGCTAAAGGCACAGATAAGCTTTTGCACCAAAGCTAGCTAGCTAGCATTATGACCACACCCTCACACTCGAACCTTTCCCAGCTGCTGCCAATGCTCCTCTTCCTCCTCCTTGCAGCAGCAGCTGGGTCTGACTTGATCATGTTCCAGGCTGCCGCTGCTGCTGAGATTGCTCTTCCGGGTTGCCCGGATAAGTGCGGCGACGTGAGCATCCCCTACCCCTTCGGCATGGGGAAGGCCGGTTGTTTCCTCCCAGGCTTCGAGGTCACCTGCAATGCCTCCTTCCAGCCGCCTCGCGTCTTCCTCGCCTACACACCAGGAGATGGAAACGCAACACTCCAGATTAAGCAGAGCGTAGCCTACTCGGGCGCGGACAACAGCGCATCTGAGTTGTCGACCGAGCAGGCGCCGTTGGAGCTGATGGATGTATCAGTCGGGAAGGCCGAGGCACGAGTGTACTCCGCAGTCATGTCATACTGCCGCACCAGTACTTTGGACCGCCTCCTGAAAATAACCGGAGTACAGTTGGATAATAAGGGGCCATTCCTCCTATCGGTGACGCGCAACGTACTTGTTGGCGTGGGAGCATGGCGAAGCGAAGTTGCTTTAGTTACCGAGTTGTCCATCGCAAGTAACACTTCCGAAAACTTCATTCTCTACTGCCTTTCAGATATCAATGGCATCCTGCGGTATGCCTCCAATGGATCGTGCACTGGGCGCGGCTGCTGCCAGGCCGCCATGCCCCCGGACACGGTCCCACTAACCGTGTTCTTGCTGGGGGTGCAGCGTCAAGTCGACCCCGAGCCCGAGTACCTGGGGGGCATCAGCCCGTGCTCGTATGGCATGTTGGTGGAGACTTCATGGTACAACTTCTCTACGACCGACTTGTCTGGCTATGAGGGCATGTCCAACAAATTCTCCAGGGGCGTCCCCCTGGTGATCGACTTCGCCATCAGGACAGGTACGTGTCCGGCAGCAGGCCAGCAGCCAGCCAAAGGCTATGCGTGCCTTAGCAGAAACAGCTACTGCGCCAACGCCACCAGCGGAAAAGGTTACATTTGCAAGTGTGACGAGCATTACGATGGCAACCCATATGTCCCCAACGGATGCCAAGGTAAAGGACTTATACTTTATATGCGTACATATATATGTTGCTCGGAGCAGCCCCGATCGATCTAGTACTTGGACGACCTCTTGTATCTTTAAGTTTGCTTCCTTTTCACTTTGCCAGACATCGATGAGTGCAAGCTTCATGAGAAGTACAACTGCTCGAATGGTGGAACCTGCAAGAACAGGCTTAACGGCTATGACTGTCCATGCGGACCCGGAATGACCACCAAAGGAGGAAAATGCACGGAGATATTTCCCACAGTAGCAAAGGCAGTTGTGGGTAAGCACTATTTTGCTTGGATTATTTTTTATTTCTTCACTATGCATTATTTTAGTGTCATTTACTTTTAGTAATACCTTATACTTTCACACAAGAAAAGAAAAGGAAACATCGTACTCAAAATCACAAAATTAAATGAATTTGTTTATCTCATAGCCCAAAAGAAAAGACAAATCGTAAATATTACTTTGATCAAACCATGATTCATACTTTTGTTAGTGGTATATATATACTACACATTGGAAAAAAAATATAGTACACATTGGAAAATTATACAAAATAATGGTGCCTATATATTGTCCATGTAGGTGCGGTAGGTGGTCTCCTTGTTCTGGCCCTTCTATCATTCATTATCATTCTTCGCAAAGAGCGTCGAAAGACAAAAGAATTCTACCGTAAGAATGGTGGCCCAACATTAGAGAAGGCTAAAATGATAAAGATTTACAAAAAAGAGGATCTCAAGCATATTTTGATGAGTAGCAATGTAATTGGAAAAGGTGGTTTTGGTGAAGTTTTCAAGGGATTTGTTGATAAAGTAGAAGTTGCAGTAAAGAAACCAATAACCGGTAATTTGCTAGAGAGCGAGCAGTTTGCAAATGAAGTCATCATCCAGTCTCAAGTTATCCATAGGAACATTGTTAGGCTCTTAGGTTGTTGCCTAGAAGTGGACACCCCCATGCTAGTGTACGAGTTCATCTCCAAAGGTAGCATGGACGATATTCTTCATGGGGAGGGCAACAAGGAGCCTCTTAACTTGGACGTGCGTCTAAGGATTGCTGCAGAATCAGCACATGGTCTAGCTTATATGCATTCACAAGCACATATAAAAATTTTGCATGGTGATGTGAAGCCGGCAAACATACTCTTGGATGAGAACTTCGCGCCGAAGATCTCAGACTTCGGCATATCAAGATTGATTGCGAGAGACAAGGAACATGCTGCAACAGTTATCGGTGACAGGACCTATATGGATCCAGTGTACTTACAAACAGGTCTGTTGACTGAAAAGAGTGATGTATACAGTTTTGGGGTTCTCATCCTAGAGCTTATTAGCAGGAAGAAGGCCACTTATTCTGACAACAACAGCTTGGTCAGCAATTTCCTGGATGCTCACAAAAAGGGTGAGAAAGCCACTGAGCTATTTGACAAGGACATTGCTGCTACAGAAAATTTGGAAGTTCTTGATAATCTCACAGAGATTGCTGTGGAATGTCTTAACCTTGATGTTGATCAAAGGCCGTCAATGACAGAAGTGGCAGAGCGCCTTCTCATTCTGAACCGATCTCGTAAGTTGTAAGTTGATTGTCAGCAAGATTGTGTTGAGTCCGTCCATGTGTACCACCATGTAAAATA
Source organism: Lolium rigidum (assembly GCF_022539505.1). Classification (NCBI taxonomy): domain Eukaryota; kingdom Viridiplantae; phylum Streptophyta; class Magnoliopsida; order Poales; family Poaceae; genus Lolium; species Lolium rigidum. The sequence goes on from NC_061509.1 coordinate 29,558,532, forward strand.
AGATAGACAACTATAAGTTTACCAATATTTACTTTACTAGTTGATGTGAGAAGCAAGGTGGGCGTCCTTGGTTGTAAGGAAATTTGTATTGTGAGTATTTGTTCTTTGTATGAGAAAATGTATGAACAAGTTAATTAAAGTCTTTTGCTATTTGTGTTGTATGTGGCGGTGAGTTTCTATGATTTTTTTATATAATGTATGAATTTTAATTGAACTCGTTTTTATCTAAGATATATACTACAGAAGTATCGAGAGAATCTAGAAGTTAAGCTACGTTAGAAGAAAGAAGGTACAGATGTTCTGTGCAAGTGGGCTAAGAACATCATTAAAGATGAACAATATTTCACTACCATGTGTATACCACTAGTCCGATCCAAGAGTGTTGGCGCGAACACCACCGCAAAAAATAAACCATGGGTATTAGCCTTGCATGTGTCTTAATGCTTCTTCATAAGAGACCCGACCAGGGCGAGCCGCGTTGTCATAAGGAGATGCAAAAGGGTCATCATTGGAATGGATGGAGTCACGCACGAGGAAGAATTCTATCGGTACGGCGACCCAAAGATTGAAGATGACGATGACGATAAAACACCATACACTCCAAAAAGAAGCAGGCCCATGCTACCTAAGAAATGTATTCCGATCAGAAGAAGAACTCATAATGTGGGGCTAAATTATTCAACATCAATCAAAATAGGCAAGAAGAAAAATGCGATTGTCAAACAGTGAGAAACATGATGACTTTATCGGAAAAAAAAGTGAGAAACATGATGTGTGTGCATGTACGATGAAACCATTATTATATGTATCATTTTTGTATAAGTAGGAACATCTTTATGGTGTATCTAATGGTGTAATAATACATATATGTACACATTATTGCTATCTCTTGTTTTTGACAATGTTGCCATAAGGAAGCCCCTACGGTGTGAAATATTTCTATCTCGTTTGCCTATTTTCATATAGAATGTTCAAAAAAATTCAGATTTAACCTGGTCGGAACCGGAACCTCTGTCCCGGTGGCGTGGGTGTCGAGTGTCCATGTCCAGGAACGGCCAACAGGACATTTATTTCTTCAGCCCATAGGTGTTGTGGGTTCATGATACTGATGTCCATGTGGGGCTAGGAAATGTTCAATATACGTCAAATAATACCATCTCTATACAACAACAACCCGTAGGTCTGAGGACAGGTGTCGAGGCGAGGCATCACATCGGTGGGGTAGCACCTAGGAGCTGCAACACATTTCTCCGCCCTGCTGTTATTTTCCATCGTCTTTGTCTCCCTATGGTCATAATGGAACCGAGGGAGTATGTTAGACAGCTACTTTGAAACTTCATTGATATTATATTCCTAATATGATTCGTATTTTGCATGAGCAACTAGTCCGTTTCAGAAATAGTTTATTGGAGGTAAAATATTGGAATATGCTTCAGTTCCTTGGGAGGTTGCGAGAACCTCCGCCTCCGCCGAGTGCCATGCGTCGTGTGTGGACACAACGAACCACGTTTATGATGTGGTTCCCATGCAGAACCTTATCTCCTCAACCCCTCGTGACTGCTTGTTCTCTCTAGCCCATAGCGAGACCACTCCGAACGCCAATGCCTCGCTTCTACCCATAGACCACTCTGTCATGAAAGCGCTCCGGAATGGCGCATGGTGCCTTGGCATCGCCCACCTCTGGCCCCTACCCTTGTGCCACCGCCAGCCGCCTAGGTTGCATGGACCTCTCCCTCCCACACCACTTGAAACTAGTAGGGAAAACGCTGTGTGGGGGTGGGGTGGGGGGGGGCGGGGGGGGGGCAACAGTAATGGACCAGGTACGTTCGGGTCGTGGTGTTCACGTTGTCAAATCACGCCCAAACCGTTCGGGCCATGGGCTTTAAGAAAGCCCAAAGTGAGAGAGAGAGCTTAAACCCATCTCTAAACCCACACCAGCTCTTCATCTCGATCGGCTCGATCCCCATTTCCGCCTTCCAGAACCTTCCAGGCCTCCCGCCCCGCTAGGGTTCCCATGGCCGCCGCCATGGCCCGCAAGCTGCTCTCCCCTTCCTCCGCGTCTCGCCTGCTCCTCTCCCGCCACCTCTCCTCCCCTACTCCCTCCATCCTCCGTGGCGGCCGCGCCCCGGCAGCGGCAATGGACCTGCTGCGCCCGGCGGCCGCCTCCTCTTCCCTCCTCCTCCGCCGCCTCGGTGGCGCCAGGGGCATGGCGCGGCGGCCCGGCGGCGACGGCTACTCCCCCGCGCGTTCCGGCGGCGACCGGGCGCCCACGGAGATGGCGCCGCTCTTCCCCGGCTGCGACTACGAGCACTGGCTCATCGTCATGGACAAGCCCGGCGGGGACGGCGCATCCAAGCAGCAGATGATCGAATGCTACGTCCACACCCTCGCCAAGGTCCTCGGAAGGTACCCGCCCCTCGCCTCTCCTCGCCGCTTGTTGCACCCATGATCCGGTCGACCATGCATCGCTGTGCGCTTATATGTATGCCGGGGTTGATCTGATATTGTTCTGTCTCTCGATGTGTCCCAGCGAGGAAGAGGCCAAGAAGAAGATCTACAACGTTTCGTGCGAGCGCTACTTCGGGTTTGGGTGCGAGATCGACGAAGAGACGTCCAACAAGCTCGAAGGTTTACATGCCCTCTATCTACTACATCTAAAGTCAGAGCTAACATGTTTCTTCTTCCGGTAGTGGGATTCCAGTGTGTCTAAATACATATGTTTGATTCTGTTGTGCTGCAGGGATTCCTGGTGTTCTCTTCGTGCTCCCTGATTCGTATGTTGACCCTGAGCACAAGGACTACGGAGGTAATTCTGGCTCTATTATATTTAATAATTTGGAGTCATCTTCTGGTGCCTTTCTTTGCTTGGTTGTTTAAACATGACATGTTAATTAAAAAAAAATCTTCATGTTGGTTTGATGCGTTGTCAATGGAAGGAGTTAGTTTTTCCGGTCCTCTGAGATTACGACTTCCTACATAGATAACCATTTTAGATCAGTTAGAGATTTTAGACTTGCAGTATATCTATCTTGCTGGTGCTGTTTAAATGCTTCTGTTGTACTAGTGGGGCTATTCAGCCTATTGGCAGTATCTTTAATTTGTTAGCTAATGAACTCCTTGCTGAGGTTTTCTTGTGGTCATACACGTGGGTCAAGTAGTTGTAGTTATCACGAAACAGACTCCCTCTTTAATTACAACCTTTGGTGCTCTAATCTGTCAGTGAGCCATGCATGTGTTCTGAGCATTTGTATGCTGCAGTATTAATTAATGCACAGTATAAAGTGGTTTCAGCATTGTGTATAGTCTGATATTGATTGGTTTCTACCTTTTGTGTTATGTCTCATCTTGCTTGTAGTTCCAGAACTCTGTATGGTTTCACTGCTTTGCTAATGGAATCGGGGAGAGACTCCCTCTTAGTCTAAAAAAATATTTGTAAGACCTTTGTTTTCTATTCAATCTGGCTGAATCAATGAAGTCTAATGAGTGATTCTTGCATTGGTTGCTAATGGAATAATGGTTTTGGTAGCAAGAAGTTATCATGAAACATAATCCATCTTTAGTTATCATGAAACGTACTGTACAATGAGTTATATTGTGGTCATACACGCGGGTCAAGAAATTATCATGAAACAGACTCCTTCAATACAATTCTCGGTGCTCTAATCTGTCTTGGTGAGCCATGAAACATTAACTGGATTTTCCACTATTTCTGTTTGAGCTAATAATGTAAAACATTAACTAGATTTTCTGGTCTAAGGTGATTTTGTTCAAGGTGCATTTCTGTCCTTTGCACCATTCCACTATCTTTGATAGGACAACACCATGCCCCGCTATTTTTTCCCATGTAATTTGGGTTGCCCAACAGCCATCTGCTGAAGCTAGTGTTTTCACTCTGTCTTAGTTTTCATGCATCTGTACTGTTAATTAGTTCACATACCAGTCAGTTGTTCTAGACATTGTCATCGATGTAGCGAAAGCTGGCGTCCACCATGGTCAGCGACTCAAAAAGCATGCTGTCCACATAATATTAGCATGATACGGGTGCCTTGCTCTATGTGCTTGTGAATGTTTCAGACAAATGTTTGCCTGTAGTGATATACCCTTTCAAGTATTAATTCATGGAAGTGTTGGAGCAGAGAAACTGACTCTATTCCCGATGTTTTTGTCGTCATGCACAGCTGAGCTGTTTGTGAACGGGGAGATTGTGCAGAGATCTCCAGAGAGGCAGAGGCGGGTGGAGCCCGTGCCGCAGAGGGCGTCGGACAGGCCGAGGTACAACGACAGGACCCGCTATGCGCGGCGGAGGGAGAACCAACAGCGATGATGATGTCTCGCCGCAACTACAAGGCTGGCCTGAGCTCCTCCTCCGCAGGCACCTGCGGGATTTCGTCTCCTAATCCTGATGAAAATGTAGCCTGTGCTTGTGCTGCTAGTCTGTTTCATAAAACACTGCATCTGGACCGTCAGTTCGGTAGTTTTCCCCTCAGCTTGTTATGGTTTGGATGGATGATTTTTAGCAAGATTTGTGATGTATAGTTACGGTTTGAACTCTGAAGCACCAAACTGGCATGTAGTTCTTTTATTCCTGGTGTGATATGACACCTCCCAAGAAGCTGTCGGCTGCGCCTATTTTGGCTCCTGTGTCACTTAGTTCCTTTTTTTTGCCACGCCATTTCCCTTTCCTACGACTAAAGAGAGGATATGTGTGTTACAGATTAACAAGATGCTATATGTTTCGCTTTCAAAGAGCCCTGACTGGACCTACCTTCCTTTTCCCATATATATCTAGTGGAGATGCATTATCAAACACTATGATGGGGTAGACTATGTGGTTCATAAAACACCTGAATATCAAGCAAGGATATCCTCCATTGCTGGAGGTATTGCCTGAACTTTCATTGTGTGTAATCTTCCCTGCAACTTGATCTGTTGTTGTTGGCAGGTGAACTCATTCCAACCCCCACTTCTTGAGTCAGTTCATGCCCACGATGCTATCAGTCTCCCAACTGCAGAACTCTTGAATCATGCGAGGTGGTGTGATCATGAAGCCACCATGTCATATGACTGATCTTTCCTTCACACGTCATGGAATCTCCACTAGCTACCTTCACTTTCAAAGGAGAAATAGTACAAGTTATCTTGCAGTGTAACTTGTGTAACTTGTCCACCAAAGTCTGGTCCACAAAACTGTGGGAGCTGGCAGAGTCCAACATAAGTAGCATTACTTTTGTCACCTACTAGGACCCTAAACTGGATTGTCTTAGGGTTGTGGATCACGCCAATGCATTCAGTGATACATGACTGGCAGAAGATTCTTCACCTCCCTAGCGACCAAAGTGTTCAGCACCTCATCAGATAAAATCCCAGTTGCCTCCATGGCTTTTACTTGAGCTCAAGCTGGAATAAGGTGCAAACATCTGTCTACACTTGCTCATTGTCTCTCCTTTGCCTTCCATAGTTCCCCTTTCTCAAACTTCTACTGATAGGGTGGTCATCTAGAGATCTCTCCTCTTGGAAAGCTTGACCTTGACTTCTTCCCATAAAGTTTAGAGTGCCACTGTTTACCATCTTCTCTAGCACACCTTCCTGTACTGCAGCAAGTGTTGCTGCCTCAGCAACACCGTGAGGGAACTGCACCACAACAATAGCTCTCAACTCAGTCCCTGTGAATTGTTGCACAAGCATTGTTCCTCCAACATGTGGGTCATACAGCCTGATCTAGTTCACCAATATGTGAAAACAACATTATATTCATCAACATAGCGCGTTTGCTTCCAGATTAAGCGGTTCCCTATTCTTGTCCCTCTGAGCATTTCATTCAAATATCTGAATCACATCTGCACTAAATGTGGACCAATTGTGCCATGGAGTGACCAGCTTATATGCTTGATACCACTGTGCAGCACTGTCCCGCATCTACATAATAGCAGGGGACACCTTGAACCCTCCAGCTATGTGATACAATTGAAAAAATGTATTGCGAGTTTTGTCCCAAATTCTCACATCGGTTCCATCGAATTTTGTGAAGTCTGTTTTGGACATCCAATTGCGCCCACTCTCCTCTCCTCCCTATTCTGAATTTGAACCGGGCGTCTCTCCAAAAGAGCGGAAGCCCATGTTTGTACAATCATGGGACCATATCCACAAAATACGGTATCATAACAGTTGGGCATGAACATTCTCATCTGGTCTGGTTTAATCGACGCAGACTAATACATACATAAGCTGTTCTCTATTCACACTCCACGTCAATTTTATCCGACCGGAGGGAGTACATTGTTAATTAAGCTCAGGAAACAAACAAAATGGTCACTTTGCTTTGAGAAACAACATACGCATACTAGTACCAGTGGTAACCTCATAACTGTACCATACTCATTTGATTATCAACTCTTGGATATATAGTAATATATGCTGTGTGGGAATACAATGAAGTGAAGTGTATTCATCTATTGGGATTTTGGGATCGTGCAATCTACAGGAAATTGCTTTGCGGAACCAAAGAAATTATGTGGAAAAAATAGTGTAAAAAAAATGAAAAAAATTAATACCGTCTCAAATATATACTGTGTAATGCAGTAGGCCGTATTCATCAATCTGTATTGTGCGAGCATGTAATCTACATCCAGTTGCTTCCAGAAATCAACAACTGAAGTGGAAAAATGAAACGTAAAAATTAATACTGTCTCAAGTTCGGAACTCAAGCCAAGGCTGCAAGTTGATGCAGTGCTTGAGCTGACTAACGGAAGAGGGTGAAGAGAAGAATCAAATGCTCTGTGCGTGAAGAAAAGAAAAATCAGTTGGTTTTCTTGGACGAGTCGTCCTCTGAGGAAGTGTTATTGTTGTTGTCGTCATTGCTGCTATCTTTACTATCACTGTTATTGTCGAGGTCAGGAACTATTGCTGCTGCCGGTTCGACGTGGGCCAGCCGAGCTGCTCCAATCACCTGCTCCGGAAGCTCGTCGTACGTGTTCGCCTGCACGAACAAAGTATGATCGGACTATATTTTCTGTTTTTCAGTCTACTTAGGGTTCAGCATTGGCATTTGGGTCCCCTTACCTGTATTAGGAAAGCCATGTCAACTACTAATGTTGTGACAACACCAAACACCAGGCCCAAAACTCCATTTGCCACCGCAGAAGAACCGATGTCAACATCCACCTGCAGAAAAAACCGATAAAGATGTATTACATGTTAAAAATTGGAAATACTTTCATGAGTACTCATTGTTCCGGAGGTCATCCTATTGCTATTAACATGAGATTGGGAAAAAACAGATGACTTACTTCCAAGTAACCTGGACCACGCACGTAACTACAATCGACGGCCTTCCCCAATATACAAGAGGAACTTCCGACACTCTGCCGCACTATCCAAGAGCCCTGAAGACGTTTTTGTCATTTGTTGAGGCAAAGGGGAGTTGAAGAGTACAACATAATAGTCGCAGATTTTTCTGAAAACAGACCTTTGGAACTCCCGGCATAAGCTTCAGTCTGCTATTGCGGAATTCATCATCTCCATCGAAGAAGCGTTGCAGCAACGATCCTTCTTCCAAGGTATTTGTGACGAAGTACATCACTAGGCTGTAATGAATTGGTCCAGGAATCTGCGATAGGATATTAACTTCACCAAAAATGTATGCTTTTGGGACAGAGGTCTTCATTGGCATTAAAATAATATTACCGAGAAATCTTTTAAGAATAGCTCACCTGTATGTTGACAACAAACGTGTGCATCCCTTTGTCGGCAGCAACCTACAAAGCCGGTAACATGAGCAATGGAAGTATGAACAAGGCCTCAATTTTATAAAATGAAAAATATAAGCGTTAAGAAATGGTCCGGTAAATTAGATCACGTTTACCTGAGCAACGCAACCTTTCTGCCTGCCAACATTATCCATGCGCTTGGTATCCTTAAACCAGTCAATCGCCGCAAGCTCCATGAGATAACTTGGTGCAGGTATCTGTAACTACAATATGAGTGTAACATGCTCCATAAACAAACCACTAATTAAGCATAGGCTGGAAGATTTAGACCTTTGATTTATCGGTAGGGAAGTTCTTGCTACGGACTTTGAAGAGCGCGCTGTCTGGTACTGTCCAGCAGCTGCGGCTTTGTTCTTCCGGGTCACGGTGAAGGATGCCCGAAAAGCAGGACATATCGATTTTTTCAGGAGGTGGTTCTTCTGCCACGGAAAAGCTATCAGAGTTAGAGAAAACATAAACATAAACATTATCTATGAAAGTATGATAAGAATACATAAATAGCATGATTGTTTTGGAGGGAACCAAACCTGTAGCCTTAGCATCACTGTCAGATTCTTCCTGTAGAAGCATTGATTTTGTAAGAAGAAAGCATTATGAAGCAAATGAGAGAACACGTAAAAACTGGTTGTTCATGGTGTGATATGTAACCTCTATGTTAGCTTGGGGATCTTGATAGTCCTCGGGGTCCTCATCCGACTCTTGGTCGACTACCGACGTGCTTTTTTCACCTGTTTGCCCTCCATGTGCTGGTTCAACCACGGATTCCATTTCATGATGCTTCTGGCTTGTCGGGAATGACGGATCGACCATGTCTTCCATCACAGGAATCCCTGGTGTTATATGGCATTCATCATCTGTTTGTGAAGAATATCCGCGCAGCCCTGGGCGGCAAGTGAAGATTAGAGCCATAAGTATTAGATTAGAATGAATCGGTGGGCTATGCTCGGAAATTGTAAAATCCCCCGAAATGATCACTACCATGGCGTCGTTCCTGCGATCGGTCGATCGACGAGGTTGGGGAAGGAGAGGAGGAGGATGGTTTTGCGAACAGAGCCAACCTAACGGCTTACGTGGGCCATTACAGGTCTGGGCTTTCGGCCCAATGGGTCGAGGCTTCTATTAGCCTGAGAACAAAAAAAAAACAATATTCTTTTTTCTACGAGGTATATATAATCGGGGACGGCAGCAGAGAGAGAGAGAGAGGGGATTGGATTGGATTCGATTTGGTTTTCCTTGTTTCTATTCCTAGGGTTTGTTTGCTCCTTCCTCCTCTCGCTCGGTCCTCGCCAGAAATCAATCCGAACCAAAGATCCAAAGGATATGATCCCCAACTCCGCCTTCTTCACCTTCCTCTGATCTGCCCCCAGATCCACCCCAAATCTAGGATCAGCCATACTATGGTGCGCCGCCCCTCGCCGTCGTCTTCCTCCTCGCCGATGCTCCAGAAGAACCTCCGCGCGCTCGGCCCCGGACTCAATCCCTTCGCACCCGCCGGCATGGGCAACTACTCCCGCTAAATCCCCACCCCCCTCCCGATTCCTCGATTTCTCCTCTCAGATTCCTTCCCCTGATCGGCTCTTCCCCTTCCCCTCGATCCCCGTTTGATTCGATTGCTCGTCTCCCCGTCTCGTTTGGTAAGTTTGGATCTGTGTGGACACGGTAGAATATGGTGCAGTTTCGCAGCTCGCTCAGCATGACCCGCGTGCGGACCGCCGGCGACGACGCCGACGACCGCGGGTGGAACCAGCTCCACGTCGCCGCACGCAAGGGCAACCTCAAGGAGGTAACGTGTGCTGCTTGGCTTGTCCCATATTTTTTAAAATTGAAATTTCTTGCTACAGAACTTGGTACTAGTATGTTTAGGCGATGATATCAACGGTTGCAGATGACGGTTCCTGTGGAGATGCAAAATAGCACGTTTAATACGGGAAAAATTGCAGCTAAGATTACCCAGGCCGTCAACAACACACAAACACATGCGAACAATCGAGAAAAGAACGCAACTTGCTGCATCGGAGCAAGATCATCATTTCGCATATACCATAGCTGTTTTTTTTAATATTAATCCATGCATGCATAAAGAAGCCATTCGTTCATTCTTTGATCATCTTTCGGCATAGGAAGCCATTCTTTCATTATTTTATGATCTTTGGGGCGTCTAAATTGATATTCTGCATCCAGCTTCGCCAAAGTCCTGTGTAGATTTTGAATCGTGTTCCTTAGTCTAGTAGCTAGACACGCTGCTTTCCCTGGCTAGTTTCAAGTACAGAACACTCAAATTGTTTGATTTTGAGTCATGCACCTTGGGCATGTTATTCCTGGAATCACATCTCCAGCTAGATTCGTTTACAAATTGGAAAATATGGTTTTACTTATCCTAAGCCATTTGTCATGGACAACTTAAGCGCGCGCGCAATCTTTATTTTCATGGCAACCAAGCTCCCGAAATAACATGTTCGCCCTTCTTCCTTAGGTGAGACGTCTCCTGAAAGAAGGGATGGATGTCAATGCACCCGCATGGGGGCCAAAGTCCCCTGGTGCTACTCCGCTGCACCTTGCCGCGCAGGGCGGGCATGTCAAAGTCATGGATGAACTGCTGGAGCGTGGCGCTAATATCGATGCTCGCACAAAAGGAGCTTGTGGCTGTAAGATTGCCTGCATCTGTCTGAGTTTTTATTTTTAGTGCTGGTTGTTCCTCCATCAGTTCCACCTTTCTAAACAAGCTTATCATATTGTTTATAGTATTCTGTATCGATTGTTTTGGGTTGCCACTGTTAATAGCAATGCATTTGCTTAACTGCCTATACTATCTGTTACAGTGGCTAACTTTTTGCAGTCCATGTGGGATCCTTTTTTCATTACTAGCTATGTGGGTGAGGTTTACTCGCAGCTCTGCTTGCGGACTGTGATTGTACTCTCTTTTCAAGTACGCTAATGATGTGCATGGCTTCATACATTATATCTCGATTGGACCTTCTGCTGTACAGTTTTCTGCTATGCAATTTTGTTTGTTACTTCTTTTTTATTTGTTTACCTCTACTGCAACTGTCCCTATGTTTCTGTTGGGTTTCATATCTAGCCTACCCCAACTTGCTTGGGAAAAGGCTTTGATGTTGTTGTTGTTGTACCTCTACTGAAACTGGACCCTTGGATTGTCATATTTTTTCTACGGAGTAGCATAATCATGCCTTCATTATATTACTATTTGAACTGAACCTTCTGCAATACAGTTTTGTTTCTTCTATGCAGCTTCTGTGGGTTACATCAACATGTTTATATTATTTTTCTACTCAGCTAAATTTATTTTATCCTTGGAGTACTGAAAGTCCTCCTTTATACAATTCAGGGACTCCTCTCCACATTGCTGCCAAGGAAAGGAACAAGAGGGTGGTCAGGTTCCTGATTGAGAATGGTGCATTCCTACCCCCTGACCTGAACGACCACAGGTTCAACCCTCCCCTCCACTACTGCTCTGGGCTAGAGTGGGCCTACGAGATGAAGCGCATGCAGGACGAGAGTGACTCTAGCGGCGAGGCTTCCTTCAGCTCGGAGAACTAGAGATACTCAAGAGCCAGTGCTTCATTGTTTTAAAAGAGTATTTACTCCTGAAAAAAATTATTTACATCCTTTACGTGGAACTTCCAAAGATATGTCTGGAATAGTATTTTGCAGGGATGCATTGGTATTGTAATGTATGCCACAGTAACACGGTGTGTGTTTATCTGTTAGTAGTTTGCTTTCTACTCTCATATGCTATTGATGCCAGGCTGCAGTGCATCGGAACATCTGTATGAAATAACAACATTGTTCGCAATGTGCTTGTAAATCAAATGTTGTTGAACCTTCCATTATGTACTGTTGATGATGTTTTCCAAGACTTGGTACTATTATTTTAATATCAGAATTGATTGTATTTTCTGGGAACGTTAAGAAGCATCACTTGTTCTTATTAATCTAGCTGCAACTGAAGACACTTTATTTGCATTGTATGTATGCTTTTGTGGCTGAAAAATTGGGTGCCACAAAGGGTAACTTGGCAAACACTTCACCCTTTGACAGATGGCCCATATGATGTGGCAAGGACAGAACAAATGCCAAACTTTGGCTTGGCAAATTGTGGTTGGAAACCAAACATGCCCTTTGTGGCTTTGTCCCATGCTTATACTAGGCAGAAAGCTACAGGATACAAAATTCATTCCAATGACGTTCTTACTAGCAGCAATGTGGACATATGGAGATCTCACTTTATTTTATTTCCTATTCAAGGAGACATGCACATACGGAGTACTAATAACAGCAAAACACCAGAATCAAATTTGCTCTCTTAACATTCTCCGGAATAACCATGCGCAGTATTTCCACCAGACATGCAGGAAACAAATAAGAGTATCGATCCACAATATGACAAAGCATCAGGGGAAATCAACGACATAAATCCTTACAAGATATATAAACCATTGGAAATGCATAGCATAAGGTATTCATCATCCCAATTATTACAAACCATAGTAAATAGACAAGTCCAGTGGCCATCACCCCACAATATTACAAGTCATCGGAATGATAAACAAGACAACTTTTAACGTGCTGAAGTTTTTGCCAGTTTGGATGATCTACCTGATTGCATGACTCGGTAAAGCCTCTCTCACAATCGACCATTGTAAAGATTTCAAGGGAACGGGGAAGTTCTGGAAGCGATTTAAGATTCAGGCATATCTCAATTGTTAAGGGCTCCTTTGATTTAAAGGATAGGAAAAACATAGGAATAGGAAAGGTATAGGATTGGAATGGCATGTCTAATTGAATCCTATAGGAAGATGAAGTGTGTTTGATTGTAGCAAAGGAATTTTTTCATGAGGTATGAGCTAATGTTTGTTTCCTATAGGAATTGCACTACAAGATTCCTATAGGATTTTTTCCTATAGGATATGTTCCTATGAATCAAACAACATGTATAGGAAATTTTCCCATAGGAACCAAATCCCACACAATTCCTATGCAAATCCTTTGAATCAAAGGAGCCCTAAGCTCTTGAGCCACTTGAGGTCCTTCACATTGTCTGGAAAGTGCTCCCAACAGCTCCTCCAAATTGTTAACTCACGAAGATGAATAAAACACTCAAATAGTTCGGGAGCAGGTCCCAACTGATAACATTTGCTGAGAAGAAGTCTATTTAGGTACTCTGGGCCGCCATTCTGCACACCCACCATCCAACTTGGGTACCCCAGACCACGGTACTCATTGATTTCCAGACTTTTAAGACCCCTGGGTGGGCAAAGACCCTCAAGTACCTCTGCTTCAACTGCTGGTGAAGTCATACCATCATAACGGTCGTTCCATATCAGTTTCAATTCTGTCAGTCGTGTCTTAGCTGCTAGGTCTGCTTCAAGTGCTTCATTCTTGCTTTTAACATTACTGACATCTGCAATCGCCAGATGGCCCTGAAGATTGTTTAGGCCCCTCAGCTGTTTTATATCACACCCATGTCCAATACTGACTCTAAAACATTCTAATGTCTTGAGTGATGTTAGCCTGCCAATGTTGGGAAATGTCATTCCATGATGTGCCATGCTCATATGCCGCAAATTGGAGAGCTTGCCCACATCCATCTCAGGAGGGAATTCCAATTCACTGTAACTTTTCAAATTTAAAACCTGAAGATGGTAAAGTTTTGTTAATGTTATTGGTAAAATTAGCTTGCTGTTGGGGGGCAACCTTAAATCAAGATGGCGTAGATGCTTTAAGTGACCAACAGCTGGCATTTTAAACAATATTCTTCCCCAGATTTTCTTATATGTGTATTTTACGGACAGTACCCGCAATTTCCGCAGCTTCTTGAACACGTTCTGCAAGAATACTTCATTAGCTGATTCATGAATAATGAGAGTGCGCAAGTTTTTCAGTTCAAAAATCTCTTCAGTAGCCATTTCTCCATTCGCAACAAAAAGATAGCGAACATCACGAGGAACTTGTCTTCTCAGGCCACTCTCGATTTTGAAACAATCATTAGCTGCCACCTTCTCTGCCAAATCATACATAAGATCATGGATTAAATACCACAATTTGCCTCCATAGTATTTTGCTTCTCCTGGTTGCATGAAAGAGGTTGCCAATAACTCGTCAAAGTAATGTTGACCAACAACTTCCAGGTCCTCCTCTGGATTAGCAGTCTGTATGAATCCCTCTGCCACCCACAATTTAACTAATCTATCACGGTCCAAACTATGTCTCCTGGGAAAAATACTACAGTAAGAAAAGCACCGCCTGACCTGCTCATCAAGTTGCTGATAACTCCACCAAACAGCCCCCGCCGTCTCATTCAGAAGGTCCCGATCTAGAGCCATTCTCCAAAAATCAACATTGTTTTGTTTTTTCCGTAGCTGCCCTCCCACCATACGGGCCGCCAGAGGTGAACCTTTCAACTTCGGTGCAATTTTAGCCCCAATACATTCGAGCTCCATTAGTTCTGAATCATCTGTATTTGTAATATCAAGGGCATAATACATGAAAAGTTCCAAGAAGACATCACCATCCAAGTCAGATATTGGAAAAATATTACGTGACACTGCCACACCAGGACCTAGATCTGAAAACGCATCTTTATTGCGACTTGTCGCTAGAATCTTGCTTCCTTTCTTTCCACAATTCAGAGGGGAAAGTAAGTTCTCCAACTTCTGCTGATTGCCATCCTCATCGCACCAGATATCATCTAATACCAAGAGGAATCGTTTGCCATTTAGTTTCTTCTCCAATTCCTTTTCCAGGACATCAAGGCTACTGTAATCAGGGCATGCTTGCTTATCCGTTGAAGCTGCCTCAAACATTTCCTTCAAAATGTCACGTGTATTATAGTTCTGAGACACATGAATCCATATAACAAGGTCAAAATACTTTTGATTTTCCTCATACTTGCAAACATATTGTGCAAGGGTTGTCTTCCCAGACCCTGAAATTCCATAAATGCCAATTGCAGAGAAACATTTACTGTCACTTGAGCCTGGATCAACATCGTCTTCTGTATCACGAAGCATTTGCGCTATCCGGCCACGATCCGCATCTCGGCCAGTTACCTTTACTTTTGGAGCTGAACTATTGCTATCTTTGGCAAAAACATATTTTCCGCTTATTTCCCTTTTCTTGCTTTTCTCAACGAGTTCTGCGAGTGGAATAATACTTTGAGCTTTATGAAGGACAACCTCTATCTTGCACATGCTATCCTTCAAATCACGATTTAAAGCTCCCGGAAGAGTCAAAATCGCTTCAATAATACTATCCTGCAAAATGAACCAACATTTCAAATTTCAAAAAAGAAATTTAGAGCCAATTTTTTTCTATAATTACCTTGACATGTAATTAAGGACGGGGGTAGAAAACTTAAAATGCTAGGTATAGTTTATTTTGACAATATTTGTTCCAAACATACATTCATATGGTTATGTTGAGAACTTTGGGTACAAGTTGTGATTTGTCATTTTGTATCTTCTGTCTGGTACAAAGTAGAATTTTATCTACACATAATACTAATTTTTTAGAACTAGTTTGTACAGCCCATACATCTATGCCACACTTTTTTGGTGAAACTATCAATGGCACACGTGCAAGCTATGCATGTTTTTTGCAACATACATAGCTACAAGATGGAACATCACTACAGTACATCACAGATGTGTGCTGTTCCTGTCAGAAATGGACCACATCGCAAATGGGTAGAAAGAAAACGTTGTTTATGATAGGCCTAGGGTGAAAAATCGTTCGGGATACCCAATGCTGACAGTGAAAATCCACCTGTCTACAATGAGTCGTCGAGAGAGGTTCGATTTTACCCATTTGAGATAAGAGGTACACTAAGCCTTTAATTCAGCATTAAAAATTCACGAGAATTAAAAAAAATATACAGTATGTATATACTATGCCACAAATTATAGAAGAATTTAGTACAAGTTTTAGTATTGAATATCTAGTAGAAGTTTTAAATGTCCATGCCTTCTATGTCCCTATGAAGTATCATTTAAAAGTAACACATTTGGATGCTGTAGAAGGCAAAATATTCAGCACTAAACTTTTGTGAATGCAGATCTAGAAAAATACCATGAAATTTACAAATACAACAAACTGGATATTTATATAAGCATTAAACTTTTTTGTTATGACCGGCCTGTCATATGTTAGGAGGGGGCCCAACCGTGGGCCCAATTAGGGGCTTAGCCCATTTATCTTAAATCTCTTTTTAGCTCATAAATACCAGATGTAATTGTACGTTGAAAGACGAGCAATAATCATATCATTATTGCCGACTCCCGAAGGAGTCGGTCTTCCCTAACCCTAGCCGCCGCCTCCTTGCCGCCGCCAAGGCGGCCTGTCGCCGGCGTCCTCCTCCTCGGCCGCGCCAGCCTCCCTCCTTCCCCTACAATCTACGCCCTAGACACGGTAGAACCCTAACTCCTACCAACTTGGTATCAGATAGCTCTCGTTCGATCATGTCTTCAGCACCGCCCGCGACCACCACGCCGGCCGGCCCGCCGCCCGCCTCAACGGCCGCCGCCATCGCGTCGCCTTCCGCCCCCACGCCGACTCCCATCGTCTACACCCCCGAGCAGATGAGCGGGGCCATCAACAACCTCGTCACCGCCATCCAAGGGATTCGTCTCTACCTGATCGGCTCCCAGGGGCCACCGGCGCCGCTGCAGCCGCCCACCGCCACCGTCCCGGCGACCGTGCCCTGGATACCGGCGTTCCCCGGCGTGCAGCTGCTCCCGCCCCCACCAGCCCTGCCGTGGTCGTCGTGGCAGCCGTCCATCACCACAGGGCCGGTCTCCACCGCCACGAGCAGCGTCCCTATTCAGCAGGTCCGCTTTCCCCCATCGCCATCCCCGCTACCGGCTTGGATCACAGAGTCGTCGTTGTCGCCCCCACCTGTCTACTCGACATCCGAGGAACCACCGATGCCCACCCTCCCGGACGCCGCCTCCGCGGGTTTCGCGGGGCTCCATGCAAGCCGCGCCGCGCCATACGGCCCTAGTGGCGCTACCCCGACACCGCCACGTTTCGCCAAGCTCGACTTCGCCACCTTCGATGGATCGGAGGACCCTCTCAACGGGCTCAACCAGTGCAAGCAGTTCTTCCGCGGACAACGCACCCTTGCGTCCGGCCGCACCTGGCTTGCCTCCTATCACCTCCGAGGCACCGCTCAGACGTGGTACTACTCCCTCGAGCAGGAAGAGGGCGGCATGCCTCCGTGGGACCACTTTCAGGAGCTCTGTCTCCTCCGTTTCGGGCCGCCGATTCGTGGGAGCCGACTGGCTGAGCTTGGGCGCCTGCCCTTCACCACCACGGTGCAGGACTTCGCCAAGCGCTTCCAGGCCCTCGCTTGCCATGCCCCGGGCGTAACAGGCCAGCAGCGCGCCGAGCTCTTCATTAGTGGGCTTCCGGACCACATCCGGGTGGACGTGGAACTCCAAGCCCCCCAAGACCTCCAGACGGCGATGCACTATGCCCGCGCCTATGAGCGTCGCGCACAGGCGATGCAGCACGGGCCGCCGGGCTGCGGAGGCCGCCCGACCACCACCGCCGGCCGCGAGGGCTGACGGGCCGAACCCAGCCACTCCAGCGGCCAACGCCACGGCCGCGACACGCACGTTTCAGCGACTCACCTTGGCCGAGCAGCTCGAGCGCCGCCGCCTCGGCCCTTGCTTCAACTGCGACGAGCCCTACGCACCCGACCACGTCTGCCCCCGCCTCTTCTACCTGGAGACGGTCGACGACGTCGAGGCGAACACACTCGCCAACACTCCAGCGCCGACCGAGCCCGTCACCACAACCGCGCCGGCCACTGCCTTCGTGGTCTCGCTCCATGTGCTGGCTGGTATCCGCCACGAGCGCACTATGCTCCTGCCGGTGACAATTCGAGGCGAGCGCCTGGTGGCTCTCCTGGACACGGCCTCCACGCATAACTTCATGTTGACGACCACCATGAGCCGCTTAGCCCTCCAGCCAACGGGCGGCAATCATCTCCGCGTCACGGTGGCTAACGGTGACCGCCTTCGGTGCCATGGCCTAGAGCAGCACGTGCCTCTCACCATCGGCGACGAGCACTTCACCATCACGTGCGCCGACATCGACTAGGGCTGCTTCGACTTCATCCTCGGCGTCGACTTCTTGCGGACCCTCGGCCCCATCATGTGGGACTTCGACACCCTGACGATGACCTTCTGGCGTCAGGGCCGCCGCGTCCGGTGGGAGGGCATTGGGGGCACCGCCCCGGCACCGCAGCTCCACCTGGCCATGACCGACGCCGAGGCCAAGCACCCCCTACTGACACACCTCCTGCAGCAGCACGGCGACCTCTTCGACGAGCCGCAGGGCCTGCTGTCTGTCCGGGTGTACGATCACCGTATCCACCTCTTACTGGACACGACACCGGTGGTCGTGCGGCCTACCGCTACCCACGGCTGCAGAAGGATGAACTGGAGCGGCAATGCGCACTCATGCTCGCGGCGGGTATCATCCGGATCTCCACGTCGCCATTCTCGGCGCCGGTACTCCTCGTCCGCAAGTCGGACGACACGTGCCGTTTCTGCATCGACTACCGCGCCCTCAACGCCCTGACCCTGAAGGACAAGTTCCCTATCCCGGTGGTTGATGAGCTCTTCGACGAGCTCCATGGGGCGCGCTTCTTCACCAAGCTCGACCAGGTCGAGCTACCATCAGGTGCGCATGCACCCGGAGGATATTGCCAAGACGGCGTTCAAGACTCACCACGGCCACTTCGAGTTGTTGGTGATGCCTTTTGGCCTCACCAACGCTCCGACGACATTCCAGGCCCTCATGAACGACGTCCTTCGCCCCTACTTGCGCTGGTTTGTGCTTGTTTTTTTTTATGACATTCTCATCTACAGCACCTCGTGGGCGGAGCACCTGCAAAGACATCGCCATCGTCTTCAACGAGCTTCGAGCGCATCATCTTCACCTTAAGCGCTCGAAGTGCTCGTTCGGGACGTCATCGGTAGCCTACCTCGGTCACGTCATCTCCGCCGAGGGGGTGGCCATGGATGCGAACAAGGTGGCCGCCGTCGCGGCTTGGCCAGCACTGCACTCGCCGCGCGCCCTTCGCGGTTTTCTGGGCCTCGCCGGATACTACCGGAAATTCATCCAGGATTACGGCCTCATCACAGCGCCACTCACGTGCCTGCTGCGACGCGACGCCTTCGCCTGGGATGACGAGGCCACCGCGGCATTCGAGGCCCTGAAGGGGGCCCTCACGACGGGCCCCGTTCTCCAGATGCCGGACTTCACCCGGCCATTCATCCTGGACTGCGATGCCTCCGGGGTGGGGTTCGGCGCCGTGCTGCACCAGGGCGACGGGCCTCTAGCCTACTTCAGCCGACCCTTCATCGCGTGCCATCTCAAGCCCGCCGCGTACGAGCAGGAGCTCATCGGCTTGGTGCAGGCCGTGCGCCACTGGCGCCCATATCTTTGGGGGCGGTCGTTCCGGATTCGCACGGATCATTATAGCCTCAAGTTCTTATTGGACCAGCGGCTGTCAACGATGCCGCAACATCAGTGGATCAGCAAGCTCTTTGGCTTTGATTTCACTGTCGAGTATCGTCCCGGGCGCCTCAACACCGTGGCGGACGCCCTGTCACGCCGCGACACCGACCATGATGAAGCGGATGGTGCCTCCGAGGGGGCGGTGTTGTGCATCCGCTCGAGGCCCTCCTTCGCCCTCTTTGACGCCATTCGCCGGGCCACCGAGGCGGCACCCGACGCTCAGCTCCTGCAGCAGCAACTGGAGGCGGGCGAGTTGGCCGCGCCATGGCGTTTGGCGGACGGCTTGCTCCTGCATGGGCGCCGCATCTTCGTGCCCGACCACGACGACCTCCGCCATCAGGTGTTGTTGATGGCCCACTCGGCAGGTCACGAGGGCATCCAGAAGACTCTCCACCGTCTCCGCGCCGACTTCTATATACCCGGTGATCGGGCCTTGGTCCAGGACTGGGTGCGTTCTTGTGCGACGTGCCAGCGCAACAAGACGGAGACTCTGCGGCCGGCAAGGATGTTGCAGCCGCTGGAGGTGCCTTCTCAGGTCTGGGCCGATATCTCCATGGACTTCATCGAGGGCCTCCCCAAGGTGGGCGGCAAGTCTGTTATCCTCACGGTGGTCGACCGCTTCTCCAAGTATGCAGACTTCATCGCGCTCGGCCATCCATACACTGCTGCGTTCGTGGCTCGTGCCTTCTTCGACGGCATTGTCCACCTTCACGGGTTTCCGGCTTCGATCCTCAGTGATCGCGACCCAGTGTTCACGAGGCATGTGTGGCGCGACCTCTTCCGGATGGCAGGGGTGAAACTTCGGTTCAGCATGGCCTTCCACCCTCAGACGGATGGCCAGTCGGAGGTGGTCAACAAGGTGATCGCCATGTACTTGCGCTGTGTCACCGGGGACCGTCTGCGCGCGTGGGTGGATTGGCTTGCATGGGCGGAGTACTGCTACAACACCTCCTATCACTCCGCCCTGCGCGCCACGCCATTCGAGGTGATCTACGGCCGTCCGGCCCCACCCATATTGCTGGTGGACTCGGCGACGGCTCGAACGGAGGTGGCGGGGGAGCTCCTCCGCACACGAGATGAGGTGTTGGCCGAGGTGCGGCAACGCCTCGTGCAGGCCCAGCAGTTGGCCAAGCACTACTACAACGGACATCACCGCGAGGTGGAATACGCGGTCGGCGATTGGGTGTGGCTGCGTCTCCTGCAACGTTCCACTCAATCCCTGGACCCGCGTGCGAAGCGCAAGCTGGGCCCCCACTACGCTGGACCCTTCGTCATCTTGGAGCGTGTGGGGACGCTCGCGTACCGCCTTCAGCTTCGAGACGGTTCCCGCATTCACGATGTCTTCCACGTGGGGCTGTTGAAGCCTTACCGCGGAGAGCCGCCTGCTGCGACACCGGCGCTTCCTCCTACTGCTGATGGGCGTCTTCTTCCAGCGGAGGAGGCCACTTGGGAGCAGCGCGATGACTTCTGTCTCCACTACCCAGACTACCAGCTCGAGGACGAGTTGTTTGCGCAGGCAGGGAGAGATGTTATGACCGGCCTGTCATATGTTAGGAGGGGGCCCAACCGTGGGCCCAATTAGGGGCTTAGCCCATTTATCTTAATCTCTTTTTAGCTCATAAATACCAGATGTAATCGTACGTTGAAAGGCAAGCAATAATCATATCATTATTGCCGACTCCCGAAGGAGTCGGCCTTCCCTAACCCTAGCCGTCGCCGGCGTCCTCCTCCTCGGCCGCGCCAGCCTCCCTCCTTCCCCTACAATCTACGCCCTAGACACGGTAGAACCCTAGCTCCTACCATTTTTGTATACAAGGTGCAAAACTAAATTTATTTGAAATCTCACAAGCACAAGAGAAGACTTAGATGTTTATAGGTCTAATTATTTCAGATTTTCTATATATTTTAAAAATCATTATTGCTACCTTTGGTCGAGGGAGTTGCTCATACGAAAGAAACCCTATCCAAATAGGTCATATTATTACATTGATCGTACCAAAATACATGAAAAAGAGAATAACCTGACCAGGATAAAGATGCCGTGCAGGCATGAGCTAATATGCATCTATCTATACAGCTAAAACTGAGGATAGCAAGAAATGACCTGGTTTGATGGGCCGGCTTCAACACCCACATTATTTTTTCCCTTTTTTTTCTTATCTGACTTTTTCTGCGCATCTAGTTGCTGTTTGTGACAAATGTACTCAAGTTCATCAAGGATGTCTTCCATGTCATAGAAAGCTGATTTGAGAACCCTCACCATCTCCTCGAATAGTTTACTGTGGTCCATGGCCTCTGCCGCTTCTAAAGTAAGCGTCAGTCGAGGGAGCACATCCGTCAACAGGTGGCGAAGTGTCTCTGCTTTGTTGGATTTGCAGTAGGACAAGACTTTGTCCAGAAGCTTGGAGATGATAGGTGACATGATCCAGCCTGCGACAGATATGCCCCATGCAACAGCTTGCAGAGACATTGAGGCTTTTCAGAGGTAGGAGGGAAAGACAGGTACTATGGGAGGATTAGGCCATGGTGTTCAGAGAATGGATGAAATGGGTATGTGTGTATTCTAAGAACTGCTCAATTAACGATGTTCTGAGCTAGCTGGGAGAATACTTTGACCGATAATTGGCAGTGGGAACTTATGAACCCTGTAGAGCAAAGTTGATCAAATTAAGTAAGCAAAGGAAGTAGGTGAAATTAGGCAAAGGAAGTAACTTGGCATGAATAATTAGCCAAAAAAGACAGATCTCTCTGGATGTGTACATTATTTCAATCAATTATTTGTGCTAGTAATGTGAAGACCAAGTCGTGACTTTTTGCAAGTTGAGCATCCCACTGGTGGATAAGTGGCACCTAATCAAGAAACATAACATGAACCAATTGAGAGAGATACTTGAACTATCAAAATACTTAACAAGAACCAATTGAGAGAGATATTCACCACGAAATTTCCAAGATTGTTATCGTTCTAGAAAAACCAGCTCACACTACTAGTCATGAAGATTGTTATCGTTCTAGACTGACTCGCACTACTCACCATGAAATTTCCAAGACCGGCAACAAGAGAGACAGCGGAACCAGCTGGAGGAGATGGGATCCCCTCACCCTGCTCGAGATCCGCCTGGATGTTATGTCCCAGAGCAATCACGGTGGTCGGTGACGGAACCGTGGAGGATTTGGGGATTGGCAAGGGGAAGAGGGAGACCAAGGTAGGTGAGATGCAGAGTGAGAG
This sequence comes from Lolium rigidum, assembly GCF_022539505.1. Classification (NCBI taxonomy): domain Eukaryota; kingdom Viridiplantae; phylum Streptophyta; class Magnoliopsida; order Poales; family Poaceae; genus Lolium; species Lolium rigidum. The sequence continues at coordinate 29,581,074 of NC_061509.1, forward strand.
GATGGGAGACCAGGAAGCACCAGTCAGTCAGTCTAGAACCATATTAATATACTGTTGCTCTGTATATATACAGTATGCCATTTGAGAGAGATGGTTGGACTAACAAACTGGTTTTGGAACAAGTTGAGCTGGAGATAAACAGGCACCATATACTACAGTTCGCTTTCATGATAGTAGGAAAATCGTAGCCATGGTACAACAAGCTCCCACGCATTAAGATAGAAACAGCTACCTGCTACCATGGTCAACAAGTAACCGTGCATGAACCGGTCCTGATAGGGAGATTATGTACTGCTACTATTTCTATCAATATGAGAAAAAAACAAAAGTAACGACAACGACTCACACACCTAGAAATGCTTAGAGGACAAATTTGGAATTTTGGAGACAGTGAAACCAACTAGCCTCTGTTGCGAACTGCAAAAGATGAACATCGTTTAATGAACTAGAAAGTTTCAGAAGATGAAGATGACCTCCGAGAGCTTTCGGAGGTCGACGTGCTCCGCTTGGCCAGCGGGAGAGGCCGGTGGGTAAACAGTGTAGGGGAAGGGTGAGGAGATGTGGCTCGATTCCCACGGAGGAGGCATCTCCGAAGAAGGCTCCCCACACCCTGCTCGAGATCTGCCTCAAAGCACTCCAACCAGCGGAGGATACGGCGGCGAGGCTGTAAACGACCAGGGCGCGCCACTCCGCTGGCCGGAGTGCAGGTGTGCGGCGGCTCTGGTCCCCGGAGTTGGAGGCGGCGGCGGCGATCGCTGGAATGCTAGTACACGGCCCGTTTGGCTAGAACCCGCACCCTCGAAACCAATGCGTGGGCCTTACTTCTAGTACTTCTCAATAGCCCGTCTAAGTGGACCTCGATAACTTGGCCCAACTGCATGGTAATTTTCTTTTTACTCCATAAAACCCACACGGCCACAATTTCATCAACATACTAAAAAATCCACAATTTGAGACCTGCGAATTAAATCTTTACACATGTATGCCAATTATGAACGAGTAGCAAACATTTTTTGATTTTTCACTTTCTGACATCATCCGTTGCTAAACGTTTTCATGACATATTTCTCTCACACTACAAAGGAAATGTGCGTCTTGCTCGCTCGCTCTGTTATGTCCTTGGGTTGTTGTTGTGTATTATTTTTTCCCTTATATTAATAATACATCGTGTGTTGTTCAAGAAGATCCAGTGGCCGCATAACATGAAAAATACAATACAAATATACCATTGCACCATCTAAGAAATAATGTTGTCTTGCTAGCATGGTCCAAAGTTATTTCTCATAGAAAATAGAGATAATGGGAATTTGGAGAACATCAATTACAATGCATTCTATGTGTAGTCACACAAAAGAATAACAATATATGCATATATGCTAATAATTCTTCTAATAAAATTAAGAGTTTATAGAGAACTTCATAACATCATCTAGTCCATCGAACTATCATTTTTTGGTAAAAAAAACACTTCTAATGCGGGGGCTGCTAGTGTTGGATGCACGCCACCACCTCTCGGTTGCACAATGTAAATGCTAGTATTTGGTTCGACAATATGAATATACTTAATGAAAGAATTACATTTTTTATATGAGAGGATAGGGCCTGGCTTATTTTTGGTGCTAATAATTTAATTTTTTTATGAGTATCATGTATGCATCTTAGGATGAGTCGCAGTCCCAGAAACCCTAAACTACCATGTGTCGTTGACGCTTAGGACTTTGTTTTTGAATTTTCACCGGGGGTGAGCGCGAAGGCTCCCACCTGAATGGCTTGTATTCATTTCATCCAAGGATTGAGGTGAATTCCCCGTGTGGTTTTTGTACAACAGCATGTATAGGGGGTTTTGGAGGGAGACTACACCCAACGCGACAAGGGCGAGCTCAGGGGAGAACAGAAAAGGGGGTTAGAGGCGCCCAGGAGGAAGTTGGCAAGCCACAGATCGACGTCGCGACGGCGGTCCATCGGTAGGCGAGCACACCAAAGCACATCGTCGTCACAGCACCGTTTGCGAATCAGCACAAGCGAGGGGGCGAGTCCATTGAACACCACGTCGTTCTAGTGTTTCCAGAGATGCCAGAGGCAGAGGAGACGGAGAGTAGAAGCCGAGCCTAGGGGCGCAGTCGAGGGCTGTTAGACTGTATATTTGTATAATTGTATCTGTATCTGTATTGTACCTCTTGGTACCCATATATAAAGTGATAGGCCACGCACCAGATGCGTTGAGTCAGTTTCCACCAATCCTTTGTTTAACATGGTATCAGACTAGGTTACGAAACCCTAGCCGCCGCCCCTGCCCTTGGCCGCCGCCGCCGCCACTCCTGGTTGCCGCGCCGCCGCCACAATCGTCGTCACCATGAGTGCTCCTGGTGATTCCCCGTCCTCTTCCGCTGCCCTGCCCGCCTCCGTGGTTCCTACCGCGCCACCGCCCTTCATCCCGCCCCAACTTGCGGCCATCCTCGCCGCCAGCAACAACACGAGTCAGATGGCTGCGTCCTCCTCGTCGCGCCCTCTCTATCTTGGTTCGTCACAGTTCGCCTCGGGGTTCTTCCCTACGCCGCCGCCCTACACGCCGGCGCCGGTTATGCTGCTCAGTGCGGTGTCGCCGCTGCTACCATCGGCCACCTCGGCATCCTCGGCCTCGCTCGGCAACCCCCTGGCTGCGCCCGACGCCCTGGCTTCGCCCGTCGTCACCACCACGGCCCACGCCGCCGTCCCTGCTGGTTCCCCGGCTGCTAATGGCCCGGGCAATGGCCCTTACCAGCTTACGCACCTGATCACGGTGCGTCTCACGCAGGACAATTACCTGTATTGGCGGGCACAAATTCTGCCGCTCCTTCGCAGTCATCATCTTGAAGGCTTTGTAGACGGGAGTCACCCGTGCCCGCCTCGTTTCGTCACCGCCACCGGCACTCAGGTCTCGGCTGAGAACCCAGCGCACCGTGTGTGGGTCGCATAGGACCAGGCCATTCTATCGGCGCTTCAGTCCTCCTTGACAGAAGGTGTCGCCGGTCTGGTGGTGTTTGCTTCCACGTCCTTCGACGTCTGGGGCACGCTGGCGGACAGCTTCTCGGTGAACTCCTCCGCTCGTGCGTTGGCGCTCCGTCAGCAGCTTCACGAGTTAAAGAAACTTGACTCCTCCGCGCATGCCTACTTCAACAAGATCAAGACCTTGGCTGACACTCTGTCCGCCATTGGGCAGCCGCTTCGGCATACGGAGTTCACGGACTTTGTTCTCCAGGGTCTTGACCAGGACTATGACAATCTGGTCGAGGCGGTGCGGGGTCGTGAGACGTCTCTGTCTCCTCGAGATCTCTACTCGCGCCTTCTCTCTACTGAGCAGCGCGTCAACGCTCGTAATGCCGAGCTGCACGTGAATGATCCTAACGCCCACGCTGCTTACTGTGGGGCTGCTTCTGGTGGTTACCGTCCCCGTCGACCTCCTGTCGGTCCGCCTGCTGCGCTGCCCATGGGAGGTTGTCAACACCCGGATTTTTAAGTCCGGATGCCTATTATGTCATACATCGCAATCCCAGGAATATTGTTGTTGCGAGGCATAATAGTTAAGTATCACAGTCATCATTCATTACAACTCATAAAGTCTTACAAATTGGAATCACATGATCCATATTACACAAATAGTTGATCTAACGATCAACGAACTGATCAACGAACAAACACAAGTTCATAGCGGAAGCGTAAGATACAAGGACTCTATAGTCCACAGGCCAACGCTTGACGTTAGCAGACTCCTAGTTGTTGTAGACTTCCTGCTGACCGTCCTCCTCGTACTGCTGCTCCTCTTCATAGTCTGGCCATTTGAATAGCCAGGGACACAGCCGTGAGTACTTTATGTACTCGCAAACTAATACTAGTGTAAGTGCTAACATTTCTAGTAGTGGGGTACTAAGCTCTAGTTTATTTGCATAAAGCCAATTTTTGTTCACAGGTATTTGCTAAAGACTTATTCAAGTGCTAACTAACTCAAGTGGGAACATTAGTGTCATTCCCACAACTCTGTTGTGTTTCAAAATACTCAAGTCACCATTCACCATTCATATCAACAACATGATCAAATTCTAATACTGGAAACTGTATGGCCTTTCCAACCGTCCGTAACCGTGGACACGGCTATTCGAATAGATTTACACTCTGCAGAGGTTGCACACTTGTGCCACAACATTTGATTTCATCCGTCGGGATTTCCCCGAATCATCGTAACACGATACGCGGATCATCAACCATAACCTTTCATTTACTAACCCTAGTATGAGCACCTCTCCCCATGAGCTTGGCCTCCCGAGTGAAGACCAACTGTCAACCTGGGAACTGCACAGGGCTTGGCCGTACAATTCACTTCACATCATTTCTCAACAACGGAGGCAGCCTCGGCATAACCCCTATGATGTGTGTTCAGAGGGAACTCATACTAAGATACATAAACTTCTAGTTAAGCCCTTACCCATAATCAGGTATTGTGGGGGTACTCAATAATTGGAAAGGTATCGCATCCAAACCAATACTAGTTTTTAATCAAAAATCACCATCTTCTCTTGGTCATATTCACCTTCAAAAGTCATTTCAACATTTCACCACATATGTTCCCATCTAGAGTAGTCATGTTTAATTTAGCACTAGCATCTAAGGATGAGGGGTGCTAAGTAATTTGCTTTGCTCCTAGGCTAACTTTGATACTCTTGTACTAATCTAACATTAACCCTATGGAATTATGAAACAATAGTACAAAATAACAGTAAGTAAAACTTAAAATAAAACTGGGAATTAGGCTCATAATATAAAGTAACTGGGTGGTGCTTGGCTCAGGATGAGCTAACACTTTGCAAGAGTATTATCTTGCCTTGGTTGGGAAACTGGTCAAAGTGGTCTTCTTCTCCTTGACAGTAGACCTCCTCCTCCTCCGGATACTCCTCGGTACTAGCGTCTAAAATACGAATACGGGATACACAATCATCACACCAATTTATTTACTAAACTAAGCACACACATGATTCACACAAATTAAACTAGCATCACATATCACTATTATGTTGGTGGATGGGTTTTTCTTATTAATTAGGAAAAATAATTTCCTCTCATAATAATCTTAAATGTTGCTTTGAATTATTCAGAGAAATAATTTCCTCTCATTATCTTTTTAAGATTTAATTTCTCTTATGTATAATATGTGACCTAGGTTGACCCAAGTCAACCTCTTCACACTTATCATTTTGAGAAAATGATTTAAATGGGGTGTAGCACCCCATACAATTTAATTCTAGCATGGTAATGATTTAATATCATCAACAAACCATATGAGATTTTTATGACCAGAGTCTTCACCTCATATTGGATTGTTCATGACAAGATTTAAATGGAAGAAAAGCTCCCATATGATTTACTAATATTTTTGGACAATAGTTTTGACTAGAAGTAGCCATATAGTCCTTTAATTTAACTAGGCCATGATCATACACAGTAAGCATGGCATATTTTTGTAGAAACAATTAGTATAAGTGAAATGTGAAGTATAGGAGTTGGAATTAACTTAAAAGCATGTTTGGTTGATTTTTAATAATTATTCTAATGCAGAAAAGTCCCTGCCTTGTTTATTTTGTCATTCTAATTCTACAATAGATCTAGGGTTCTATCCAGTGGCATTGTGTAGATAATTTCCTAAGGTTTCCAAAAATATAAAGTTTGTAAAATTTGGCTGAGTGGATTTGTCTCTATGAAATTTCAAAGTCAGCATCAGATTGCATATACTAGTTATTCTGGAAATTCGAATTTGAACTGTTGGGCTCGCGCGGGAAAATAACTGGGCTGCAGAAGAAAAAGAAGCTGGGCCGGCCCACTTCGCGTCCAGCGCGAGCAGGCCGCCTGACGGGTGGGGGCCACACGTCAGCGAGAGTTGGCCAGCGAAACGGTACGCCGAATGTGAGCCGTGCGATTAAAACGAGATCGCACGGTCGAGGGTGGTCTTCTTCTCCGGCGAGAGGAGGACTTACTGGCGGCGGCAGTAGGGGGTCGGAGGACGCCTGGGAGCTCCGGCGGTCGCCGGCGGGGTGCGCCGCGACGTTGTCGAGGACGAGGATGCGTCGGGAAGCAGTCGCGTCTCCAATGGTGGCCCCCCTGCTCCGGCGACTCCGTGTACTGGCGGCGGCGGCGATCTTGCAATTGGCGGCCTCCGGCGACGATTGGGTGGAATTGGAGTGGCGAGGAGGTGTGTGGTGATGAGTGGAGGCGAATGGTGTGCTCAGATCAGTGGGCGGAGTCCCCCTTTTATAGCATTGAGGGGTGGCCGTGGGCGCTGGCGCGGCGGTCGTCGACGGCGTCGTCGTTCCGTGGGCTGCGAAGGGGCAAGGCATGGGCGCGCGGCGTGTGGCGGCGTCCGGGCGAGGCCGACGCGCTTGATCGGTGAGCGAAAACGAGGGGCTACGGCGGCGGCGAGCTTGACCGGAGGCTTGCGGGTCATGGCGGGATGCCGTGGATGCTCGCGTCGTCCGGCGGCGTTCCCGCGGGCCACCGGCCATGTCCGGGCGGTTCCTGGTGTTGTCACGCGTCGGCCGGCGCTGATAGCAAGGGCGGAGGTGGCGCAGAGGCTCCGGTCCACTGGCGCTCTGGCGCGTCCAGGGTGTGCGCCATGCGCGCTCTGGCGCGGCATGGGCGTTCTCTGGGCGTGTCTGGGCGCGTCGATCCTGGCGTCCCTGAGGCATGGCTTCGTCAAGGAGTGGCATGGGCGTGTCCGGGTGAGTGTGAGGGAGACGGTTGACATGGTGGTGCTTGTTGGAGAGTGACCGAGATGAGAGGATGGCATGATGGTGGCATGCCATGCCACGGCATGGCATGGTTTGACCATGTTGAGTCAAGCTGGATGCGGTGGCAAGTTGTGGCTGATGGGTGTGGTGAGGTGAGAGGGAGGCTCCAGGGTGCAGAGAGGTCAAAGTTGGACCAAGTCCAAGTAGAAAATTGAGGTATGGGCTCAAGTTTTTACACTGCCCGCAAGGTGTTCGACATAATGCCCGCAAGAAACTAATTTTCGAATTTTGAGAAAATTTTTATTGGAGTGTACTCATATATTAAATAGAGCCTTTTGGTGGTGGTGGTGATCCAAATAGAATTGATTTGTAAAAATTTATGTTGCATGTGATCTTACATATGTGACAAAGTTCCAACTTTGCTTGCTTCCCATTTGAGATTGGTGATGAATTTGGGGTGGTGGCTTTGGGCAAAGTTGGAGTGCTTGATGTTGTCTTGGATGAGGTGAAAAGAATTGACCAAGTGTAGAAGTGAAAAGTGAAAATACAGTGGCTCAAAGTGAGTACCAGATTATAAATGCCACATATGACCATAATCATATGTGAGCTCATATTTGTTTCAATTTTGATTTAAATTGTGTTTGATTGTTTTCAAAGTTGTTAATATATGTTTAGTAACCAATTACACTCAATGGGGCAAACCAAATTGGCCTAGATCAAAGATTTGTAAAAATGGCCTAAGCCATATGTGTATGTGGAGTTGATTTTTAACTTTTCTTTTCTATTCCACTTTTCTTTGAACTTGAGTGATCAAGTAATCATGGCTAGGGTTTTTAGAGTGAGGGAGAACACATAAGCAAGCATCATGGCAATTGCACACTCAAAAATAATTAATATGGTGATCTACATGCATAAACCTATATGATGAGAAAAAGTTTTTGTTAACTCTAATTTTTGGGATCTTGAATTTCTCTCTTGTTCATTTGATTGAAATTTGGGATGTTACAAACCCTTCCCCCTTACAAAAGATCTCGTCCCGAGATCGAGAGAAAACTAGGTACTAAAGAGATCGGGGTATTCTTTCTTCATGTCTTCTTCGCGTTCCCAAGTGGCTTCGTCTTCCGTGTGATTGCTCCACTGAATCTTCAAGAACTTGATACTCCTGGTGCGGGTGGTTCTGTATGCTTCTTCCAGGATGCGAATAGGTACTTCGCGGTATGTCAAGTCTGTGTTGATATCCACCGAACGATGATCTATATTCTTGAATACTTCAGTCTTCTCCGGTACTTCAAGGCACTTCCGGAGCAGTGAGATGTGAAACACATTGTGCACGGCTGCCATTTCTTCAGGTAGTTCCAGTTGATAAGACACTTCGCCTCGGCGACTCAGAACTTTGAATGGTCCGACATATCGGGGTGCAAGTTTTCCTTTCAGCTGGAATCTCTGCATTCCCTTGAGGGGTGACACCTTGAGGTAGACAAAATCTCCAATCTCAAAGGTCATCTCTCGGCGTCTTTTGTCCGCGTAGCTCTTCTGTCGGGATTGTGCAGTCTTGAGGTACTCGCGGATCTTGTGCACCTTCTCTTCGGCTTCTCGAAGAACATCTGGTCCAAAGACTTGGCTTTCTCCGACTTCTGACCAGTTCAGAGGGGTACGGCATTTCCTTCCGTACAGGGCTTCAAAGGGGGCCATCTGTAAGCTGGCTTGATAACTGTTGTTGTACGAGAATTCTGCATAGGGCAAGCAGTCTTCCCACTTGGATCCATATTCCAGTACACAGGCTCTCAGCATATCTTCTAGTATCTGATTGACTCTCTCGGTCTGTCCGTCAGTCTGTGGGTGATAGGCTGTGCTGAAGTTCAGACGGGTTCCTAGTCCTTCATGCACTTTCGCGCGAATCTTGAGGTGAACTCGTGATCCTCTATCTGACACAATTGACTTCGGGGTTCCGTGCAGGGCTACTATCCTTGAGATGTATAACTCAGCTAACTTTGGGCCTTGGTAGGTGGTCTTGACAGGGATGAAGTGTGCAACCTTGGTCAACCTATCAATGACAACCCAAATGGAGTCATTTCCTCTGCTAGATTTGGGCAATCCCGTGATAAAGTCCATACCGACAGAATCCCATTTCCATTCAGGAATCTGTAAGGGTTGCAACAGATCCCGCGGGTCGTTGATGTTCTGCCTTGACTCGCTGACATATATCGCACTTGGCGATATAACTTCCTATCTCTCGCTTCATTCCGTGCCACCAGAATTGTTCCTTCAGGTCTTGGTACATCTTGGTTCCTCCGGGGTGAATGGAATACAGGGTGTCGTGAGCTTCCTTCAGTATGACTTGCTTCAATTCTGAATCTGACGGTACACACAGGCGACCGTTGTACCAAAGTACTCCTTCTTCATCGATGGTGAATCCTGGTGCCTTTCCTGCAGCTATCTGACTCTTGATTCCGTCAATGCTGGCATTTCCCTTCTGGGCTTCTTTGATCTGTCCAATCAAAGTGGGTTGCAGTTCTATGCTGGCTAGGTATCCTTCACTAACTAGCTCCATTCTGAAATGCTCAAACTCTTGGTGTAGGCTAGGCTGTTCCTTTGCTATCATGGAGTTTAACTGACAAGGCAGTCTACTCAGGGCATCTGCTACTACATTGGCCTTGCCGGGGTGATAGTGGATCTCCATATCATAATCCTTGATTAGCTCTAACCATCTGCGTTGCCTCATGTTCAGCTCTTTCTGGGTGAAGATATACTTCAGGCTCTTGTGATCCGAATAGATCTCGCATCGATTACCCATGAGGTAATGACGCCAAACTTTCGGGGCTAACACTACGGCCGCGAGTTCGAGGTCATGGGTTGGGTAGTTCTGCTCATGCTCGTTTCGGTTGTCGGGACAGGTATGATATCACTTTGCCTCCTTGCATCAACACACATCCAAGACCAATCTTGGACGCATCACAGTAGACATCAAATGGCTTGGTGATATCCGGCATGATCAATATTGGGGCTGTGGTCAATCTGTTCTTGAGCTGTTGGAAACTTTCTTCACATTTGGCAGTCCATTCAAACTTCTTGTCCTTCTTCAGCAGTTGAGTCATGGGTCGGGCTATGCTGGAAAATCCTTCAACGAATCGGCGGTAATATCCCGCTAATCCGAGAAATGCGCGGACCTCGGTCTGAGTGGTTGGGGCTTTCCATTCTGTGACAGTCTTGATCTTGGCGGGATCTACAGCAATTCCTCCTGCGGACAATATATGTCCCAGGAATCCTACCTCCTTCAACCAAAACTCACACTTACTGAACTTGGCATATAACTTGTGCTGCCTCAGGGTTTCTAGGATTATTTCCAAGTGTTGTTCATGTTCCTCTTCGGTTTTGGAGTAGATAAGAATGTCATCGATGAAAACAACGACAAACTTATCCAAAAAGTTCATGAAGACTTTGTTCATGAGGTTCATGAAATAGGCGGGGGCATTGGTTAATCCAAATGACATGACATTGTACTCATACAGTCCATATCTGGTGGTGAAGGCAGTCTTTGGGATATCCGTTGCACGGATCTTCAGTTGATGGTAGCCAGTCCTAAGGTCAATCTTGGAGAATACTGTGGCACCGGCTAGCTGGTCAAACAGATCTTCTATCTTTGGCAAGGGGTATTTGTTTTTGATGGTGACATCGTTAAGTTTACGATAATCCGTACATAACCGATTGGCACCATCTTTCTTATCCACAAACAAAACTGGTGATCTCCAAGGCGACGAACTTGGTCGAATCAGACCTTTGTGCAACATATCATCCAGTTGCTTCTTCAGCTCTCTTAGTTCTGCCGGGTTCATGCTATAGGCTCTCTGGGCTATAGGTCCTGTTCCAGGAATTAACTCGATGATAAACTCGATATCCCGATCCGGGGGCATACCGGGTAGATCATCCGGAAACACATCAGCGTATCGACAAACGACCCTGATCTGATCCAGAGTTGGTTTGGCTACTCCTTGGTTGCAAGTGAAATTTCTGGGGAGTTTTTCAGACACATGTTCTATTGTTATTCCGGTGCTACTAGTCATGGTGATGGCCTTCTTGGCGCAGTCTATCAATCCATGATGTTTCGCCATCCAATCCATTCCTAGTACTACTTCCAATCCTTTTGTTCCCATAACAATTAAGTTTGCAAAAAACATTATTTCTTGAATTCTGATGGGTACTTCTTTGCAAAATTTTCTAGCTTTAGTTGTTGATCCAGGTATTTGAACTATCATGACATGTTTCAAGCTGATTGGTTGAATCTTACTAGTGCTCACAAAATCTTCAGTAACAAATGAATGTGATGCTCCGGAATCAAACAACACTCTTGCTGGTATTGAGTTAACAGAGAACATACCCAGCACCACATCTGGGGCTTCCTGGGCTTCTTCGGCGTTCATGTGGTAGAGGCGACCTCCGCGGTTGTGCGGGTTGTTGGGGGCGAACTTCTTGCCGGTGGAGACACGGCGTTGCTGCTGAGCAGGTGCAGCGGTGTTGCCGGCGAGCTTGGCCAGCCTTTTGGGGCACTCATTGGAGAAGTGTCCCACCACTCCACATTCATAGCAGGTGATTGTGGTCTTGTCCTTGGTTCCAACCGGAATAGCATTGCTTCCGGTCCTTGGTGCGGTGTTGGTGTTGGTGTTGTTGGTGTTGGGGGCTCGCGGCGGAGCGCGGTTGAAGTTGCTGTTGTGGTGCACATAGGAGTTGGGGTTGTTGCTGTTGTGGTGGGGGCCTCCTGGCCTTGGGTTTCCTCCGCTCCGGTTCTGAAAACCGGGGCGCGACACTTGGTTCTGGGGCTTGTTGTTTCTGGGGGCGAAACCACTGCTTGAGCTAGGGCGGTATCTCGGGGCATTGCTGGGCCCACTCGATTCATCATGCGGCGCTTGCGGTTTTCATTGGCCTGGTGCAACTTGCCTTCCATTTGGATGGAAGAATCCACTAAGGCTTCAAGGTCGAGCAAAGGGAATGTTGACCAGCATCGTCTCGCATCTCGTCGTGCGGGCCGTTCGAGAATCTCTCCTTCCTTTTCTCATTGGTGTCGGTTTCATCGGGGCGTACCTTGACAGGGTGAGGAACCTGTCGCGGTATTCTACCACCGACATCCGGCCTTGCTTCAGCTTCCCGGAATTCATCCCTCATCTTCTTGATCAAACCTGGTGGTACATGGTACTTGCTAAACTTGAGCTTAAAGTCAGCCCAAGTCATCATCTGTCCGGCATTTAATGCACGGGCGCTGGTCCACCAAGCTCTTGCTGGTCCTGCTAAGTAGTGCGTAGCAAACAGCACTTTCTCATTCTCATCCACTCCAGCTACTTCCAAGTTATTTTCCATGGTTTGCAGCCAATCATCTGCATCTAAGGGCTCTTCAGTCTTGCTGAAAACAGGTGGGTTGGTGTTTTGGAAATTCTTGAGTTTGGATCCTGGATGGTCATGGTGTCCATGGCCCTGCTGGTTGTTGGCTAACCGTTGCGGTGCTGCGAGGCTGGCTTGACGTTCAGCTCGATCTGTCTCCCTGTCTGCCATCAGGGTCTGCAGTAGTTGCATCATCGCATCTGAGTTCGCGTTGCGGTGAGCCATCTGAACAGATAGATAGATCATGAGATAAGAGGGAATTTTCTATGGCTTATTTTTGGGTAACTTTTAAACTTTAAAGACTTTTGATGATGCATATAACACACAAACATTCATTCATTCATAGCAAGCATCACAGATTACAAGCTAACACACTAAGGGTTTTAAGAACCCTTCTTCTCCAAGCTACGATACATGGTGCGGGATACAACTCACACCTACGATAGTGAAGCTAGTGCAACTACTACTCGTCATCTTCATCCACATCAATGGGAATGATCCCATCTTCCGCGGCTTCCAGAAACTCGTAGTCCTCCTCATCAGTGAACTCATCATCCTCAAAGTCGTTGTCATCACTCAGAAGTCATCGCCTCCCCGAATGTCATCTCCTTCCTCCTCCATCTCCTGGATCTGGTCCTGCTCGGGTACGGACAGTCACCTCCAAAGTGCGGATCTTCTCGCGAAGGCGGCGGATAGTGGCATCCTTCTTGGCGCGCTGCAGGCGGAGTATCTTGCGGTCCTTGGCGAGCATCTGGATAGCTTCGGCATGGTGAGCCACAGTCATTTGGGCACGGTGGTTGTGAACCCGCGTCCGCTCCAAGTCCTTCCGGGTCTCATGAAGCATGAAGTCCAAATGCTGCACATGGATCATGAGCACCGGGTGCGAAGAGGGTGCCATGGGTTCTCCCATGGTGTCGTGCCTGGCGAAGTAGGCGAAGCGGCTTCCTCGGAGTGCGGCGATGTGCTGTCCGCACACCCGAGCAAGTCCCTCCCGAAGAGCGTGAGCAAGCCCGTCCGGCCAGCTTGCATGCCTTGAAGGAGAAAAGGATCCTCTCCGAGATGGGAGGCTCCGAACTTCCCTTCAAGTCAGCGGTGATCATCCACTCGCTGTTCCCCGGTGGGGGTGTCGTGGATCCGGACTCCATGGAACTTGGGAGGTGGACGTTCGAGCCTCTCGGACACAAGGTACAAGTCGCGCTCGAACACCGGACTTCCTCCGTTCTCCGGGTCGTAGGTCTCCGTCCGGACGTAGGGCTCCATCTGAAAGTGAAATGGATGAGTAAGTTAGAGATGTGACTAAGTGTGGCAATATTTTAGATGTATTTAAAAAGAAGAGCATGGTCATCATTTTTGAAAAGATCCGGTAGAAAAGAGAATGAGTAAGTTTTTCCCAAGTATTCACTCAATTTGTTTTAGAAACTAAATTTTTCGGAACGTCCATTCTAAACTAGGGTCTCCTAAGGTCAAACAATGGCTCGATACCAACTTGTCAACACCCGGATTTTTAAGTCCGGATGCCTATTATGTCATACATCGCAATCCCGGGAATATTGTTGTTGCGAGGCATAATAGTTAAGTATCACAGTCATCATTCATTACAACTCATAAAGTCTTACAAATTGGAATCACATGATCCATATTACACAAATAGTTGATCTAACGATCAACGAACTGATCAACGAACAAACACAAGTTCATAGCGGAAGCGTAAGATACAAGGACTCTATAGTCCACAGGCCAACGCTTGACGTTAGCGGACTCCTAGTTGTTGTAGACTTCCTGCCGACCGTCCTCCTCGTACTGCTGCTCCTCTTCATAGTCTGGCCATTTGAATAGCCAGGGACACAGCCGTGAGTACTTTATGTACTCGCAAACTAATACTAGTGTAAGTGCTAACATTTCTAGTAGTGGGGTACTAAGCTCTAGTTTATTTGCCTAAAGCCAATTTTTGTTCGCAGGTATTTGCTAAAGACTTATTTAAGTGCTAACTAACTCAAGTGGGAACATTAGTGTCATTCCCACAACTCTGTTGTGTGTTCAAATATTCCAGTCACCATTCACCATTCATATCAACAACATGATCAAATTCTAATACTGGAAACTGTATGGCCTTTCCAACCGTCCGTAACCGTGGACACGGCTATTCGAATAGATTTACACTCTGCAGAGGTTGCACACTTGTGCCACAACATTTGATTTCATCCGTCGGGATTTCCCCGAATCATCGTAACACGATACGCGGATCATCAACCATAACCTTTCATTTACTAACCCTAGTATGAGCACCTCTCCCCATGAGCTTGGCCTCCCAGATGAAGACCAACTCGTCAACCCGGGAACCGCACAGTGGCTTGGCCGTACAATTCACTTCACATCATTTCTCAACAACGGAGGCAGCCTCGGCATAACCCCTATGATGTGTGTTCGGAGGGAACTCATACTAAGATACATAAACTTCTAGTTAAGCCCTTACCCATAATCAGGTATTGTGGGGGTACTCAATAATTGGAAAGGTATCGCATCCAAACCAATACTAGTTTTTAATCAAAAATCACCATCTTCTCTTGGTCATATTCACCTTCAAAAGTCATTTCAACATTTCACCACATATGTTCCCATCTAGAGTAGTCATGTTTAATTTAGCACTAGCATCTAAGGATGAGGGGTGCTAAGTAATTTGCTTTGCTCCTAGGCTAACTTTGATACTCTTGTACTAATCTAACATTAACCCTATGGAATTATGAAACAATAGTACAAAATAACAATAAGTAAAACTTAAAATAAAACTGGGAATTAGGCTCATAATATAAAGTAACTGGGTGGTGCTTGGCTCAGGATGAGCTAACACTTGCAAGAGTATTATCTTGCCTTGGTTGGGAAACTGGTCAAAGTGGTCTTCTTCTCCTTGACAGTAGACCTCCTCCTCCTCCGGATACTCCTCGGTACTAGCGTCTAAAATACGAATACGGGGTACACAATCATCACACCAATTTATGTACTAAACTAAGCACACACATGATTCACACAATATTAAACTAGCATCATATATCACTATTATGTTGGTGGATGGGTTTTTTCTTATTGATTAGGAAAAATAATTTCCTCTCATAATAATCTTAAATGTTGCTTTGAATTATTCAGAGAAATAATTTCCTCTCATTATCTTTTTAAGATTTAATTTCTCTTATGTATAATATGTGACCTAGGTTGACCCAAGTCAACCTCTTCACACTTATCATTTTGAGAAAATGATTTAAATGGGGTGTAGCACCCCATACAATTTAATTCTAGCATGGTAATGATTTAATATCATCAACAAACCATATGAGATTTTTATGACCAGAGTCTTCACCTCATATTGGATTGTTCATGACAAGATTTAAATGGAAGAAAAGCTCCCATATGATTTACTAATATTTTTGGACAATAGTTTTGACTAGAAATAGTCCTATAGTCCTTTAATTTAACTAGGCCATGATCATACACAGTAAGCATGGCATATTTTTGTAGAAACAATTAGTATAAGTGAAATGTGAAGTATAGGAGTTGGAATTAACTTAAAAGCATGTTTGGTTGATTTTTAATAATTATTCTAATGCAGAAAAGTCCCTGCCTTGTTTATTTTCTCATTTAAATTCTATAACAGATCTAGGGTTCAAACCAGTGGCATTGTGTAGATAATTTCCTAAGGTTTCCAAATATATAAAGTTTGTAAAATTTGGCTGAGTGGATTTGTCTCTATTAAATTTCAAAGTCAGCATCAGATTGCATATTCTAGTTATTCTGGAAATTCGAATTTGAACTATTGGGCTCGCGCGGGAAAATAACTGGGCTGCAGAAGAAAAAGAAGCTGGGCCGGCCCACTTCGCGTCCAGCGCGAGCAGGCCGCCTGACGGGTGGGGGCCACACGTCAGCGGGGTTGGCCAGCCGAAGCGGTACGGGGAAGGGGAGCCGTGCGATTAGAACCCGATCGCACGGTCCACGCGCGTCGTCGTCGACGGCGGGCGAGGAACTCACCGGCGGCTGCAGTAGGGGGTCGGAGGGGTCGTCGGAGCTCCGGCGGTCGTCTGGAGGGTGCGCCGCGACGTGGTCGATGATGGGGAAGCGCCTGGAAGCAGCGGCGTCTCCAACGGTGGCCTCCTGCTCCGGCGACTCCGTGTACTGGCGGCGGCGGCGATCTTGCAATTGGCGGCCTCCGGCGACGATTGGGTGGAATTGAAGTGGCGAGGAGTTGTGTGGTGATGAGTGGAGGCGAATGGTGTGCTCAGATCAGTGGGAGGAGTCCCCCTTTTATAGCATTGAGGGGTGGCCGTGGGGTGGCGCGGCAGTCGTCGACGGCGTCGTCGTTCCAGGGGCTCCAAGGGGCAAGGCGTGGGCGAGCGGTGTGGGCGACGTCTAGGCGAGGCTGACGCGCTTGTCGGTGAGGAAAACGAGGGACTACAGCGGCGGCGATCGTGACCGGAGCTTGCAGGTCATGGCGGGATGCCGTGGATGCTCACGTCGTCTGCGGCGTTCCCGCGGGCCAGGGGCCATGTCCGGGCGGTTCCTGGTGCTGTCACGCGTCGGCCGGCGCTGATAGCAAGGGCGGAGGTGGCGCAGGACGCCGGGCGCCGTCGTGCTCTGGGCGTCCAGTGTGTGCGCCATGCGCGCTCCGGCGCGGCATGGGCGTGCCCGGGCGCGTCCGGGCGCGTCAATGCCCGGCGTGTGCGTGGCGTGGCTTCGGCCGAGTGGATGGCATGGGCGTGTCCAGGGAGTGTGAGGGAGAGCGGTTGACATGGTGGTGCGTGCTGGAGATGGACCGAGGTGAGAGGATGGCATGATGGTGGCATGCCATGCCACGGCATGGCATGGTTTGACCATGTTGAAGTCAAGTGGATGGTGGCACTGGTGCTGATGGGTGTGGTGAGGTGAGAGGGAAGTGCCAGGGTTGCAGGGAGGTCAAAGTTGGACCAAGTCCAAGTAGAAAATTGAGGTATGGGCTCAAGATTTTACACTGCCAGCAAGGTGTTTGACATAATGCCCGCAAGAAACAAATTTTCGAATTTTGAGAAAATTTTTATTGGAGTGTACTCATATATTAAATAGAGCCCTTTTGGTGGTGGTGGTGATCCAAATAGAATTGATTTGCAAAAATTTATGTTGCATGTGATCTTACATATGTGACAAAGTTCCAACTTTGCTTGCTTCCCATTTGAGATTGGTGATGAATTTGGGGTGGTGGCTTTGGGCAAAGTTGGAGTGCTTGATGTTGTCTTGGATGAGGTGAAAAGAATTGACCAAGTGTAGAAGTGAAAAGTGAAAATACAGTGGCTCAAAGTGAGTACCAGATTATAAATGCCACATATGACCATAATCATATGTGAGCTCCTATTTGTTGCAATTTTGATTTAAATTGGGTTTGATTGTTTCCAAAGTTGTTAATATATGTTTAGTATCCATTTACACCCAATGGTGCCAATTAAATTGGCCTAGATCAAAGATTTGTAAAAATGGCCTAAGCCATATGTGTATGTGAAGTTGATTTTTAACTTTTCTTTTCTATTCCACTTTTCTTTGAATTTGAGTGATCAAGTAATCATGGCTAGGGTTTTAGAGTGAGAGAGAACACATAAGCAAGCATCATGGCAATTGCACACTCAAAAATAATTAATATGATGATCTACATGCATAAACCTATATGATGAGAAAAAGTTTTTGTTAACTCTGATTTTTGGGATCTTGAATTTCTCTCTTGTTCATTTGATTGAAATTTGGGATGTTACAGAGGTGGCGGTCACCAGCCCTCTCCATCGCCACCGCCTCGCAACGATCGTCGTGGCCGCCCTAATGTCGACTGTCAGCGCCTCTGTGGCGTACATGGCCATTACGCCTCTCGCTGCCACCGCCGCTTCAAACGAGACTTTCTCGGGATCGGCAATGACGGGCGCGGCAATTAAAAGCAAGCCGCCATCGCCGAGCAGAGCTCCACGGGCTACCCTGGTGACAAAGGATTAATTTGTCAATGCCTACAGATTGTAGACTAGGGTTTTGCTAGAAGTAGAGGGCAAGTAGATCTCGAAGGTTTAGGCGAAAAGTACTCGACAATTATGAAAACTAGGGTTATGTTGACAGTAGATTCGATCCTTTCTTTGTCCCTCGACTCCCCCTTATATAGGAGGTGGAGCCGAGGGTTTCGTATTGTACAAGTTTACAGAGTCCGGGACGGTTTCTAACTCATCCCGCCAGATTACAAATAACACTTCCTATTACAACTCTAACTTTCCTTAATATATCTTGGGCTCCCGAATCTTCTTATTCTTCGGGTAGTGGGCCTTCAGTAAATCCCGGGTACTATCTTCGGCAGGCCCATTTGGGATGCCTATGTCAGTAGCCCCCGAGATTTTGCTTGAATCGTAGAGTCAGGGAAAATCTCTACTGTTTATTTTTATTCGAGATCTTTTATCCATATTTCTTCACATAAAATTCTATATTGTACAGGGATAATGGTAGTTGGGGCTAGTTCATCTGACGGATCAGGTACTAGTTAACTGCTCTAGTGGCAATCCGCAAAAACCTACTTCAAGATCACGTCCCTGGACATGATCTCGGGATACTGGTGCAAACTTCGATAGGTGCTGCTTAAGGTCTTACCATTCTGTCAAGTCCCAGTCAAATTTATCGGGTACCTAACGCGTCCGTTAGGATTTTTCTTCGTATCTGTTGATACGGATAAAAGTAGCAGAGCGCAGTCTTTGGCGATGCCACGCCCAGCAGAACGGATCTGGGGTCTTACCTTCGCAAATTTGCGGCATTCAGAAATTGATCGCAACTTTGGCGTTCGGGAATATATTGTCGAGTGCTTTTCGCCTTTGGAATAGCACATTTTATCGAGTCATATTTGATGACTTATTTTGTCTTCCCGATGGGAGTATATGTAGAGTTATCTGTGTAACTCGAAATATACTCACTTTCGTCTCTTCATTTTAATAAAATTCATCGGGCACGCGAACAGCGTTCCCGATGGGAGTAGCCCCCGAGGCTACATCCAAGGACTTGTGCTTGGGTGTAGGCTCCACAGATTAGTATCCATTGCCACTATATTTATAATCTTTCTCGACACTTTTTATATTTATCGGGTGCGCGACCAGCGCTCCCGATGGGAGTAGCCCACGAGGCTATGAACAAATGCTTGCATTTGATCATAGGCTCTCGCCATTTCTATCTTGTCATACTCGAAGTTTTCTATTTCTTCAAAGTAGCCCCCGAGCATTTGAGCAAAAACTTGTATTTGATCAAAGGCTCCCGAGATAACTTTGCGTTGTCGATAAACTCTTGAAAACTCGCAGTCGAATTTTTCTTTTATTTTGACGACGTTATTGCTGATGATAGCCACGATCTCTATTTTGGAAACTGACCATTACCCCTTGTTTCGCTGCCTTGTGGGTCCCAATCCCTGATCTGTCGGACACGTCGTGCAAGTGGGGGACACATGTTCTCCCCTTTTTCTGGCGCACGTTCTGTAACCTCGTTAATGTTAAAATACCATTGTGCCCTTGAATCTACGTGGCAATCATCTACTGCATTCTTTTTTCATCCAACGGTTCCGCCGTTTCACCGCACCTGTATATAAGGTCTTCTTCTTCTTCCTCGAACACTTCCGTTCACGCCGTCCCCCTACTGTCCTCTGCAAAATTTCCTCCTGCGCTCCTCATCTCTCAAAGCTCTTCCCTTTGTAGCTACACCCCTCCGCCATTGTTGATGCCACCGCGTCGATTGACCAGGCACAGCACACCTGACTCGTCGATGGCTGCCGCGGATCTAGGAGCGGCGGAGTGGGAGAGGTCCAAGATCACGAACCAGGACCTCAATCTGATGAAGAAGCTGGGGATTACCAAGAAACCCAAAGCGGTTTGCTTTCCCAGTGAAGAGAGCTACCCATCCCCTCCAATGGGGTATCGGGTAAGTTTTGTTGATCATCTCATCCGCGGTCTTTCCGCCCCCATTCACCCTTTTCTTCGGGGATTACTTTATGTTTATGGTCTCCAACTTCACCATCTCACACCCAACTCTGTCCTTCATATTTCTATCTTTATCACCCTCTGCGAAGCCTTCCTTGGTGTCCAGCCTAACTGGGCATTATGGAAGCGCATTTTCTTTTGTCGCCGAAATGGCTCTGCCAATGTCGCCTATAATATAGGCGGCGTTGTTATTTCCGTTCGCTCCTCTGTCAACTATTTCGACGTCAAACTCCCTGAATCTGTTCAAGGATGGCGCAAGAAGTGGTTGTACATCCGTGAAGAAAACAATGGCTGCGCCGAAGACAATATTCCTCCTTTTGACGGTGCCGAGAAAATCCTTCGCCGCCGTTCCTGGGATGCAGAAGCTACCGAGGAAGAAAGAACTTCGACAGAGGCCCTGATGACTCGCATCCATGAGTTGCAAAATACTCGTGGAAAAGAATTATCAGGCATCCAAATTACGGCATATTTCCTTAAGACTAGGGTGCAGCCTCTGCAGGCTCGCAAAAACCCTTTCTGGAATTATGCTGGCGATGAAGACACGGATCGCCTGTCGACGAATCTGGAAGCCAAGGATTTGGATAGGCTTATTCGAAGGATTTCATCCCTCAAGAAGAAAGACTCCATCCCTTCCACTTATCGCGTGAAACCATACTGCGCCGCCCATGCGCTTCCCAAGGTAAACATTGTTGCGTATTTTGTCTATTGCCTTGCTCTTTATGTTGTTATTCATTTCTGACATCCTTCCCTCTTTTTATACAGGACCACCCAAATCTTGTTTCACTTCCTCCTCTTCCTGAAGGTGGGGAGGTCGAAGAAAGGGCTGTTATCTCCGATGATAACCCAGATGCCCCCTCCTTTGCAAATGAACCCGCAGAATCTCGAAAATCTGCGGGATCCGACGAAAAAGAGGATGTCTCTCGAAGTCACCGCGTCGGCACAATCTCTTCCTCCCGCTGTTTCTCCAAGGAACAAGAGGAAAAGGGATGATGTCGAAGATTCCAGCACCTCCAAAGTCGACGAAGCCGTTCCTTCGCACCGTGAAAGCAGGCTATGATCCATACCTCGAGTCTCTCATCAGTTCGTAAGTACCCTTTTTCTTGTTTACTTGTACTCGAAGATTCTTGTCTATCTTGCTTTTTATATTGTCGACGCTTGCTCGTAGTGATGATGAAGAAGGGGTACAAACTGCTGTTGTGGCTGCTCGAACGAGCACGTCACATACATTAGTTGCCTCGGATACGCCAGTCGAAAGAGAAGAAACGTCGCCTCCTCGACAGAATGTCGGCGCTGCTACTCCTCCGGCAAGCCCCCTTGTCCCTTCACCAAAAAGGGCAAGGGTTGAAATAAATCCAGAGCTTACTCTTCAATCGAGTAGCTCTTCTAACCCTCTCTTGGATGATGTAAGTTGCTAACACTCTTGTCGCTGTTTTATATTTTCTCTGTTTGCTCCTATGTGTTTTCATTTTTCCCATGCCAACATTTCCCTTCTTTGTCTTCCCTTGACAGCCTATGATCAAAGAGCTTCTTCGCATCGGTGCCCAATTCGTTGGGTACCGTGATTACGCCAGCAAGACTGAAGGTAATGCCTGATTATTCTTTGCTTCCTTTCTTCATGACTTGTCGACGTTTATAGCTAATTTT
Organism: Lolium rigidum; assembly: GCF_022539505.1. NCBI lineage: Eukaryota > Viridiplantae > Streptophyta > Magnoliopsida > Poales > Poaceae > Lolium > Lolium rigidum. The sequence continues at coordinate 29,602,837 of NC_061509.1, forward strand.
GCCTTCCTTTTTTCAGAGAAACTAACAGAAGCCAACGAACGTGCTGACACGCTTGCTCAAAAGTTGGAGCAATGTGAAGAGGCTCGTAAGAAGGCCGAATCAAATGCACTTGAAGCTAGGCGAGAAGCCGACGAGGCTAAGGCCGATGCTGCTGGTGTCGAAGATCTTCGGAAACGTCTGCATGACGCCGAGACTTCGCTAAGCGATCATATAGCTGCGCAATCTGCTCGCGAAGCGGCAATCATCAGACGCATAAAGACACAAAGTCGTCGCTTTGTCAGTGAGTATTGTCTCCATTTCATATTCTTTGGATTTTTCTTTTTTTTTGCACTTGTTTGTTGACCAAAGTTTCTATTTTTATTTTGACAGATAGGACCTCTCAAGAATTTGAACTTGAGAATCCCGACAACGATTCTCTTCTTGACGCCATGTCATTCCTTGAGTTTCATGGGACGGAAGCTCGTGAAGGTATGGATGAAGCCAAGGCAGGGTTGTCGAAGCTTTTCCCCTACTTCTTCCCGAAGAAAGAGGAGCCCGCAACTTTCCTTGGTCTTGCCAAATGCTTTAATCCTCCCGAAGATCTTGGGCTGAAGATGCGCCATGAGAACATGAAGGTTGCCGTGGAGAGCACTGTTGCCCTAGTTGCTGATAGTCAACAAACTATTGACTGGGCCAAAGTTGGCGACACGGAGCAAATAGAACAAGCAAAATGGCGATCCTTGATCAAGGCGGCAAAGCTTAACACGAAGAAGATCCTGGCCTATCTCGGGATCAAGCCATCTTCGACTCCTAGTTCTTCAAGGCCAGAGGTCTAGTTTTTGCTTTCTTTATTTCCATTGCTGTTGTCGCCATTCTAGTCTTGGCGACAAGTTCCCTGCCAGTCCCTTAGGAGAACTTCTTTTGTAATGGCCATGTAAATTTTCTACAATCAATGAAATTCCTTTTGGTGCTATCTTTGATTCGGGGATTTTATTTTCCAGTTGATATTTGATAATTATTCAACGAATCCTTCTTCTCCCGATGCTGCTCCCGCGTCTTCCTTGTCGAAGAAAATAAGAACCGATGACATTTTCCTTGAAGGTTCTTCCAGCACACCTTTGTCGGAAGATTTACAAGAACTCCGACAACAACTTCAGTCCGTGAAGAAACAGTCGCTTATGCTTATGGAGCAATCTCGAGAATCTTCTCAAAGGGAGAAAATTGCACTCCAACAAGCGCAAGATGCCATGACTGAAAAGGACGCCGCTGTTGCTGAGACTGCTGCAGCTACGTCTCGAGAAAACTCTATGCTTCAACTCCTAATGGATGCTAGCTTGGATATGGCGGGTAAGTTTCATTATCTTTGCCTTGCTTCTTCTTTTCCTTTGCTGCTTGCCTCTTTATTACCCACTGACTTGTTTTATGAAACAATAGGTGCTTTTTTGGATACTGCAACTGAAGATGAACGTGTCGAGGCTCGTTCCAATGTTCTTCTTCGGCTTGCACGTGAACATGGGTCGACTTTTTGGGGCACACCTGAACGGACTCGCCAAATCGTAAGATTTCAAGACCGCGCGCTTCAGGTTCGCGAATATCTTGACTTCTGTACGAGGACTTTGTCTATGGTTTATAACTCTATGTTTCCTCGGAACATTCAACCAAAAACTCTTCCCGAGTTAGTGGAGAAGTTTAAGGATGCCCACAGGATCCATAACTTTGTCAGAGCTCAACTGGTGGCTGGCGCCAGATTTGCCCTTATCATGCTTCAGATCTGCCACTCGAAGCTTGATCTGACCCAAGTTGTTGAGAAAGTTCACGAGAAGGTACGGCGCCGAAGAGTTGGTGTCGATCGTATTAACACGAAGGTTTCACCTATAGCCGAAGAAATGATTGAAGACCTTCTTCGGATGGATGCCGACTTTTTTGCAGACGGTCATTATGCTGATTTTCTTGGCGCTGCCCCTGAGGAAAACAGAGTTACCCTTGATGATATATTGAATCAAGACTAATTATTTTCCTTTGGTAGATAATTTTCCCTTGTAAATCATGATTATGACTATATTGTGAAGCAATCATCATATGTCTATTTTTGTCTAGCCCCCGAGTATTTTCGGTGGCTGCTCGCTGTATTTGTATAATGCGAGGTTTTAAACCAAGGCATTTATTTACTATGTAGTTTTGTCTGAAATCAGCCTCCGAGCTGCCTTGTTGAGTACTATTTTGTGTTTTTATTGACTCACGAAGTATGTTAATACTAAGGCGAGGTTTTTCTTTTTTCGAGCAACTATATTGGCATTCGTCGGGTCAAGACTTTGAGCATATCGATAAAAGAAAAGTTATATTGACACTATCTTTATTATATTGCAGCACCGCGAGCCCGCCTCATTAAAAACCTTCTCCGGCCCCACTCGGTGCCCCGAAAAAGGAAAAGAGTGCGTCTGAAAACTCGCGGGCGTTTCAATACATTGTATGTTTACAGAGGAGACTATATTTCGGCTTCTAAGCGTAAAAACGCCTGAGGTGTGCCACGTTCCAGGGATTTGGCTCCGCAATCCCTGTCTTCTTGTCTTTGATTCTGTATGCTCCTCCTTCGATTACCTCTGTGACGATGTAAGGTCCAAGCCATGGTGATTCGAGTTTTTCATGACTTTTTTGATTGAGTCGCAAAACTAGATCACCGACTTGAAAAGATCTTGGCCGCAATCGTCGACTGTGGTAATTCTTCAGGTCCTGTTGATATTTAGCGACTCGTGACAGGACTTCATCCCGAGCTTCGTCAAGTGCATCGACGTCGTCCTGCAGTGCTTCTCTCGAGATTTCTTCATTGTATTCGGCAACTCTTGGGGAATCATGCTCGATTTCTATCGGCAGGACTGCTTCGGCGCCATGGACCAGAAAAAACGGCGTCTCTTGTGTCGCCGTATTTGGTGTTGTTCGAATACTCCACAAAACGCTCGGCAACTCCTCCGGCCAAGTATGTCGAGCTTTTTCCAGTGGTCCTAGCAGACGTTTCTTGATGCCGTTGCAGATAATGCCATTGGCTTTCTCGACTTGTCCATTGGTCTGTGGATGTGCGACAGACGCAAAACTCAGCTTGATGCCCACTTCTGCGCAGTATGCTTTGAACTCCTTGGACGTAAAGTTGCTGCCGTTATCTGTGACGATGCTGTGAGGGACTCCAAATCTGAAGACGATGCTTTTCACGAACTTAATCGCCGACGCGCCGTCCGGTGAATTTATCGGCTTTGCTTCGATCCATTTTGTAAATTTGTCGACAGCAACAAGCATATACTCGTAACCTCCTGGCGAAGCTTTGTGTAGTTTTCCCACCATATCGAGGCCCCATTGAGCAAAAGGCCAAGACAATGGGATTGGCATAAGTTCTGCTGCAGGAGAGTGAGGTCTGGCGGCGAATCTTTGGCACGCGTCGCAAGTTCTCACTATTTCCTTTGCGTCCTTGATTGCTGTTAACCAATAGAATCCTGCTCTGAAAACCTTAGCCGCGATAGCTCGGCTGCTTGCGTGGTGCCCGCATATTCCTTCGTGCACGTCTTTCAGGATGATTCTTCCTTCTTCGGGTGTAACGCATCGTTGCAGCACGCCCGAAATACTTCGTTTATACAACTCCCCTTTTACCACAGTGAAAGCTTTTGATCTCCTGATTATTCGCCTTGCTTCGACTGGATCGTCGGGTATCGTTTTCCTTAGGATGTATGATACGTAAGCCTGCATCCATGGAATTTGTACCATCATGACTAGCTCCTGCTCCTCTTCTTCTTCTACCGTGTCGTTGGTGGTACTCGAAGATTTCGCTTTCTTCTCCTTCTTTGTTTTTGCTGGCTTTGTTGATCTTTCGCTTATCTCTTCCCAAAACACGCCTGGAGGAATCGCGAGACACTGTGACCCGATGTTTGCGAGAACGTCGGCTTCATCGTTGCTCATCCTGCTGATGTGGTTTACCTCACAACCATCGAATAACTTCTCGAGTTCATTGTACACCTCTTTGTATGCTATCATACTTTCGTTGACTGCATCACATTGGTTCATGACTTGCTGTGCCACCAATTGAGAGTCACCGAAAATTTTCAGTCGGGTTGCACCGCAAGCTTTCGCCATCTTCATCCCATGTATGAGGGCTTCATATTCTGCTTCATTATTGGACGCGTTTGGGAACGTCATCCGCAAAACGTATTTCAGCTTGTCGCCTTCGGGTGATACCAATATCACGCCTGCTCCAGCACCTTCCAGTCTTTTGGACCCGTCGAAGTTCATGGTCCAAGTTCTCGATAAATCTGGAGGTCCCGTGTTTTGTAGCTCCATCCACTCTGCAATGAAATCTGGTAAGACCTGCGATTTGATTGCTTTTCTTTTTTCATACGTGATGTCCCGAGGGGAAAGTTCTATTCCCCAAAGGGAGACACGACCAGTAGCTTCTGGGTTGTTCAATATATTTGACAAGGGAGCCTCATTGACCACTATTATCGGGTGCGCCGAAAAATAGTGTCGCAATTTTCTTGCTGTCGTGAATACTCCATACGCCAGTTTCTGATATTGCAGGTACGCTGTTTTGAGGGCGACAGTACTTCACTAATGAAATATACTGGCCTCTGAACTCCATGAAGTTTGCCTTCTTCTTCTCTCTCGACCACTAGGGCCGTGCTGACCACCTGAGGTGTGGCTGCAATATACAACAGGAGAGGTTCTTTCTCTTTCGGCGCCACCAGTATCGGTGGTGTCGAAATTGCTCGCTTGAGGTTCTCGAAGGCTCTATCCGCTTCCTCGTTCCATTGAAATTTATCCCCCTGTTTGATCAATGCATAGAACGGCAGCGCCTTTTCTCCTAGCCTGGCGACGAATCTGCTTAAAGCTGCGACTAGCCCCGTTAACTGTTGTATTTCTTTCAGCTTTGTTGGCTTTCTCATAGTGACGATGGCCTGTATTTTTTCGGGATTAGCTTCAATCCCCCTTGCTGATACTAAGAACCCGAGAAGTTCTCCTGCGGGAACTCCAAAAGAGCATTTTGTCGGGTTTAGCTTGAGGCAGAACTTGTCGAGGTTGTCGAAGGTTTCCTTCAAGTCTTCGATCAGAGTCGATCCTTTCTTTGATGTTATTACGACATCGTCGATGTAGACTTGTACATTTTTTCCAATCTGTGTTGCTAGGCACTTCTGCATCATCCTCTGGTATGTTGCTCCCGCGTTTTTCAGACCAAAGGGCATTGTTTTGTAGCAAAACACGCCATAAGGTGTGATGAACGCTGTCTTGGCTTCGTCTTCTTCTTTTAACCTGATCTGGTTATAACCAGAATAGGCGTCCAAAAAGGAAAGACGTTCGCATCCTGCCGTGGAGTCGATGATTTGATCGATCCTTGGGAGGGGAAAGTGATCCTTAGGACAATGTTTATTGAGACACGTGAAGTCGACGCACATGCGAAGGACTATTGTGTGTTTCTTCGGCACCATCACTGGGTTAGCTACCCATGTGGCTTCTGTAGATATTTCTCTGATGAAACCAGCGTCTTTGAGTCGATCTATTTCTGATAACATTGCTTTGCAGCTAGGTTCCGAAAAACGTCGCAAAGGTTGCTTGACTGGTCGTGCGAGAGGATCCAGATTGAGGTGGTGCTCGGCGAGTTCCCTGGGTACTCCTGGCATGTCAGCTGGACACCATGCGAAGATTTTCCAGTGCTCACGGAGGAACTCGACGAGCGCGCTTTCCTATGCGACATCCATGTTTGTGGCAATGGACGTCATTTTCTTTGGATCTGTCGGGTGGATCTGTACCTCTTTTGAATCCTTGTTTGTGTTGAAAGTCGTCTCCTTAGAAGATCTCCCTACCTCTGGCAGTACATCATAATCGGTGAACCGTGGCGCCGCATATTCTGCTTGCATCCCGAAGGTTTCTGACAGTCGATGAAAATCTTTGTCGCATTTATCAGATAACGCAAAACTTCCTTTGATTGTGATAGGTCCCTTGGGCCCAGGCAACCTCCACAACAGATATGTATAATGCGGCACTGCCATGAACCTGGCATACGCTGGTCGTCCCAACAAAGCGTGATATTGCGACGGGAAATCCACAACTTCGAACTCCAGATTCTCTATCCTGTAGTTTTCTCGGGTTCCAAACTGAACGTCGAGGTTTATTTTGCCCAATGGGTAACTTGGCTTCTCTGTTGTAATCCCGTGGAAACGTGTATCAGTTGGTTTCAAGTTTGCCAAGGATATGTTCATCTTCCTCAATGTATCTGCATACATGAGGTTTAAGCTGCTGCCGCCATCTATGAAAACTCTCGACACGTCGAAACCAGCGATTACTGCGGGTAAGATGAGTGCTGATTGTCCTGGTCGAGGGACTTGCTGTGGATGGTCTGCGATTGTGAAGCCGATGTCTTGCCCCGACCAATTTAAGTACTCGACTGTTGGTGGAGGCATCTTCTCTGCCATAAACACTTGTCGAGAGATTACCTTCTGCGCCCTGTTGGATGGCCTAGCTTTCTGAATCATGGAGACCACACCGTTAGAGTTAGGATCAACATATGGAGGAGGGTGTGGTGCTGCCGCTATTCTGAGCTGGTGTCGATTTTCGTCGGTAATTGCGGAAGGAGGTGGAAGGTGGATCTCGCTCCTTGGCTCCCGAGGGTTTCTGTTATTTGCTTGAGCATTTGCAATTCCTGCGGCTCGTAGCATTGCCTGAAAATTACGGCAGTCTTTCTGGAGATGTCCTGACTGCCTTTTTCCATTGTTGTCGAGGTAAAAGTGCATTTGACATGGACCGTTCATCATCTCTTCGGGAGACACGTAAGGTCTTTGAATCCTGGGTCCACTATTTTGCCTGTTGCCGCGAAAATCACCTCTACTGTCGCCTTGTTGCTCATTACTTCTTTGATAATCATCTCGATTATTTCCTCCAGGATTTCCTCGAAAACCAGCCAATATTTGGCCGGGAGCATCGTTGTTGTAGAACTGGCGAGAAAATCGCCTTCTATTTTGATAACTTCGACCACGATCCTCTTCTGGCGACCTGTGTCGCTTGTTGTATATTGCGTCTTCTCCATCTGCCCATTTATTGGCTATCTCCATGAGTGCTGATATGGTCTTAGGGTTAGTTCTCCCTAAGTCTTCGATGAAATCTGCTCGGCGGACTCCTGCTACGAACGCATCTATTGCCCTCTCATCAGATATATCTTCTGCCGAGTTTTTTATGATGTTCCACCGCTGTATATATTTCCTCATCGACTCGTCGTGTTTTTGTCGACACGCCCTCAACTCTTCCAACGACGCAGGTTTCTTGCAGGTGGATCGGAAGTTTTTCACGAAGATGTCCTCAAAGTTATCCCAGCTGTCGATGGAATTTAGGGGGAGTTTCTTTATCCAAGATCTCGCGGCACCGCTCAGGTGAACTTGAATACTTTGCATAGCTGTTGCTCTGGTTCCTCCTACCAGCTTCACCATCTCGAGATAATCCACGAGCCAATCGTCAGGATCTTGCAGGCCGTCGAATTTCTTGAAATTTTCGGGTAGTTTGAACCCTTTAGGGACTCGAGTCTTTCGAACTCTTCTCGTGAAACACGGGAGCCCACACATATCTTCATCGGCAACCTCTGGTGAGTGCTGGCGCTCCCTTCTTTCTTGTCGTGCTCTGTCCACCCTTACTTGGACTGCTGTGTCTCTCGCTCCACTTGTCCTTGGGGGATCTTGGACTGCTGTGTTGGGTCGTGGACTATTTTGCCTAGGATTTTCTTCGGGAGGCGTTGTTGTAAACGCTGTTCCCATTACGCCTACTCCAGCCATCGCCATATTGAACAATGGTTCTCTCGGGTCCCCAGGAGGTGGTCTAGACGCCAAGATGTACGCTTGTGTTGCCATGTAACCTGCTTCTGGCATTTTTGGGATGATATTTCCTCTTTCATCAATCGACATAAAGGACATGTCGAGATTTTGGATTATGTTTCCTCTTTCTGCTTCGGGTATGTTTTGCAGCCGAGACATTGCTCTCCTCCGAGCTTCTCTGTGACTATCTCCCGTATTTCCTGAAAGGCGACTTAAGTCTGCTCGGCGTCTGCTTGATGCAGAAGCTGCTTCTTTCCTCCTATTCAGGGATGCTGTCTGTTTTTCCAACTCTCTGCTTACTCGAGCAAGTCTATATTGATATGCTTGAAGTTCTTGTACAGTAGCAGTGGTGGTCATAGGTTCTGAACCATCCATGGCTTTCGCAGCCCTATCCCATGCTTCTTGCGGGAGCTGTACTCTTGCGCGAGTTGAGGATCCGGCATATTTAGTGCCTAAGCCATGTCTGAGATCAGCGGGATCGACGTATGGATTTCCCAATTCGTCGAAAGCTTCTGACGTTTGTGGTTCTGATGTACCTGCCCCTTCTATCACATAGATCTGATGATATTTTGCGTATTGATTTTTATCAGGATTGGTGACACCATCATATAGAGTGGTGAAGACCTTTCCGATGGCAACAGACTTGTCGATGAAGTTGAAGTCATGCGACGCTCGTCGGAGTCGCTGCTTATAAAGGAGTCCGCAGACGACTCGAAGGATGTGTTGCTGAAGATCTTGGCGAGCTTTCCGCTTGCCTTGTTGTCGACGAAGTATGGCGACGAAAACTCCTCGTCACTCGACGAAAAGTTAGAATCGACCGCTGACAATTCCGACGAGATCGGAACTTCGAGACGGTAGGATCCTTCCTTGTTGACGCCAAATCGGAATTCTCCGAACGTCATGATGATGGGCTCCTCCAGATAGGCACATGCATCCATACGGGAGGGCGGGTGAGGAATAAAATTGAATAGATCAGTTTTTCCCTTGTTACCTCGATCCATCGTGTTGCTTGCTGTTGACGATGTCGAAGATCTTGAACGTGCCATCGAGATCAGCTCCTTGCAACCTCTAATTCCCACAGACGGCGCCAATTGACAAAGGATTAATTTGTCAATGCCTACAGATTGTAGACTAGGGTTTTGCTAGAAGTAGAGGGCAAGTAGATCTCGAAGGTTTAGGCGAAAAGTACTCGACGATTATGAAAACTAGGGTTATGTTGACAGTAGATTCGATCCTTTGTTTGTCCCTCGACTCCCCCTTATATAGGAGGTGGAGCCGAGGGTTTCGTATTGTACAAGTTTACAGAGTCTGGGACGGTTTCTAACTCATCCCGCCAGATTACAAATAACACTTCCTATTACAACTCTAACTTTCCTTAATATATCTTGGGCTCCCGAATCTTCTTATTCTTCGGGTAGTGGGCCTTCAGTAAATCCCGGGTACTATCTTCGGCAGGCCCATTTGGGATGCCTATGTCACCTGGCGCTGCCCCTCACGGTGGAGGCGGGTACACCCCGTCCTATCCGATCGACCCCGCCTGGTACTTCGACACAGGGCCTACGGGTCATGTGACCAATGAGGCTGGTCGGCTTCATGCGCAGGAGCCCTACCGTGGCCGTGACCAGGTCCGCACCGCTGATGGTTCAGGTATGCCCATTACTCATGTTGGTCAGGCTTCCCTTCTGTCTAGTTCCTCTCGTAGGCTTCATCTTCGTAATGTCCTTCGTGTCCCGCATGTCACTAGACCCTTATTATCTGTTCGTAAGTTTACTTATGATAATGATTTGTTTTGTGAATTTCACCCGTTTCATCTGTTCGTTAAGGATCGGGCCACACAGGAGGTTCTGCTTAGAGGTCGCATCCATCAGCGGCTGTATGCGTTGGAGGCGCCATCCCTTCCGGAGGTCTTCAGCGCTGTTCGCACGTCGGCATCTCACTGGCATGCCCGACTTGGTCATCCTGTGTCTCCCATTGTTAGCCATGTTTTGCATCGACATGAGCTTCCTACCTCATCTAGTAATAAAACTTTAGCAGTTTGTGATGCTTGTCAACAGGGAAAGAGTCACCAGTTACCATTTGTGTCTTCATCTCGAGTTGTTACTTCACCATTAGAGCTTGTTTTCTCTGATGTATGGGGCAAATATTATGTCAGTTTCATTGATGCCTACAGTCGCTTTACGTGGCTTTACCTTCTGAAAACAAAAGCTGATGTGTTTAATGTGTTCATTCAGTTTCAATTGCATGTTGAGAGACTCCTACAACATAAAATAATTCATGTTCAGTCGGATTGGGGGGGGGGGTGAATATCGCAACCTTAATTCTTTCTTTACTAAGCTTGGGATATCTCATCGTGTTTCATGCCCACATACACATCAGCAGAACGGTGCTGTTGAGCGCAAGCACCGTCACATAGTAGAAACTGGCCTTACACTCCTTGCTTATGCCTCTGTGCATTTTCTGTTTTGGAGTGATGCGTTTACCACTGCTTGCTTCTTGATCAATAGACTGCCTACTCGAGTACTCAATATGAAGACACCACTTGAACTGTTGTTTAATGAATTCCCTGATTACACCTTCTTGAAAGTTTTTGGCTGTGCCTGTTGGCCACACCTTCGCCCCTACAACAGTCGCAAACTTGAGTTTCACTCCAAAAAATGTGTCTTTCTTGGGTATAGTGCTCTTCACAAAGGCTACAAGTGCCTTCATGTTCCCACAAATAGAGTCTACATTTCTCGTGATGTTGTGTTCGATGAAAACCTGTTTCCCTTTTTGACTATGCCATCCTCTCCCTCGCTGTCATCATCCACTCATACCTCCATTATTTCGCCTGATCAACTTGAGGATGTTGCATATTCGCCTGTGTTATTGCCTAATCACGGTGCAGGTACTGGACGCGGTGCCCGCCTTGAGCTCCTTCATGACCCTGCGTCACCAGGAGCTTCCCCCTGTCGACTGCGACGTCGATCGCTACATGGGACATGCAGCGGGCACGCGTCATGAGGATTCCTCCTTGGCCTCGCCCGGCCCAGCTGCTCCGTCGCCCGACTCAGCTGGCCGTGGGCCGTCCTCGCCTCATGCGTCGCCTGTGCGGTCTTCACCGCCCGCGTCGCCTGCGTGGTCGCCACCACTCGCGTCGCCTGCGCGGTCGCCACCACTCGCGTCGCCTGCGCGGTCGCCACCACTCGCGTCGCCTGCACGGTCGCCACCGCCCTCGCTGGCCTCACCTGGGTCGGCCTCGCCTGTGCCCACCTCCCCTGGAACGGACATGCCACCGTCCGCCTCGACGGTACCAGGGAGTCCGTCTCCTGCACCGTCATCTGCCTCTCTCGACGAGGCACGTGCTGATCCACCCCCAGCTCCGGTGGTTCTTCGTCCACATACGCGCAGTCGCAGGGGTATTCATCGGCCCAAGGAACGTACGGATGGCACTGTTGCATGGATCGCTGCCTGCGTAGCTCACGCGCAGTCTGATCCTACCGCGGAACCGCGCCATTATCAAGCAGCTCTGGGTATTCCTCACTGGCGTGCTGCCATGGACCTTGAGATCCAGGCTCTTCGTAACAATGGCACTTGGCAGCTGGTCTCTCCTCGCTCCGGTCTCAATGTTATTGACTCCAAATGGGTTTTCAAGGTTAAACGGGCATGCAGATTGCTCTATCGAGACGTATAAGGCTCGGCTCGTTGCTAAGGGCTTCAACAACGGTATGGTCTTGACTACGAGGATACTTTCAGCCTGGTTGTTAAGCCGACCACTATTCGGCTACTGCTGTCTCTTGCTGTCACCCGTGGTTGGTCCCTTCGTCAGCTGGATGTTCAGAATGCGTTTCTGCATGGTGTCCTTGAGGAGGAGGTCTATATGCGGCAGCCCCTGGGTTTGTTGATCCTGACCGTCCTCAGCATCTATGTCGCTTGGTGAAAGCACTCTATGGGCTCAAACAGGCTCCTCGTGCTTGGTATGCTCGCCTGGGATCTGCGCTTCGTGATCATGGGTTTGTGCCCTCCACTGCTGATACGTCCCTGTTTATTCTCCAACGACCTGAAGTTACTATGTATATTCTGATCTATGTTGATGATATCATCCTTGTCAGCTCCTCTGTTGCGGCGACTGATCGTTTGGTTCTGGCTCTCAGTTCTGATTTTGCTGTCAAGGATCTGGGCAAACTCCACTATTTTCTTGGCTTGGAGGTCATCTATCCCCAGGATGGTCTTGCTCTGTCTCAGCAGAAGTACTCTCAGGATCTTTTGCGTCGTGATGGCATGCTGGAGTGCAAGGCTGCTACTACTCCCATGTCTGCCACTGAGACTATTTCTGCTACTGATGGGACCGCCCTCTCTGCTGATGGTGCTACTGACTACAGAAGCCTTGTTGGTACTCTTCAGTATCTTACCATCACGCGACCTGATATCTCTTATGCAGTTAACCGTGTCTGCCAGTATCTCCATGCTCCTCGCGAGCCTCACCTGACTGTTGTCAAGCGTATTCTGCGGTACATTCGCCCCACTGCTACTTATGGCCTTAACCTTCGGCCGGCACCCTCTGGTGTGCTTTCTGCCTTCAGTGATGCGGATTGGGCTGGCAATCCTGATGACAGGCGATCAACTGGGGGATATGTTGTGTTCTTTGGTCCAAATCTGATCGCCTGGAGTGCTCGTAAACATGCCACAGTTTCTCGGAGTAGCACTGAAGCTGAGTACAAGGCAGTTGCTGATGCTACTGCTGAGCTTATTTGGGTCCAGGCTCTTCTTCGAGAATTGAAGATCTCTCACAGACAGCCTCCTGTCCTTTGGTGTGACAACATCGGCGCCACATATCTCTCATCGAATCCGGTATTTCATGCCCGAACGAAGCACATCGAAGTTGATTATCACTTTGTGAGAGAGCGGGTTGCAAAGAAGTTTCTGCAGATCAAGTTCATCTCTTCTATGGATCAACTTGCTGATATCTTCACCAAACCTTTGTCTCTTCCTTTGTTCACAGGCTGTAGATGCAATCTTAACTTACTGAGTACCTCAGGCCACAGTTAAGATTGAGGGAGGGTGTTAGACTGTATATTTGTATAACTGCATCTGTATCTGTATTGTACCCCTTGGTACCCATATATAAAGTGATAGGCCACGCACCAGATGCGTTGAGCCAGTTTCCACCAATCCTTTGTTTAACAAGGGCATAGCGCACTCCGCCGCCGCGGATGCGGGGTGGTCACCGGCGTTCGTCGCGCCAAGAGATCGAGGACCAGAAGCGTTGCGCGAACGTGCAACCAAATAGGATGTGGCTGGTCGTCTCGAGGGGCGCCACGCAGATGGGGCATCCACTGTCAGCCTCGGCGAGGATTCCTTTGCGGGGGAGGTTGCTCCGACACTGGATGCGATTCTTGACGGCGAGCCATCTAAAGAATTTGACTTTGGACGGGGCGAAGCACGCGTAGGACTTTGAAGATAAATTAGGGCAAACCAACCTATTTATGTTTACTATGCACCCAGTCGTCAGCGGTATAATCAATTTCCTCCTTCGACAAACTACCATGGCGGCGACCACGAGGTCCTCCCGCCCGAGCATTCCCCACGCCGCCCAGCGCTCGCAGTATCCCCATCGCAGCTCGCGCGGAGTCATGGTGGTAGCCGGCGTCAAGTGCGGGCCTTGAGCCTCGCCGACGGCAACGTGCGCCTCGCAGATGTAATACGCCGCTGGCGGTGATCCCCTAACCCTCGGTAAATTGAATTCAACATCTAGCTTTATTGGTTTTGTCTTTTGTGGGAGGCGCTTGCCCAGGAAGGATCGCTTGTGCAACTGTAGTCTGATCTAGTCAAGGTTTTTTTTTGTGTGGCAGAGAACAAAAACATCTACAGAACAGTAACACGCGGATCTTCATCTTATGTTTTATATATACAGTATGAGTTGTTTGTTCGTTCGCCCATTCAAGCCTGTGCACTATGATGATAATAATGACTATGGTGTAGAGCTTTAGTTTAATTTATTTCATAGTAGTCTTTATTAAGACTAGCCAGAGCTACTGAGGAGTGGCCCTAGGGATTGCCACTTTAGATGTTGTTGGTTATTCAAGAAAATCAGGGGATTGATCTGATAAAATACATGGTTTTAAATAGCCAGCTATAGGATATCACTGGTAGAAAAAAGGCCTTCCGGACAGCCCCATTAGTCGCGGATATGCAAGAACCGCGACCAATGGGACCTTTAGTCGCGGCCCTTGTGGCGAACCGCGACCAAAGGCCTGGGCCCAGGGTGCTCGGTGGCCAGCTGGTGGACGGGAGGGGCTTTAGTCGCGGTTGGCCAGGCCAACCGCGACTAAATGTCCTCAGGCCTGGCCCAAAGGCCTTTAGTCGCGGTTGGCCTGGCCAACCGCGACTAAAGCCCCTCCCCTATATATACCACTCAGCCCACAGCACTTAGTCATTTGGTGCCACTTCTCTTCACAAACTTCACAAGGGGGTGTAGGGTTTGCTTTTGGCTGCTCTTATGCACACAAGGTGTTTGATGAAATGTCCCAAGAGCATGAAACAAACATGATATGAAGTGTCGGAGCCACACTTGATCGAGCTTCCTCATTTATTTTTTCCTCCTCGATCGCGGTTAGCAACAACTTGAACCTTTCATATATATGTGTCATTGATAAAATATGCATATGTGTGTAGTTCATTGTTTAATTTGTATTTAGTTTAACAAATGCATGATGGTTAATTATATATTTTGTATTATAATAATGCAGATGAATCGGCAATGGATGTACGCTAGCCGACTCTCCGGCGAATTCACTACGGGTTTGAAAGATTTCCTCGTAGTGGCTAATGCGAACAAGCAGGGGGGTTTTGTTATCTGTCCATGTGTTGACTGTAAGAATTAGAAGGGTTACTCTTCCTCAAGGGAAGTTCACTCGCACCCGATTCGGCATGGTTTCATGCCAAGCTATAATTGTTGGACCAAGCATGGAGAAAGAGGGGTTATAATGGAAGAAGATGAAGAAGGGGATGACATCGATGAGAGCTATCTTGATCATTTCGGTGATACTTTCATGGATGATGCTGAAGGTGGGGAAGGTGAAGGGGAAGGTGATCAAGAAGAGGCACGTGATGAGCCCGTTGATGATCTTGGTCGGACCATTGCCGATGCACGGAGTCGCTGCGAAACTGAAAAGGAGAGGGAGAATTTGGATCGCATGTTAGAGGATCACGTAAAGGCGCTGTACCCCGGATGCGATGATGGTCTGAAAAAGCTGGGCTGCACACTCGGATTTGCTGAAATGGAAGGTACAGGCAGGTGTAGCTGACTCGGCATTTGAAAACTTGCTGAAAATGTTAAAGAATATGTTTCCAAAGAATAACGAGTTGCCCGCCAGTACGTACGAAGCAAAGAAGGTTGCCTGCCCTCTAGGTTTAGTGGTTCTGAAGATACATGCATGCATCAACGACCGCATCCTCTACCGCGGTGAATACGAGAATTTGAATGAATGTCCGGTATGCACTGCATTGCGTTATAAGATCAGAGGCGATGACCCTGGTGACGATGTTGAGGGCCAGAAACCCAGGAAGAAGGTTCCCGCCAAGTTGATGTGGTATGCTCCTATAATACCACGGTTGAAACGTCTGTTCAGAAACAAAGAGCATGCCAAGTTGTTGCGATGGCACAAAGAGGACCGTAAGTCGGACGGGGAGTTGAGACACCCCGCAGATGGAACGCAATGGAGAAAGATCGACAGAGAGTTTAAAGATTTTGCAGCTGACACAAGGAACATAAGATTTGGTCTAAGTACAGATGGCATGAATCCTTTTGGCGAGGGAGCTCCAGCCATAGCACCTGGCCCGTGACTCTATGCATCTACAACCTTCCTCCTTGGTTGTGCATGAAGCGGAAGTTCATTATGATGCCAGTGCTCATCCAAGGTCCAAAGCAACCTGGCAACGACATCGATGTGTACCTAAGGCCATTAGTTGATGAACTTTTACAGCTGTGGGGAAGACCTGGTGTCCGTGTGTGGGATGAGCACAAAGAAGAGGAATTTTACTTACGAGCGTTGCTTTTCGTAACCATCAACGATTGGCCTGCTCTTAGTAACCTTTCAGGACAGTCAAATAAGGGATACAATGCATGCACGCACTGCTTACATGAGACTGACAGTGTACATTTGCCAAATTGTAAGAAGAACGTGTACCTTGGGCATCGTCGATTTCTTCCGAAAAATCATCCAAGAAAAAGAGAGGCAAGCATTACAACGGCAAGGCAGATCACCGGCCGAAGCCTGCGGAACGCACTGGTGCCGAGGTATTTGATATGGTCAAGGATTTGAAAGTCATCTTTGGAAAGGGTCCTGGCGGACAATCAATTCCGAAGGGAGCTGACGGGCACGCACCCATGTGGAAGAAGAAATCTATATTCTGGAGCTAGAATATTGGAAAGTCCTAGAAGTCCGCTCTGCAATCGACGTGATGCACGTTACGAAGAATATTTGCGTGAACCTCCTAAGCTTCTTGGGCGTGTATGTGAAGACAAATGATACAAAGGAAGCACGGCAGGACCAGCAACGTTTGAAAGACCCTGATAACCGGCATCCGGAACGGTTTCAAGGTCGTGCCAGCTACGCTCTGACCAAAGAAGAGAAGGTCATCTTTTTTGAATGCCTCGAGCAGTATGAAGGTCCCGTCCGGATTCTCGTCCAATATAAAGGGAATAATAAACATGGCGGAGAAAAAGTTCCAAAACCCGAAGTCTCACGACCGCCACGTGATTATGACGCAATTGCTTCCGATTGCTTTGAGGGGCTCCTGTCGGAAAATGTTCGAGTAGCCATTGTGAAGCTATGTGCATTCCTCAATGCAATCTCTCGAAGGTAATCAATCCGGAAGTTCTACCACGGTTACGTAACGATGTGGTCCAATGTCTTGTCGCTTTCGAGTAGGTGTTCCCGCCATCCTTCTTCAACATTATGACGCACCTCCTGGTTCACCTAGTCGAAGAGATTTCCATTCTCGGTCCTGTATTTCTACACAATATGTTCCCCTTCGAGAGGTTCATGGGAATATTAAAGAAATATGTTCGTAACCGTGCTAGGCCGGAAGGAAGCATCGCCAAGGGCTATGGAAATGAGGAGGTAATTGAGTTTTGTGTTGACTTTGTTCCCGACCTTAAGCCGATTGGTCTTCCTCGATCGCGGCACGAGGGGAGACTAAGTGGAAAAGGCACGATCGGAAGGAAATCAACGATATGTATGGACGGCCATTCTCTGACCGAAGCACACCACACAGCTTCCGACCAATTCCAGCTTGGTGGCTCCGTACTTTGAGAAACACAAGAATATTTTACGCTCGGACAACCCGGGGAAGCCTGAATCCTGGATTAGGAAGGCCCACATGGAGACTTTCGACAGTTGGTTGAGAAAACATTTAATGAGTGACAATGCTGTTGTAGATCAGCTGTACATGTTGGCCAAGACACCATCTTCAACTATAACGACTTTCCAAGGGTACGAGATAAATGGGAATACATTTTACACGATCGCCCAAGATAAAAAGAGCACCAACCAAAACAGTGGTGTCCACTTTGATGCAGCAACCGAGAATGGGCAAAAGGTCACATATTATGGTTACATAGAGGAGATATGGGAACTTGACTATGGACCCTCCTTCAAGGTCCCTTTGTTCCGGTGCAAATGGTTCAAGCTAACAGGAGGTGGGGTAAAGGTGGACCAGCAATACGGAATGACAATGGTGGATTTCAACAATCTTGGTTACCTTGACGAACCATTCGTCCTAGCGAAAGATGTCGCTCGGGTTTTCTATCCGAAGGACATGAGTAGCAAACCGAGGAAACGGAAAGATAAGAAAACGATCAGTACATCATGCGATGATCCAAAGCGCCACATTGTTCTTTCAGGGAAAAGAAACATCGTGGGAGTGGAGGACAAGACAGGACATGTCGAAGATTATAATATGTTTGCTGAAATTCCGCCCTTCAAAGTGAACACCGACCCAAGCATTAAGTTAAATGATGAGGATGCTCCATGGATACGGCCCAATCATAAGCAAGCAGGGACACAAGGGAAGAAATGATGTGTAATAATTTATTGTACCAAACTTTGTTGAATGGATCACGTGAATTATATTATCCGTGATGTGTTTTCGTGTCCATTTTCGAATGATTCGATTGATTCGATTGATTCGAGATAGCACTGATGATACATGAAATTTGGAGTGATTTAGTCATACTCCTGCCTAGGCGTATAATATGCATACTCGTAGTCTTCATAGCCGCCGCCGTTGTACTGGTAGTCGTCGCCTTCTAAGTTGCCGCCGTCGTCGTCGGCTGTCGTCGGGCGGCGCTCGTGGCTCGAACTGAGGGTAGCGCAGGCGGGGGATATCGCCGGCCGTGATGTAGTCCATGACGCTCCGCAGTCCGGCGGTACCACCATAGCCGACGGCCGGCCTCGTGGAAGTTCTCGGGAGGCGGACCGTCCTCCTCATACCTCGGCGAGCGCCCTCTCACGCCGATTGATGAAGAAGGCGTCCCAAGTATGCTGGTTATCGGGATGCCGGCGGGGATTCATCCGCTGCTCCGGCGTGAGGTCGAGGTAGTAGTGGTTCGTGATGGCTGCCCGGCGCGCGCACCCCGAGGGAGGGAGGGACCGGCACGCCGCCGGCGCTTAGGCTCCAGCCCGGCGGGGACGCGGTAGCCCGGTGGGCAAGGGTAGTTCGAGGCGCAAAGCTCCTCCACCTGCCGGTAGGTTAGAGTGGGTGCGGTGGAAGCCATGAGAGAGTGATGAGAGATTGTAGAGATGTGATAATGCCGGCCATGCCGGGCTACATATATGTAGTGAGAAATGGCGGGAAAAATGGGAGGCTGGAAGACAGGAGGCGGGAAGAAAGAGGCGGGAAAAAAGAGGCGGGAAAAAATTGGCGGGAAAAATGGGAGCGGGAAGACAGGAGGCGGGAAGAAAGTGGCGGGAAGAAAGAGGCGGGAAGAAAGAGGCGGGAAGAAAGTGGCGGGAAGAGGGGGTGGAAGCGGTGGCTACACGTCGCACGGGAAAAAAAATATGTAGTGAGAAATGGCGGGAAGAACTTTAAATGAATTAGTTTTATTTTTATGATTTTTCTGATATATTATTTGTATTTTTAAGATTTGTAAATGAATTAGTTTTATTTTTTTGAATTTATTGATATATTATTTGTATTTTTAAGATTTTGAGTTGAATTAGTTTTATTTTTCTAAATTTATTGATATATTATTTGTATTTTTAAGATTTTGAATTGAATTATTTTTATTTTTCTGAATTTTTTGATATATTATTTGTATTTTTCACATTTAGAAATGAATTAGTTTTATTTTTCTGAATTTGTTGATATATTATTTTGTATTTATAACATTTACAAATGGAAATAATTTCGAAAAAAGGCCTTTAGTCGCGGTTGGCCTGGCCAACCGCGACTAAAGCTCATTTCCGCGGGAACCGCAAAAACGGGCGAAAATTGGGCTTCGGTCGCGGTTGGTGTGGCCAACCGCGACTAAAGGCCCTTTAGTCGCGGTTGGCCACACCAACCGCGACCGAAGGCCCCCCTATAAATACGCGCGGGCGGCGCGGGCGATTCACTTCTTCTTCCTCGCCCGCTCCGTCTTCGTCTTCGCTCCGATCGCCTCGCCCTCGCGCCGTCGTCGTCGTCGTCGTCGCCCCCGCCGTCACCGTCGCCTCGCCCTCGCGTCGTCGCTCGTCGCCGCCCTCCATCGCCGTCGCCGCCCGCTGCTCGCCGCCGTACGTCACGCGCCGCCCTCGGCCCCCGCCCGCACCGTACCGCCGCGCGCCGCCTAGCTAGCCGCGCCGCCGCCGTGGACATCGCGCCGCGCGCGTGGCCGCCGCCCTCGATCGCCGCCGCGCCGCGCCGCCTCGCCCGCCGTACGCATGCAACGCCGCGCGCCCGCCTAGCCGCGCCGCCGCCCGTACGTCGTGCGCGCCGTTACAGAGAGGAGAGGGAGAGGAAAGGGGCGCCCGGCCTTTTTTTTTGTTTTTTATTGTTTTTTCATGAACTCACATTTTGTTAATTAAAATTGACTTAGAATTTTGTGAACTTAAAAATTTGAAAACTTAAAATTTTGTAAACTTCAAATTTTGAAAACTTAAAATAGTGCTAATTAAGTAACTTTCATTTAAAAATAGTACAAAAATAATTACAAAGTTTGGAATTTGTTGGAATATCGGCTTCGACCCCGCGTGTATATACGGAGGGGGAGGCGAGGCCTCGCGCGCCTCCCCCTCCATATCCGCGCGGGTTTTTTTTTGTTTTTTTATTGTTTTTTCATGAACTCACATTTTGTTAATTAAAATTGACTTAGAATTTTGTGAACTTAAAAATTTGAAAACTTAAAATTTTGTAAACTTCAAATTTTGAAAACTTAAAATAGTGCTAATTAAGTAACTTTCATTTAAAAATAGTACAAAAATAATTACAAAGTTTGGAATTTGTTGGAATATCGGCTGCCGACACCGCGTGTATATACGGAGGGGGAGGCGAGGCCTCGCCTCCCCTCCATATCCGCGCGGGGTTTTTTTGTTTTTTTACGAGAGAGAGGATCGGCACCGCCACCGTCCTTTCGCCACCACCGGTCTCTCGGTCACGCGGTCCCCCCTCTCGCCCGCATATACACATCTAATACACGCGTCCCCCCTCTCGCCTCCCTCGTCACCCTCTCTCTTTATATGTAGATGTGATAATTAATGCTGGCATATACACAATTAATTTGTTTTTACTACATGTTTTCAGGACTGACATATGGCGGACGATAGAGCTGACCCGATTCTGGACAACTATGATCTGGACGCTGAAGACCATATATTCGGCATCATAAAAGGCGATATTCCATATGTGCCGACCGGACAAGAAGAAGATGATATCTCTTCTTATCTGAACCTTGACGGTGAAGATGAAGGGCGCCGTCAGCAAGATGATGCCGAAGAAACGTCGATAAACGACGATCTTCAATTGGAAGTAGCAACCACCTCCGGCGCCGAGGTATATATATACATTGAGCCTCTGGTGATACAAACTAACTGATTTGAATAAATATGTGTGTACTAACGCGCGCGACTCTCTTTCTTATTTTAGCCCTCGGCCGGATCATCAAAACAATCAAGTACGTCGTTAAAGCGTGGCGCAACCAAGACGCTGAAACAAGGAGAAATATATACCATCGAGGTTATCGACAGTGCAACCGGCAAGCCGCTGGAGCCCGAGAAGAACGCCACCAAGTTTATCAACCAATGCGGAGCCGTTGTTAGAGACAACGTCTCGATCACCGTCCAGGAGTGGAATGAGCCAAAGAAGGCACGTCTTGGTTTCACTTTTGTCGACAAGAGAACAAAAAAAGATTGCTTGCAAAAGCTTCTGCAACATGTCGTCCTACCTCCGGAATACCACAAATTGGATGAGGAGGGTAACAAGATTGCGGAAAACAAGAAGAGGATGAAGCTACTCAAACAGTTCGCTCTTGGAAAGATGGCCAGTGCATTCCGGAAATTCAAGCAAAATCTAGCCCGTGACTATGTCAACCAGAACAAGACTCCGGATTTCAAAGGACAATATGAGAAACTGAAACATGATTGGCCAGAATTTGTGAAGCAAAAGAAATCGGAGCAGTTCCTTGAACTATCGAAAAAAATAAGGAAAATGCGGCTAAGAAGGAGTACAATCATATTATGGGGCCAGGAGGGTATCGCCTTTGGGAGCCTAGGTGGGAGAAGATGGAGAACGAGCTGAGGGCGTGAGGAATCCGTCCGAGTACGGAGGGATGGGACCCAAGGGCCAAAAGCTGGTGGTACGGGCATGGGGGATCGCTGAACCCGGAGACAGGAGAGTGTGTTTACCGGGGCAAAATAATTAAACCCACCGAAAAGCTTATTGAGGCAATGAGGGATGCTCAAGAGGGGAAGATCAAGTTCAACGTGAGAGAATGACGCGCCGACGAAAGCCCTCGGGAATCCCGAACACGGAGGACGTGTACGAGGCATGGGGCACATTCCGTGGAAAATAGGGTTCCCCGTAACGATGACCCGTACGGTTACGTAAGCCGTAAGAGAAAGATGGATCGGGATGCGGATGTTGTGGCGCAGTTGGCATCGGAAATGGATGTGATGAAGAAAACCGTGAGTGTACTAGTAGCCGAAAGAGATGCATCTCGGGCGCAGCATGAAGATCATCCAATGGATCTCGGAAGCCAGCAGCAGAGAAGAAGCAGCGTGGCTTCCATGGAGCCCCCACCGGCTGGTGCACCGACGATCGAAATTACTGCACCGGAGCCTCTAGTGGTCGAAATTACTGCACCGGAGCCTCCTCGCTACCCCGTGGACGATATAAAGGAGATGAAAGCATGTCATCTGTATTATCCTATCGGGAACATGTCCATGAAGGTAGCCATCGGCAGTGCTTTACCACCTGGAGCACTCCACCACAACAACCCCATTCCAGATGGCTATGCTCGTGTCACGGTGGAGGACATAGTCCAAGGGTTTGAGGACCTGGACATTGACATTGCTACACCTGAAGGGGCGACAAGACTTGGAGATGTCAAGAGCCAGTTCATTCTATGGCAGAAGAAGTTTATCAAGTTTCCAGGCGAGGCGCCAAGGCAAACAAGTCCACCCCCCTCCGGTGGTGGTGGCGGCGGCGGTGGTGGTGGTTCACCTACACCTCCGGCGGGTAAGCCGACGCCGCCCCCCAATTCACCTCCGGCGGGTAAGCAGACGCCGCCCCCCAGTCCTCGTCCGGCGGGTGATCAGACGCCGCCCCCCAATCCACCTCCGGCGAAGAAGCAGAGGAAGTCTTGGGTTATTAACCCGGAGCCTTATGTACCTGCAACCACAAAGATACCAGAGCCATCACTAAAGCCTCTCACCCCGAGGCCTTGGGAACTTAGTGTGGAGCAAAATGCAGCGGTCGTGGCTGCTCAGCATGAGAAATGGCAGGCGGACTGCAAGAAGAAAAGAGAGCCCGAGCCCAAACAAGTATTTTCTGAGAAGGAAAAGAGCTGGGCTAAGTCATTTTTGAACACACCGTCCCAGGCCGCGAAGAATCTGCCTGACGACTATGAACGTGAACTTCGTAGTCAAGCACTCGCGGTCGGGGGGAAACAAGTTGCCCAGCTCGGGGAACAAAGTAAACAGTCGATCGCCCCGCTCATAGTGAAAGCCGCAGGTCCGGAGGACGATGCCCCTGATGTCATAGCAGCTGCGGCAGCACAGGGATTGACTGTAGCGAGAGCCAAAGAACAAGCGGCAGACGCAGGTCTGACTCTTCGTGCAGCGTTAGGCCTTGATGACGTGGCAATGAAGGACGTAGTATTTACATATGTGAAGGATGGTCCTCTCGTCGAGCCTGCGCAGGAAGAGGATCTACCTCGACAAATGAAAGGTCTGCTAAATTGGTACAAGGCTTACATAGAAATTAAAAATGCCAAAGACTATATTTATGCGGAAGTTAGACCTGAGCATCACTTCAAACATTACTATATAACAATTCATCGGAGTGAATTGTTCCAGCTGTTCAATCTGCGCGAGCTCGACAAATCTATCATCAGTTGCTATGTTCTGTAAGTGATTTATTAATTTCTACCTCATCTCGTTCATTGCCTGCACTATAAATATATATATTGTCCTAACTATCTTGTTGTGTACGCTATTATGCAGATTAAAGAAGCGGGAAATGCGAATAAGGCGCGTCCATGATGTTGGGTTCATTGACCCACAAATCGTTAATTCATATGTGTTAGAACACCACCCCAAAGACGTGGAGGATGACCTGTGGCGGTTTCTTATAAAACAGGAACTCAAAAGTGATATTCTATTTCCTTACCATTTTGGGTGAGTGTTTCTGTCTTGAGCACATTCTCTTTTGTTTACTCCATGCATGGTATGTGGCTAATCGATGAGTTATGCATGACTGTGCATGTATCGTGTCCGCAGGTTCCACTGGATTCTGCTAGTAATTCAAATTCAGAACTCCACAGTTCTCGTCCACGACTCTCTGAATATGGATACGAAGCTTTGGGCCGACATGAGAAAAATGATGCAAAAGTAACTACTTTCATTCGTTTGCGCTCTATATCGATCGGCCTTTTTCGTTCATCATTTCCTAATATCAAGTAACTAATTAATAACTCTCTTGTTCATTTAATTTTCCTTGCCTCGTAGGGTTTGGAGACGGTTCGTAGATCAAAAGGTCGGTGAATTCAAAAAAGAGCTACATTTTAAAAGGGCAAAGGCTGCGACCGGGGATATTCAGCCACCGGGGACCAATCTATGTGGATACTATGTTTGTGAGAGGATCCGGAGATACACCACCGAGCGGCAGCCGTCCGAGAACAACATCAGGAGGAATAACCTCCGGACGACGCTTACTCCGAAGCTCGCTTCCGACCACTTCAAGAGGAACTAGCTGGATGGTTCGCCGGAGAAGTCATCGATCCTAGAGGAGAACACTATGTAGAGGACGTAGAACTTTATATGCACTAAATATGTATGGAAACTTGTTCAAAATTGTATATGGTCATCCGATATTGAATATATATTGTATATTCCTCTTGAATTCTTTTTGGTTCTAATTTCAAATTTGTTTGAAATTGTACATTCATATGCATGTATGTAGTACGGTAGAATATGTGAAACTCCTTCAAAATTAAAACCCAAAAGAAATAAAACAATACAAATTAAAAAGAAACCAGATTTAGGAGGAGGGGGGCTAAACCCTAAACCCTGCGGAGGCCTTTAGTCGCGGTTGGCCAGAAGAACCGCGACTAAAGGTCCTCCGCCCTGGCGCCCGCCTGCCGCCCACGTGGACGGGCCTTTAGTCGCGGTTCGTAAGGAACCGCGACTAAAGGGGGGGGCTTTAGTCGCGCCTAATTGGTCGCGGTTGCGCAACCACGACTAATGGCAGTTGCCAACCGCGACCAAAGGCCATTTTTCTACCAGTGTATAATCGCCTCATCCCAAAACAGCTATAGCCAAAACATGGTTTTAAATAGCTGGCTATAGCTGACTATTTAAGAACTTTAACACCTTTAGCCGGGCAATAGTAGTTTGCCGCATCATATAAGAAAGGCTATAGCGGCTATAGCCGACTATTTAAAATAGAGATAAAATATGAAGTTTTACTTCTACATTGAGTTTTCTAATACATTTGGTTGAATGATATACGTGAACGCATCCGTTTGTCATGTATCGAACAGTAAGAACAAGACCTCACTACCTGAGTTTTGAAACAGAATTAGACAACAACCCTTGTGATTTCCTTCTCCGGTTTCCTTCCCCGGTAAGGACTACATTCATGTGTATCCTCAGCACGACGACTTGCAACAAAATGAGCAAATGACCTATAAGGTTCTGGAAGCACAGAGGCGTCGATGCGTGTTCCTTATGTATCCTCGTACGACCACTATGTTGGAGGCTTGCTACGTTGGCGGCTCTGTGGCAGCAAATCTGGAGATCCATGTGCATATGTGTAATGGTGCGAGTAGCCACCCCAATGTAGATTCTCCGCCTACTCGTTGCCAATAGCCAGTGATAGTCCTGTTATCACCAGAATTTGACCAAGCCAGAGGTGAGCCGCGATCAAGATGGACTTGAAGATGTGTACATTAAGAAATAGGTGAATCGGCCTTTATGCGCAGAGTTTGGGCTAGTTAGCCCGTGTATCTTAATATAGTAGGCTACGTAGAAGTTAGAGTTTATCTCGTGCACGGTTTGGTGCACGCCCACATTAGAAAGTCCGCTGGACTATAAATATGTATCTAGGGTTTATGGAATAAACAACAACCAACGTTCAACACAAACCAATCTCGGCGCATCGCCAACCCCTTCGTCTCGAGGGTCTCTCCGGTAAGCACCATGCTGCCTAGATCGCATCTAGCGATCTAGGCAGCACGAGCCTGCCCACGTTGTTCATGCGTTGCTCGTGCTGAAGCCTTTTTGATGGCGATCAACGTAGTTATCATAGATGTGTTAGGGTTAGCATTGTTCTTAGTATCATATGCTTGCGTAGTGCAACCCTTGCGCATCTAGCCGTCCTTGTACCTCATCATGGGTGCAGGGGCGGCACCCCGCTTGATCGTTATTTAGTAGATCTGATCCGTTACGGTTGCTCCTTGATTCATCAAGGATTAGTTTAATATCTGCAATAGTTAGGCCTTACAAAGGGTTGGAGGATCCAGCGGCGTGTAGGGTGTAATTTGCTGGCCCTAGACAGGACGTTCCGAGGATCAACCTCGTGTTGGTTTTTAGGCCTTGTCTAGGATTGACTTACGATCACCGTGCGCGAGCGCGAGGCCCAATCGTGAGTAGGATGATCCGATTATGCGGTGAGAACCCTAAATCGTCGTGGATCTCATATGCTTTATCTTGATCAAGCAGGACCACCATATATTCGGCCACCTTGGACGAATCATGGGTGGATCGGCTCCATGAGCCGATTCACGGGATAACCCGAGAGCCGATCGAGGCTCGTATTTAACGTGTACGTGTGTGCCCTGCAGGAAACTAAGCGAGGCATCATCCACACCTTCCCGACCAGGTATAGGTCAGGTGGCACGCCCTTGCAATTTGCATCGGCGCGCGACCGGGAGGCTTTGCGGGCCGTCGCTCCGAGGGCTCGGGGCCAGCCGCAGCCCTAGTTGTTCCCGGCTCTACGGTGTTGACCAGTCACTGCCCGCCGGTGGGTTTCTGACGTCAACACATTCTGGCACGCCCGGTGGGACAATCCTCAACATCCACCACATCACCATCTACATCTGAGATGGCGGAAAGCACTCCGGTCGAGCACGAGGACCTGGCTGACAAACTCAAGATAGAAGCCGATCTCAGCGATCGGACCGTATTACACGCACCACCAGCTCTCCCAGTATTCGGCGTCGACCTCACAGGTGACGGAAAGCTAGGGTACGGGTTCACCTCGGCTGACGAGCTAGAGGAAGTCGACATCGGCCCTGGGGATAAGCCTCGGCCAACTTTTATCAGCAGAAAGTTAGGCCCACAGCTCAGGGGTCAGATGATTGTTCTTTTGAAGGAATACCCAGATTGCTTTGCGTGGGACTACACAGAGATGCCTGGGCTAGACAGGAGCATCATCGAACATCGGCTCCCCCTGAAGAAAGGATTTCGGCCCTTCCAGCAACGAGCACGACAGATGAAGGCCGAAATCCTAGAGGAGGTCAAGAAAGAGATCGAGAAGATGTTGGCCGCCGGATTCATCAGACCATGCAGGTATGCGGAATGGATATCCAGTATTGTTCCGGTAGAAAAGAAGGACGGCCGGTGGCGTGTGGCTATCGATTTCCGAGATCTTAACAGAGCCACTCCGAAAGATGAATATCCGATGCCTGTGGCAGAAACTTTGATCAATGCAGCTGCTGGCCACAAGGTTTTAAGCTTCATGGATGGCAACGCCGGTTATAACCAGATCTTCATGGCCCCAGAAGATATACACAAGACCGCATTCAGAGTACCAGGGGCAGTAGGCTTGTTTGAATATGTGGTCATGACCTTTGGGTTGAAGAATGCTGGCGCAACGTATCAAAGAGCCATGAATTATATATTCCATGATCTGATCGGCAAGTTGGTGGAAATCTACATCGATGATGTGGTAGTCAAATCTGTCTCCATGGAGGGACACTTGGAAGATTTGCGACACGTACTAGACCGAACTCGAAAGTTCGGGCTAAGAATGAACCCAAAGAAGTGCGCCTTTGGTGTGACGGCCGGTCAGTTCCTAGGATTTTTGGTCCATGAGCGAGGAATTGAGATCGGCCTGAAGAGCCAGGAGGCAGTGCGTACCATGCAGCCACCCACCACGAAGAAGGAACTCCAGCGTCTTATCGGCAAGATCAACTTCGTTCGCCGATTCATCTCTAACCTATCAGGACGGATCGAGCCGTTCATGGGTTTGGTGAAGACTAAATCCGATGACGAATTTCACTGGGGGGCAGAACAGCAGCAGGCGTTCGATGACATTAAACGGTATCTGACGACACCACCCGTGCTGGTGCCGCCCGGCAAGACGAGCCGTTCTACATTTACTTGTCGATAGCCGACACATCCATCGCCTCGGTGGTGGTGCAACTCTACGAGGGCGTTGAAAAGGTCGTTTTCTACCTCAGCGGAAGGATGTTGGACGCGGAGACAATGTACCCCGAGGTCGAGAACCGTGCCTCTGTCTGTTCTTTACCTGCACCAAGCTGCACCACATCCTTTTGACGGCAGAGATCTTCGTCATATGCAAGTCAGACGTTGTCAAGCACATGCTGTCGGCCCCCGTGTTGAAAGGCCGATTGGGTAAATGGATGCTTGCGTTGTCAGAATTCGACCTTCGGTATCAGCCTGCGAAAGCAGTCAAAGGACAAGCATTGGCCGATCTCATAGCTGAGCGAATCAGTACCAATATAGCAGCACTGTCCATACGTGCATGGGCTATGTTCTTCGACGGATCGGCTTGCGACGATGGTTGTGGCATCGGCATTCTGCTCGTATCGCCTAGGGGGACGGAATACTCCTTCTCCATCAGATTGTCTACCCCTTGCACCAACAACGTGGCAGAGTATGAGGCGGTACGTAAGGGGATGGAGTTGCTACTAGAAGCTGGAGCGAAGCGGTGAGAGCTTTTTGGAGACTCCAAGTTGGTAATCAACCAGCTCACGGATGAATACAAGTGCGAGAGTGAATCGCTCTTCCCATATTGGATGGAATGCCGTGAGTTAATGACACAGTTTCGGTACATCAACTTTAATTGGGTTCCAAGATCCCAGAATACCGAGGCCAACAATCTCGCGCAGATGGCGTCAGGCTACATAGATACACCTGAAGGATCAGAAGTTCAGGTCCAATTCCTGGAACAAAATGATTGGAGAGCCGAAATCTTCAATTACTTAAAAGATTCGGCTCGGGGGGCACCTAAGCGGGTAAGATACAAAGCCATGAAGTATGTCCTCATAGGAGACGACATGTTCTACAGGACGTTGGAAGGGTTACTACTCAAGTGCCCGGGTCCAACCGAGTCTAATCGGCTCTTACATGAGGTGCATGAAGGCGCTTGTGGAACTCATCAGTCGGCTCACAAGATGAAGTGGCTAATTAGGCGCTCAGGGTTCTATTGGCCCACCATGCTTGAAGATTGCTTCAATTACTACAAGGGGTGCCAGGCATGTCAGATGTTTGGGAAGATTCAGATGGTACCAGCATCAGCGATGAACCCGATCATCAAACCTTGGCCATTTCGAGGGTGGGGCATGGACATGATCGGAAAAATCCATCCGGCTTCGAGTAAAAGACACGAATGGATTTTGGCCATCACAGATTACTTCACCAAGTGGGTGGAGGCCGTCCCTATGAAGAAGGTAAAATCAGAAGATGTGATTAAGTTCGTGAAGGAACACGTGATTCATAGGTTCGGGATTCCCCAAACCATCACGACCGATGGAGGTTCGGTCTTTGTGTCTAAGGAGTTCAGGGGATTCTGCGATGACATGGGGATTAAGCTGATCCGATCATCTCCGTACTATGCTCAGGCTAACGGGCAAGCTGAAGCGTCCAATCAGAGCTTAATCAAGCTGATCAAGAGAAAGATTGAAGAAAACCCAAGGGATTGGCATGAGAAGTTATCAGAGGCATTATGGGCCTACCGCATGTCATGCCATGGAGCTATAAAGACTTCACCGTACCAGCTTGTTTATGGGCAAGAAGCCGTATTACCTTGGGAGATTACGGCTGGATCAAGACGTGTCACGTTTCAGAATGATCTGACGGCAGACGAATATGCAACTTTGATGAGTGACACTATTGAGGACGCAACAGAGCTTAGGCTTTGGTCGTTGGAAAAGATTAAGGCACTACTAGGAAAAGGGCTATAGCTGCACGCAAGTGGTGCCGGCGCACCACCATAGGCATGCGCCGGTGGAACATGTTGCCGGCGCACCAAATAAGCGCCGCGCCGGCGATGGACCTATACTGCCGGCGCACACGAAAAAATAGTGCGCCGGGGATAAAATTCGAAGAGATCTGGCTGAACAGTAAAAATCTGGGCACCTTACCCCCGGCGCACCTCTATGGTGGTGCGCCGGTGGTAGACAATTTACCACCAGCGCACCACCATAGAGGTGCGCCGGGGGTAAGCTGCCTAGATTTTTCTCTCCACCCCCCCCGGGAATCGCCTTTTCAGTTTTCGAAAAAATAATAGAAAATGATAGAAAATTCAAAAAATAAAATCCTCTGAAATGCCCATGTAATATGTGATCTAGTTTTAGTAAAAATTTGAAAATTTGAATTTCGATGTATTATGAAAAATGGCGTCATGTTTCGGTAAAACGGGATTTCTGGTTGCATACGACCTCCGATGAAAAACTTTTTTATATCAAAATCTATCTACGCGAAATTTCCTATTCGAATTCAACCGCCTACGGCCGTTTGGAGAAAAAATGGATTCGTCAATTGGAAAACAGAAACAGGACTTTTTTGAGATTTAAGATTTGGGTGAAAAAAAAAGAAAAATTACCCCCGGCGCACCACCCTACTTGGTGCGCCGGCAGTAAGCAGTGCTATATATTGGAGCCGGCCCTCCTCCCTCTTCTCTTTCCTCACTTTTCCCCCTTCTCCTCTTTCCCTCCTCCTCTTCTCCTTGCAAAATTCACCGACGGCCTCCTCCTCCTCCTCCTCCGGTGACATCCCTCCTCCACCTCGGGCCTCCTCCTCCTCCTCCTCCGGCGTGAGCTGCTCCTTCTACTTCACCTCGGGCTTCCTCCTCCGGCCTCCTCCTCCTCCTCCTCCTCCTCCTCAACCTCCACCTCCGGCCAACTCCTCCTCCTCCACCTCCGGCCAACTCCTCCTCCTCCACCTCCGGCCAACTCCTCCTCCATGTCCACGGCCACCTCCATCTTCACCTCTGGCCTACTCCTCCTCCTCAACCTCCTCCTCATCCTCAGACTCATCCTCCTCGTCCTACTCCTACACCGGCGCGGCAACGACAGCAAGGTGGCCCACAGTAACACGGAAAACGAACACGAGCTAGATCTAGATCTAGATCTAGATCTAGATCGGCTTTTTTTTGGTTTCCTGGATAACTTACTACCGGCGCACTAGGCAGGTGCGCCGGGGATAATCTCGTCTTACCGCCGGCGAATTAACTGGTGCGCCGGCAATAGCTCGTTATCACCGGCCCGTTCCTACCGGCGGGCTCTAGTGCGCCGGCAGTAGGCAAATTTGGTGCGCCGGCAATAAGCGTTTTCCTAGTAGTGAGGAGAACAAAGCCCGGGTAGCTCGGGCCTACAATAAGAAGGTTAGACCAAAGGAGTTTCAGGTTGGTGACCTGGTATGGGAAGCTGTGTTGCCGTTAGGAACCAGGGACAAGGCATATGGCAAGTGGTCTCCTAATTGGCATGGTCCGTACAAAGTCGTCCAGGCCTTGAAAGGTAATGCGTACATGTTGGAAGAATTGGACGGGCAGAAGTTCCCAGTGGCCGTAAATGGTCAACACCTCAAGAAGTATTTCCCAAGCATGTGGGATGATGGGCACTAAGGTAGGGAGGCCGATTAGAATCGGCCAGCAAAAGGAGATGATCCAATCACGGGTACCAAAGTGTGGGGGCCGATGCAATCGGCCGTAAAAAAAAAGCCGATGTCGCCGCCATCGACTCTAGAACAATTATACGAGACCCACGAAGCTCAGATTTGCGCCAAGATGGTGTTCAGTTTAGCTTCATGAGTTCCCTGGAGCACGGCCTTGCTGATGTCCTCGCCTTGACTAAGGCTCGGGGGGCAGCTAATCTAGTAGATGCTCTATATTCTCAGGAGCCGATTGGGGTTGCTGCAAGAAAGGGAAGGAGACTGGTTGCTCAAATTAGCCGATGAACAATCATCGGCTGTGGGATTGAAAAATACCGCGGTCGAGAAAAAATAATAATCCGATTCGTTGCTATCGGTCTTGGTGTGGCGAACGGAGATTGGATTAATGAAAGGGAGACTGAAAGAACAATTCTCATTAGTTCAGAGAAGCGGCTTTACAAGAAGAGCCGATGGCTCCCGAAAGAGGGATCTGGTGCCTAGTGCACTGCTAACTACTAGTCCTACTCCACTAGTCGTCGCCGTCTTCATCATCGCCGCCGTCAAGATCGTCGGCACTGCTCCCAGGAAGCTCCTCGCCGTCGCTGTCCCAGCTGTCGGCTGGAGCTTCCTCCTCCTCCTCGTCATCTTCATCATCCTCGCTATCTGCCCAGCTGCGAAGCGCTTCGTTGGAGGATATCCTGCGGAGGAGGAGGAATCATCTTCCTCCTCCTCATCCTCTTCTTCCTCGTCATCATCATCGTCCTCGCTGTCCGCCCACATGCGGAAGCGCTTCTTCGGCGGGAGCTTGGTGGAGGTGGAGGCCTCGGTCCTTTCCGCTCCTTTTTCTTTCTTCTCCTTGTCGGGGGAGATGGGATTCGCCCCGGAGCGGGGATCGTCTTCTTCCTTGTTCTTCGGCGGCGATTGGAGGGAGAAGCCTGAAGCGGAGGAGGAAGAGGAAGACATTGCTACAGAGGGAGAGGGTTTTTTGGTGTCGACCGCTAGAGCAGAGGAAGGGGATGAAGAGGACTGGTCAGTTGGCATGGTTAAATAATGAGGAGCCTAGTGGAGATTCAATGCCATTGCAGTTTCCGAGGAAGTGATGCTAAAGCTGTCAAATTTCACAGAGGAGTGGGGAAGACAAAGTGTCATAATGACGGGTGCTGCAACAGTTCTGCTCTGCCACGACATGACCCGACGAAAGAAAGCATAATGATTTTGGAAATGTCGTTTCCAAAACCAGGGGGGCATGTGTTATCACCAGAATTTGACCAAGCCAGAGGTGGGCCGCGATCAAGATGGACTTGAAGATGTGTACATCAAGAAATAGGTGAATCGGCCTTTATGCGCAGAGTTTGGGCTAGTTAGCCCGTGTATCTTAATATAGTAGGCTACGTAGAAGTTAGAGTTTATCTCGTGCACGGTTTGGTGCACGCCCACATTAGAAAGTCCGCTGGACTATAAATATGTATCTAGGGTTTATGGAATAAACAACAACCAACGTTCAACACAAACCAATCTCGGCGCATCGCCAACCCCTTCGTCTCGAGGGTCTCTCCGGTAAGCACCATGCTGCCTAGATCGCATCTAGCGATCTAGGCAGCACGAGCCTGCCCACGTTGTTCATGCGTTGCTCGTGCTGAAGCCTTTTTGATGGCGAGCAACGTAGTTATCATAGATGTGTTAGGGTTAGCATTGTTCTTAGTATCATATGCTTGCGTAGTGCAACCCTTGCGCATCTAGCCGTCCTTGTACCTCATCATGGGTGCAGGGGCGACACCCCGCTTGATCGTTATTTAGTAGATCTGATCCGTTACGGTTGCTCCTTGATTCATCAAGGATTAGTTTAATATCTGCAATAGTTAGGCCTTACAAAGGGTTGGAGGATCCAGCGGCGTGTAGGGTGTAATTTGCTGGCCCTAGACGAGATGTTCCGAGGATCAACCTCGTGTTGGTTTTTAGGCCTTGTCTAGGATTGGCTTACGATCACCGTGCGCGAGCGCGAGGCCCAATCGTGAGTAGGATGATCCGATTATGCGGTGAGAACCCTAAATCGTCGTGGATCTCATATGCTTTATCTTGATCAAGCAGGACCACCATATATTCGGCCACCTTGGACGAATCATGGGTGGATCGGCTCCATGAGCCGATTCACAGGATAACCTGAGAGCCGATTGAGGCTCGTATTTAACGTGTACGTGTGTGCCCTGCAGGAAACTAAGCGAGGCATCATCCACACCTTCCTGACCAGGTATAGGTCAGGTGGCACGCCCTTGCAATTTGCATCGGCGCGCGACCGAGAGGCTTTGCGGGCCGTCGCTCCGAGGGATCGGGGCCAGCCGCAGCCCTAGTTGTTCCCGGCTCTACGGTGTTGACCGAGCCACCGCCCGCCGGTGGGTTTCGACGTCAACACATTCTGGCACGCCGGTGGGACAATCCTCAACATCCACCACATCACCATCTACATCTGAGATGGCGGAAAGCACTCCGGTCGAGCACGAGGACCCGGCTGACAAACTCAAGATAGAAGCCGATCTCGGCGATCGGACCGTATTACACGCACCACCAGCTCTCCCGGTATTCGGCGTCGACCTCACAGGTGACGTGAAAGCTAGGGTACGGGTTCACCTCGGCTGACGAGCTAGAGGAAGTCGACATCGGCCCCGGGGATAAGCCTCGGCCAACTTTTATCGCGAGAAGTTAGGCCCACAGCTCGTGGGTCAGATGATTGTTCTTTTGAAAGAATACCCAGATTGCTTTGCGTGGGACTACACAGAGATGCCGGGGCTAGACAGGAGCATCATCGAACATCGGCTCCCCCTGAAGAAAGGATTTCGGCCCTTCCAGCAACGAGCACGACAGATGAAGGCCGAAATCCTAGAGGAGGTCAAGAAAGAGATCGAGAAGATGTTGGCCGCCGGATTCATCAGACCATGCAGGTATGCGGAATGGATATCCAGTATTGTTCCGGTAGAAAAGAAGGACGGCCGGTGGCGTGTGGCTATCGATTTCCGAGATCTTAACGAGCCACTCCGAAAGATGAATATCCGATGCCCGTGGCGGAAACTTTGATCAATGCAGCTCGCTGGCCACAAGGTTTTAAGCTTCATGGATGGCAACGCCGGTTATAACCAGATCTTCATGGCCCCGGAAGATATACACAAGACCGCATTCGTAGTACCAGGGGCAGTAGGCTTGTTTGAATATGTGGTCATGACCTTTGGGTTGAAGAATGCTGGCGCAACGTATCAAAGAGCCATGAATTATATATTCCACGATCTGATCGGCAAGTTGGTGGAAATCTACATCGATGATGTGGTAGTCAAATCTGTCTCCATGGAGGGACACTTGGAAGATTTGCGACACGTACTAGACCGAACTCGAAAGTTCGGGCTAAGAATGAACCCAAAGAAGTGCGCCTTTGGTGTGACGGCTCGGTCGGTTCCTAGGATTTTTGGTCCATGAGCGAGGAATTGAGATCGGCCTCGAAGAGCCCAGGAGGCAGTGCGTACCATGCAGCCACCCACCACGAAGAAGGAACTCCAGCGTCTTATCGGCAAGATCAACTTCGTTCGCCGATTCATCTCTAACCTATCAGGACGGATCGAGCCGTTCATGGGTTTGGTGAAGACTAAATCCGATGACGAATTTCACTGGGGGGCAGAACAGCAGCAGGCGTTCGATGACATTAAACGGTATCTGACGACACCACCCGTGCTGGTGCCGCCCCAGCAAGACAGGCCGTTCTACATTTACTTATCAGTAGCCGACACATCCATCGCCTCGGTGGTGGTGCAACTCTACGAGGGCGTTGAAAAGGTCGTTTTCTACCTCAGCAGAAGGATGTTGGACGCGGAGACAAGGTACCCTGAGGTCGAGAAACTGTGCCTCTGTCTGTTCTTTACCTGCACCAAGCTGCACCACATCCTTTTGACGGCAGAGATCTTCGTCATATGCAAGTCAGACGTTGTCAAGCACATGCTGTCGGCCCCCGTGTTGAAACGCCGATTGGGTAAATGGATGCTTGCGTTGTCGAAGTCGACCTTCGGTATCAGCCTGCGAAAGCAGTCAAAGGACAAGCATTGGCCGATCTCATAGCTGAGCGAATCAGTACCAATATAGCAGCACTGTCCATACGTGCATGGGCTATGTTCTTCGACGGATCGGCTTGCGACGATGGTTGTGGCATCGGCATTCTGCTCGTATCGCCTAGGGGGACGGAATACTCCTTCTCCATCAGATTGTCTACCCCTTGCACCAACAACGTGGCAGAGTATGAGGCGGTACGTAAGGGGATGGAGTTGCTACTAGAAGCTGGAGCAGAAGCAGTAGAGCTTTTTGGAGACTCCAAGTTGGTAATCAACCAGCTCACGGATGAATACAAGTGCGAGAGTGAATCGCTCTTCCCATATTGGATGGAATGCCGTGAGTTAATGACACAGTTTCGGTACATCAACTTTAATTGGGTTCCAAGATCCCAGAATACCGAGGCCAACAATCTCGCGCAGATGGCGTCAGGCTACATAGATACACCTGAAGGATCAGAAGTTCAGGTCCAATTCCTGGAACAAAATGATTGGAGAGCCGAAATCTTCAATTACTTAAAAGATTCGGCTCGGGGGGCACCTAAGCGGGTAAGATACAAAGCCATGAAGTATGTCCTCATAGGAGACGACATGTTCTACAGGACGTTGGAAGGGTTACTACTCAAGTGCCTGGGACCAACTGAGTCTAATCGGCTCTTACATGAGGTGCATGAAGGCGCCTGTGGAACTCATCAGTCGGCTCACAAGATGAAGTGGCTAATTAGGCGCTCAGGGTTCTATTGGCCCACCATGCTTGAAGATTGCTTCAATTACTACAAGGGGTGCCAGGCATGTCAGATGTTTGGGAAGATTCAGATGGTACCAGCATCAGCGATGAACCCGATCATCAAACCTTGGCCATTTCGAGGGTGGGGCATGGACATGATCGGAAAAATCCATCCGGCTTCGAGTAAAAGACACGAATGGATTTTGGCCATCACGGATTACTTCACCAAGTGGGTGGAGGCCGTCCCTATGAAGAAGGTAAAATCAGAAGATGTGATTAAGTTCGTGAAGGAACACGTGATTCATAGGTTCGGGATTCCCCAAACCATCACGACCGATGGAGGTTCGGTCTTTGTGTCTAAAGAGTTCAGGGGATTCTGCGATGACATGGGGATTAAGCTGATCCGATCATCTCCGTACTATGCTCAGGCTAACGGGCAAGCTGAAGCGTCCAATCAGAGCTTAATCAAGCTGATCAAGAGAAAGATTGAAGAAAACCCAAGGGATTGGCATGAGAAGTTATCAGAGGCATTATGGGCCTACCGCATGTCATGCCATGGAGCTATAAAGACTTCACCGTACCAGCTTGTTTATGGGCAAGAAGCCGTATTACCTTGGGAGATTACGGCTGGATCAAGACGTGTCACGTTTCAGAATGATCTGACGGCAGACGAATATGCAACTTTGATGAGTGACACTATTGAGGACGCAACAGAGCTTAGGCTTTGGTCGTTGGAAAATATTAAGGAGAACAAAGCCCGGGTAGCTCGGGCCAACAATAAGAAGGTTAGACCAAAGGAGTTTCAGGTTGGTGACCTGGTATGGGAAGCTGTGTTGCCGTTAGGAACCAGGGACAAGGCATATGGCAAGTGGTCTCCTAATTGGCACGGTCCGTACAAAGTCGTCCAGGCCTTGAAAGGTAATGCGTACATGTTGGAAGAATTGGACGGGCAGAAGTTCCCAGTGGCCGTAAATGGTCAACACCTCAAGAAGTATTTCCCAAGCATGTGGGATGATGGGCACTAAGGTAGGGAGGCCGATTAGAATCGGCCAGCAAAAGGAGATGATCCAATCACGGGTACCAAAGTGTGGGGGCCGATGCAATCGGTCAGTAAAAAAGCCGATGTCGCCGCCATCGACTCTAGAACAATTATACGAGACCCACGAAGCTCGGATTTGCGCCAAGATGGTGTTCGGTTTAGCTTCATGAGTTCCCCGGAGCACGGCCTTAGCGATGTCCTCGCCTTGACTAAGGCTCGGGGGCAGCTAATCTAGTAGATGCTCTATATTCTCAGGAGCCGATTGGGGTTGCTGCAAGAAAGGGAAGGAGACTGGTTGCTCAAATTAGCTGATGAACAATCATCGGCTGTGGGATTGAAAAATACCGCGGTCGAGAAAAAATAATCCGATTCGTTGCTATCGGTCTTGGTGTGGCGAACGGAGATTGGATTAATGAAAGGGAGACTGAAAGAACAATTCTCATTAGTTCAGAGAAGCGGCTTTACAAGAAGAGCCGATGGCTCCCGAAAGAGGGATCTGGTGCCTAGTGCACTGCTAACTACTAGTCCTACTCCACTAGTCGTCGCCGTCTTCATCATCGCCGCCGTCAAGATCGTCGGCACTGCTCCCAGGAAGCTCCTCGCCGTCGCTGTCCCAGCTGTCGGCTGGAGCTTCCTCCTCCTCCTCGTCATCTTCATCATCCTCGCTATCTGCCCAGCTGCGGAAGCGCTTCGTTGGAGGATATCCTGCGGAGGAGGAGGAATCATCTTCCTCCTCCTCATCCTCTTCTTCCTCGTCATCATCATCGTCCTCGCTGTCCGCCCACATGCGGAAGCGCTTCTTCGGCGGGAGCTTGGTGGAGGTGGAGGCCTCGGTCCTTTCCGCTCCTTTTTCTTTCTTCTCCTTGTCGGGGGAGATGGGATTCGCCCCGGAGCGGGGATCGTCTTCTTCCTTGTTCTTCGGCGGCGATTGGAGGGAGAAGCCTGAAGCGGAGGAGGAAGAGGAAGACATTGCTACAGAGGGAGAGGGTTTTTTGGTGTCGACCGCTAGAGCAGAGGAAGGGGATGAGGAGGACTGGTCAGTTGGCATGGTTAAATAATGAGGAGCCTAGTGGAGATTCAATGCCATTGCAGTTTCCGAGGAAGTGATGCTAAAGCTGTCAAATTTCACAGAGGAGTGGGGAAGACAAAGTGTCATAATGACGGGTGCTGCAACAGTTCTGCTCTGCCACGACATGACCCGACGAAAGAAAGCATAATGATTTTGGAAATGTCGTTTCCAAAACCAGGGGGGCATGTGTTATCACCAGAATTTGACCAAGCCAGAGGTGGGCCGCGATCAAGATGGGCTTGAAGATATGTACATCAAGAAATAGGTGAATCGGCCTTTATGCGCAGAGTTTGGGCTAGTTAGCCCGTGTATCTTAATATAGTAGGCTACGTAGAAGTTAGAGTTTATCTCGTGCACGGTTTGGTGCACGCCCACATTAGAAAGTCCGTTGGACTATAAATATGTATCTAGGGTTTATGGAATAAACAACAACCAACGTTCAACACAAACCAATCTCGGCGCATCGCCAACCCCTTCGTCTCGAGGGTCTCTCCGGTAGCACCATGCTGCCTAGATCGCATCTAGCGATCTAGGCAGCACGAGCCTGCCCACGTTGTTCATGCGTTGCTCGTGCTGAAGCCTTTTTGATGGTGAGCAACGTAGTTATCATAGATGTGTTAGGGTTAGCATTGTTCTTAGTATCATATGCTTGCGTAGTGCAACCCTTGCGCATCTAGCCGTCCTTGTACCTCATCATGGGTGCAGGGCGACACCCCGCTTGATCGTTATTTAGTAGATCTGATCCGTTACGGTTGCTCCTTGATTCATCAAGGATTAGTTTAATATCTGCAATAGTTAGGCCTTACAAAGGGTTGGAGGATCCAGCGGCGTGTAGGGTGTAATTTGCTGGCCCTAGACAGGACGTTCCGAGGATCAACCTCGTGTTGGTTTTTAGGCCTTGTCTAGGATTGGCTTACGATCACCGTGCGCGAGCGCGAGGCCCAATCGTGAGTAGGATGATCCGATTATGCGGTGAGAACCCTAAATCGTCGTGGATCTCATATGCTTTATCTTGATCAAGCAGGACCACCATATATTCGGCCACCTTGGACGAATCATGGGTGGATCGGCTCCATGAGCCGATTCACAGGATAACCTGAGAGCCGATCGAGGCTCGTAT
Organism: Lolium rigidum; assembly: GCF_022539505.1. NCBI lineage: Eukaryota > Viridiplantae > Streptophyta > Magnoliopsida > Poales > Poaceae > Lolium > Lolium rigidum. Next base: position 29,642,255 of record NC_061509.1, read on the forward strand.
TTAACGTGTACGTGTGTGCCCTGCAGGAAACTAAGCGAGGCATCATCCACACCTTCCTGACCAGGTATAGGTCAGGTGGCACGCCCTTGCAATTTGCATCGGCGCGCGACCGAGGAGGCTTTGCGGGCCGTCGCTCTGAGGGACTGGGGCCAGCCGCAGCCCTAGTTGTTCCCGGCTCTACGGTGTTGACCAGTCACTGCCCGCCGGTGGGTTTCTGACGTCAACAAGTCCACACTTCTGGTGACATGGAGAATTACCGGGTGGACCATGTTTGGAGCATGGGGTGGTGTTATTGAGCTTGCCGACGTTGCCATCACCAGCACCCATGGCGGTCCGTATGGTTCCACTACATGATCACACGAGTCCAATAATCACTTTAGGAGGCGAAATATGCCAATTTTGGCTTGTAAATGGGCTAGGACGTTCCACCATCGAGTTCGGAGACAAGAGTGTCTCCATTGCCGCCAAGCTCCATGCACTCCCCGAAAACTCCTCGATCTCATGGTCGTCATAATGTGGGCATCTGTATGGACGACCCTGCAAGCTTGCGAAGGACTATGGGCAACAAGTTCTAACATGGATTGCTTGCATTCCTGGGAAACAAAGGGGAGTGAGCCAACTCTACCAGCTTCGTCCCTACCCTATCTTCCATTCAAAGCCCTCCATCTCATGCAAGTCCAAGGCCCTCGACGCACACCAGAGACGCGTCATCTTCGATGACGGAAGGCCCCTCATCATCTGGGGACCTAATCATAAGGAAGAAACATGTAGCACGCATGCACATGGATGAGCCAATCCTGCGACACATGTGTGCAATACTGTTCTAGGGTGGTTACAGATGCAACAATTAATCTCAGCTGCCATGACCACAAATCCATTTTGATCTTTGTGGGCACGAGCACCGATGGCGAGATGAAAACTTTGGTCGGTATATACTCAGGGGAGCTTCGGGACTAGGACAATGAGTTGTACAAACACAATCACAATGTGTACATGGAGGGCAAGACATCTCATATCGTGCACGTAGATATCATCATCGATACATGACAACAGAGTCGTATCTTTGTCATCGTGCCGATGTTGGCATCTTGGTACACAATATGTGTTGGTTTGTCCTCCTTCACGTACTCATTATGTTCGTAGAACTAATTGTCCCATTTCGTAAGCTCTCTTAAGTGTACTGGTGTAGGTTTTCATCTCCGGGTCGATGCCCATGAAGATACCGATGGATTCATGGTCAAGGAAACTGAGGTTGCTCCGCCCATAACCACCGTAGAGCAGCAACATGCTCTAGTGGTCAACTCGTCCATGGGCGAGCACGGTATGTGCTCTTTCTTGGTGATCGTGTCGGATATGATGAGGTCCTTGCCATTGTGGGAGAGTATGCAGTTGTGTCGAGGGTCTTGGACTTGTGTAGGATGGAGCATGTCTTCAATGGATGGTGGAGGCGACGAAGCTTGTGAATTTTGCTCACTCACATGTGTTTCTCGGAAACCAAGCGATGCAGTTGTTGGGTGCAACACACCATTAAGGCGTAGGAACTCTTGGATGCAGATGTGTTGGGGCCAAACTTGTTACCAACAAAAACCTTTGCAAGGGCATTATCCAAATAGTGCTATCATGGTGAGCGAGCACCTCATTCTTGTCCTCCCACGAGTACCACGAGTAGTGTGCTCTGGAGGGCCTCCTTCACCTCCAAATTGGAGGTGCAGAGGGAGACACATTAGCGCTCCCCATGTGACTCCATGCGCTCCCCATGTAATAAAGTGTCCTCTATCAAAATAAAAGAGACATGCGCTCACATCCACTTAGAAGCACAACAAATTCTGCAATGGCAGAAACATCAATTTCTAAGCTTCCAAGGCACCATGTGACTCCATGCACATGGCCTTGCCGTCCTTCTCAATTGTTGCACGAGGTCGCTTGAAGGGAATGGGTGAATACAATGCAGTGATAGATGAGTCATTGATCCTAACCTCTAGGACCTTGGGATAACTGCTCTGCACATTAAGCTCAGCGGTACTGATGGAAAGAAAACAAAAACACCAGGTCCTAGCGCTCAAGCTGCGCTTCGGGCTTTGCTTACAAAATTCGACAAAATACTCAGGTTTTCGTTAGAATGATGTTTTATTCAGAAGTCGGCAACAATGGTTTGTGGTGCGCTTGATATATTGTTATCTCTACGGTTTTCTGTATAAACTTACAGAGTAGATTGGTTTAGGCTGCGGTGCCAAATAAGGTCACCGATGATCTCATTATATAGGAGGCAGCCTGAGGCTTGCCGTGAAGTACAAGATGATGTACAGATAAGTACAAGTTGTTACAGATGAATCATACGGTTACTAACAAACCAATCTATACTAACAACCTGGCTATATACGTACTTATCTTGACAGCCCCCCTCAATCTGGACGTGGCATAGCCATACCAAGATTGTGTCTGAACCTGACAAACAACTGTGTTGCAAGGGGTTTAGTGAGAACATCAGCTATCTGATCACTGGTAGAGATGAACCGAATGTCTAGCGCCTTTTGTGCCACACGCTCGCGAACAAAGTGGTAATCTACCTCAATGTGCTTTGTTCGAGCATGAAAGACTGGGTTTGCTGACAGATAAGTAGCTCCCAAATTGTCACACCACAGACACGGCGCTCTCCTCAGAAAAACACCCAGTTCTTGCAGCAGCCCTTGTATCCACATGATTTCAGCAGTGGCGTTAGCAACAGATTTGTACTCCACTTCTGTACTCGAGCGTGAGACCGTGGGCTGTTTCCTGGAGTTCCAAGCCACCAAATTCCCTCCGAGAAATACAGCATGCCCGCCAGTAGACCGTCGATCGTCTGGGCATCCAGCCCAGTCGGCATCTGCGAAGCCACTAAGAAGAAGCGATGAGGATCGCTGAATGAAGAGACCAAGCGAGGACGTGTGCTTCAGATATCGCAAGATCCTCTTTACTGCAGGCCAGTGTATATCGGTTGGAGTCTGAAGGAATTGACACACCTTATTAACACTGTATGCAATGTCTGGCCGAGTGAGTGTGAGATATTGCAGTGCTCCCACGACACTGCGATACTGAGTAACATCCGCACCTAGTAATGGTTCACCCTCATGACGAGACAGTTTGTCTGATGATGACATAGGGGTACAGACGGGCTTGGCCTGGTGCATATTTGTGCGCTTCAATAGATCGGTCACATACTTCTGCTGATAAAGAAGAATTCCATCTTCCACATGCCTGACTTCAATACCGAGAAAATAGCCAAGCTGGCCAAGATCTTTGACAGGGAAGTCACACCGAAGTTGCATGAGTAGATGATCAGCAGCACTTGCAGTTGAGCTGACTACAATAATGTCGTCCACATACACTAGCATGTATACAGTAACTGAATGATCCTTGTAGACAAAGAGAGAAACATCAGCCTTAGAGGCAGTGAAACCAAGTGTGTGTAGCTTACTGCTCAACCGTGCAAACCAGGCCCTTGGTGCTTGCTTCAATCCATAGAGCGACTTCTCCAGCTTGCATATATGCTGCGGATACCGAGAATCAACATAACCAGGTGGCTGCAACATGTAGACCTCCTCATCGAGGAAACCACGGAGAAAAGCATTGTCGACGTCGAGTTGCCGCATATGCCACCCTGCGTCACGGCGAGAGAGAGGATGACACGAATGGTTGTGGGCTTGATGACAGGACTGTATGTGTCGTCGTAGTCGATGCCGTGCCGCTGCTTGAAGCCCTTGGCGACGAGACGAGCTTTATAGCGATCCACCGTACCATCTGGCCGGTGTTTGATCTTGAACACCCAGCGACTGTCAATCACATTGAGGCCAGGGCGAAAAGGAACTAGGCGCCAGGTCTTGTTCTGTTGGAGAGCAGAGAACTCAGAATCCATGGCGGCTTTCCAGCGAGGATGATGCAGAGCAGCAGCAGCAGATACAGGAACAGCATCACCATCAGGTGCTGAAGCCACAGCCGAGACAGTATTGCCAGAAGATGCAGGCACGGCACGCACGGCCGCATAGGTGACAGTACCATCGGTACGTTGAAGGGCTTTCCAGGTGTGGTCACGTTTCCGAGTGACCATGTGATGACGAGGAGCAGGTTCAACCGTGGCAGAGGACGGCGTGGCCACTGGCGAGGAAGTGGCGGAGGACGGCAACGGCGAAGCCGTGGTGGACGAGCTGCCGTCCGAGTGCTGAACCGAGGAGACGCCGGGGCTTGCATGGGCCGGGGAGGAGGGAGCATGTCCCGGCTCAGAAGACTGGCCCGAGGCTGCATGGCCCGTTGCAGGATCGCCCGCGTGATCGACGTCAGGGGCAGCAGACGCACGTCCGGGCGTGGCTGTCAGAGAACCTGCAACAACAGAAACAGCATGAGATTGCATAGGCCCTTGAGGGTCATTAGAACCATTAGTACAAATGCCAGAATCAGTCATTAGGTGAGTTTCGGTGTAGATGGGTGGGTGGAGGGTAGCATCATATTTGCGAGAGAACGGAAAAAGTGTTTCATCAAAGACGACGTCCCGGGAGATATAAACTCGGCCTGTAGAGGTGTCAAGGCACTTGTATCCCTTGTGATGGTCAACGTAACCGATGAACACACATTCCTTGGAGCGAAACATGAGTTTCTTGGAATTGTAGGGGCGAAGGTGAGGGAAACACGCACAACCAAAGGCCTTAAGCATGCCGTAGTGTGGTTTGGCTTTGTCTCCAAGAAGACGCTCAAGGGGGGTGGCATTGTCAATGACTCTAGTAGGGAGGCGATTGATCAAGAAGGTTGCAGTGGTGAAGGCCTCATCCCAAAAGGTGACAGGCATGGAAGCTTGAGCAAGGAGGGAGAGGCCTGTTTCGACAATGTGTCGGTGTTTCCGTTCAATGGAGCCGTTTTGTTGGTGGGTGTGAGGGCAAGAAACGTGGTGAGCAATGCCGGTGTTGTCAAAATATTTGTGAAGGCGACGATATTCGCCTCCCCAATCAGACTGGATGCATTTGATTTTCTTGTCAAGAAGTAATTCAACACGTTTTTGAAATTTGTAAAAGACAGATTCAACATCGGATTTTGCATGAAGGAGATAGATCCATGTAAACTTGCTAAAATCATCCACAAAACTCACATAATACTTAAAACCACCAACAGAGGTGATGGCAGGGCCCCAAACATCGGTATAAATAAGTTCAAGTGGTTGTGTGGATACATGAGTAGACAAAGAAAATGGGAGCTGATGGCTCTTAGCTTGACGACATGCATTGCACATATGTGCATGCTGAGAATTACAAAACGGAAGTTTATTTAAACTCAAGATTGAATTGACCACTTGAGGGGATGGATGACCTAGGCGTCGATGCCATTGCTCTTTGCTTGCTCTAGCGGTGAGCATGGCACACTTAGGGACGCTTATTGACGATGACTCGATGGGGTAGAGACCTCCTTCACACCTCCCTTGCGGGAGCCTTGCCCTCGACACCTGATCCTTGACAACAAAGTGATGTGGATGAATTTCAATAAAAACTTCATTGTCATTGGTGAGTTTATGAGCGGAAAGCAAGTTTTTAGTAATGTGTGGAACATGGAGAACATTGCGTAGGTGGAGAGGCTTGGCATTTGTATTATGTTACCACCCGATTTTGGCCAAATCAGGAGGTGGGCCGTAAGTGAAGATGGGCTTTAAAGATTACATGTGGAGCGTCTTTGAAGCGGCTTTGTGCTTAAGAGTTTGGGCTTAATTGCCCGTGTATCTGTAACATATTAGATCGCTTTGTAACTTAGATTAAGAGATAGAGTCCGGCCCGTGCACGGTTAGGTGCACGCCTCAATTAGAAAGTCCCTTGGACTATAAATATGTATCTAGGGTTATCGGAAAAAGAGGACAATCACCGTTCAACCAAAACAAACCAATCTCGGCGCATCGCCACCCCTTTCCTACGAGGGTTTTTACCGGTAAGCATCATGCTGCCTAGATCGCATCTCGCGATCTAGGCAGCGTAAGCTTAGTATTGTTCACGCGTTGCTCGTACTGAAGCCTTTTTGATGGCGAGCAACGTAGTTATCATAGATGTGTTAGGGTTAGCATTGTTCTTCACGTAATATGCTATCGTAGTGCAACCCTTGCGTATCTAGCTGCCCTTACGTCTATCCAGACGTAAGGGCAGCATCCTGCTTGATCATGCTTAGTAGATCCGATCCGTTATAGTTGCTCCTTGCATCTGCAAGGATTAGTTTAATATCTGCATAGTTAGGCCTTATGCTTGGGGTCGGACGATCCGGTAGTGCGTTAGGCGTTGTTTACCGTCCCTGCGAGGGATGTTCCGGGAATCAACGTATGTTGGTTTTTAGGCCTCTCGTAGGGGTAGTTTGCATCACCTCTCGTAGCTGCTAGGCCCGATCGCACATAGGACGTTCCGATTATGCGGTGAAAACCCTAAACTGTCGTGGATCGTTTTAGCTTTGTCCTGATCAAGCAGGATCCCCATGCCATTGCTAATCCATCAAGGACCATGGGGCGATCGGCTCTTTGAGCCGATCCACAGGAAACCTGAGAGCCGATAAGGGCTCGTATTTAACGTGCACGTGTCTACCATGCAGGAATCATCGAAGCACTAACACCTTCCTGACCAGGTCTAGGTCAGGTGGCACGCCCTAGCAACTGCCAGGACGTGGCCAGAAGATTTGCGGGACGACGCGAGGTGCCAGGGATCCACTAAGCGGCCCTGGGAGCTTCCCGGCTCTTCGTGTTGCTTAACCGAAACCCGTCGGGGGGTTTTGGAGGGTAACACATTCTGGCACGCCCGGTGGGACCTCTTCTGCAACATCCACGTCAACATCCATGTCGGCATCAACATCCGAGGGGGCGGAGAAACCGATCACGTACGAGGATCTCCCCACGGAACACAAGAAGAAGTACGATGACCTGAAGGTCATCCTCGAGGCCGAACTCATCGGCTCCTTTGAGAAGACCCGGTCGCACGGCGTCAGGTTCAAAGGATTCGCACCACAAGGCATCCTCGATGGGTTGGATCTGTCCCTCCCTTCAGAGGAACGTACCAGAGCCCTGCGTCAGGAGATCAACTATGTGGTGGCCCATTCACTGCATCGGCACTCTGAGAGCCTGGTGAACACGTTGGAGCGCGTCGCGCTCCGTGTAGTGCAAGAGATCATGGAGCGTCAGTACTCCCCTTCAGGACCTGTTCTAGGGACTCACCAGGGAGAGATGCAACTCCACACCAGGCCACCTCTGCCGTACGCAATGGCGGCTCCACAGCAACAAGGCTCACCGGCATACGTCGTCTGCAAAGTTGGGGGTGATCCGGGCGACTATCAGTTCTTACATGACCCGCCCAAGGAAATCCCGCACGGGTACGTGTGCACGTATGTGCCGGACTGCAACAACTGGACGCAGGCGATCCAGGCTCCACCAGGAGGGATTGCCGGAGCAGGAGCAATTGTTCCGGCAGGAAGAACAACTGCAGCAGCGGGGAGTCTAGGAGCAGAAGCTGAGAAACAAGCGTGGCTAGCCAAGTATGCCACTGCACCAGTCCATGAAAGCTCAGCTGCTACTACCTCCACCGCAGATCAGATCAGCGCGGTCTTGAGAGACCAATTCGGCATCTTGCCGAAGAGAAAGATAATCGGCTACTCCAAGCCGTACCCCAATGAGTTCGACCTGATCCCACTACCACCCAAGTACCGGCTTCCGGACTTCAACAAATTCAGTGGGTCAGAAGGATCTAGCTCCATCGAGCACGTGAGCCGATACTTGGCCCAGCTGGGCATGGCTTCGGCATCGGATCAGTTACGGGTGAGGTGCTTCTCGCAATCCCTCACCGGCCCAGCTTTTGGGTGGTACACCTCGTTGCAGCCAAATTCAGTGCAATCATGGAAGCAGCTGGAGGAACTGTTCCACACCCAATACCATTCAGAGACTACTGAAGCTGGTATTGCCGAACTAGCACAGGTTCGGCAAAAGCGAGGAGAGACAGTGGCTGAGTACATTCAGCGTTTCAGAACTGTCAAGAACCGATGCTATTCGGTTCATATAACTGAGAAAGAGGCAGTCGAGCTGGCCGTGGCAGGCCTTGCGGCGTTGTTCAAGGATCTGACGTTCCAAGTTGAGTACAACTCGCTGACGCACTTGGTCAACAGGCTGACCTTATATGAGCAGCGCCATCCAGAACTGTACCAAGATAAGTTCAAGCGCGCGATCAGCCTGGTCAGTACCGATGAAGATGAATATTCTGTGGAAGATCAGGAAATAGCGGTAGCCGAATGGACTCGGACGCCAGTACCTGTGTCCTGCCAATGGGTGAATCCACCAGGGCCTCCAAGAGGGTTGGACTTTGACGTGACCAAAACTGAACAGATCTTCGATCTGCTACTGAAAGAGAAACAGTTGAAGCTACCCGAAGGCCACAAGATCCCTACGGCACAGGAGATGAACAAAAGGCCATACTGCAAATGGCATCATACGTTCACGCACACCACCAACGACTGCAAAGTGTTGCGCGCACAAATTCAGATGGCGATAGAATCAGGCCGATTAACTTTCGGACAGTTTGCCATGAAGGTAGACAAGCGTCCGTTTCCGGACGTCAACATGGTGGACCTAAGCCACTCTATAAGAGAACCAGGGTTCTCTTTCGATGTCAATATGGAAGGGTTTGTGATTCGCCATGGTGCGGACAAAGCAGAGAGCAGACACTCTCGTGGCAAGGATAAAGAGGAGGCCGTTCCACGCGACCGGCCCCAAGACGACGATAAACGGTACCTGACCGAGGAGGAGGTGAGAAGCATACGGTATCAGCGCCCATTGTCCGTGCATCTCCTCAACAAATATGAGCAGCAGTACGACCGACGTCGACGCTACGACGAAGACGATGAGAAACATCGTCGGTCTGATGCGGAAAACAGGAGGTATCGCCAGCATGACCGGAACGACGACGGGTACGAACGTCGCGCTAGAGGGAGGTCAGAGGAGCAAGACAACGTGGACAAGCACTGGGACTGCCCCTTCTTCAAACATTGCTGGGACTCAGGAATGAGCCGATTGCCAACAATCGAGAACTGCCCAGAATGCAAGCAGCAAAGGAGAAGGAGGGCAAGTGAAGTTTCAGTGTTCGAGCGTCTAGGACCTCTCCCACCTCAGAACAGACGAGCTGAGTCCTCTCAAGAAGAAGACTTCGAGGAGTCAGAGGGAGAAGAAGACAGGTATCACCGACCAAGGTGGTGCCCTGATGGACTCAGCCATTCTCAAAAGCGCAGAGTGCAGCGGCTGCGAAACCTGGAAGAAGCCGAGGCACAGTACCTGTACACGTTGAGAAGAGCGCGGCCCGATCTGGCCGCGAAAATCCAGCAAACAGTGGAGACGAAGGCGCGCCCGCCAAAGAAAGTATGGCGCCCCAAACAGGCGAAAGCCGATGCACAGGCATCGGCTGATGCCGATGCAGAGACATCGGCTGATACAAACATGGTATTCATACTCCCGTCGGAGTTTCGCGCTCCAAGCGACGATCGAGGAAGTTTCAGTGGCTCAATTCGACTGCGGTCCACGACCGGTTATCTTTGAAAAGCCACGAGATAGAAGCTACAGGCATCTGAAAGCCCTGTACTTGAGGGGTTACATCAACGGGCAGCCTATCAGCAGGATGTTGGTTGATACCGGAGCAGCGGTCAACATAATGCCGTATTCCATGCTGCGTCGTTTGGGTCATTCCAGCGACGATCTGATCAAGACCAACATCACGTTAAGCGACTTCAACGGCCAGGCGTCAGAAGCGAAAGGTGTTCTGAATGTAGAGCTTACTGTAGGCCGGAAGACCATACCCACTGCGTTCTTCATCGTTGACAGCAAAAGCAATTACGCCGTCCTGCTAGGAAGGGATTGGATTCATGCTAACTGTTGCATTCCATCTACAATGCATCAATGTCTCATACAATGGGATGGAGATGAAGTGGAAGTCGTTCAGGCGGATGACTCGATCGAGATATCATTAGCTGCCATGAGCGTATGGGAAGCAGATGATCAAGAGCCGCTCTCTGGAATCAGTTTAGAAGGCTGTGAGCGCATCGAAGCTTCGAAGAATGGTGTAAGGCTGGTTTTATCCACCGGCCTAACAGAGTAGCACGTCCAAGACATTGGACATGCGTGGCAAGGCCGATCCCTGCGATCGGCCCTCAAAAAAATGAAAAGCAAAGGATCTTCTCTCCAACACGCCGAAATCCCAGGAGTTGCAAACCATCGTCAAGCATTGCAACGGAAAAGGAGGCCGATTCCCGCAATCGGCCAAAACTATCCTTAACAAACCTTTGTCTGATTCAGCGTCGATTTAACAAAGGACTGAAGAGCCGATGCCATCAATTACTTGACAGAATCGGCTCGGGGGGCACATAGATGGATGAGATGAAGGACACGGAGCTGGGAGCGCATGCCAAATACCCAGCAGCTCAAGTATGGCCATAGAAGATGGAAAACATCAAAATTTCCATCATTTTTGAGCAAATTTCCATAATTTTTGAGCACAGCCGATGCGTAGACATCGACTTAAGAGTTAAAAGCCGATGCACGGCCATCGACTCAAGGGATACAACTTTTACAAGCGGAAGCCTGACAGAGTAGCCATATGCTGGATTGCTTGGCGAGACTTCAAGAAGCATCAGTTTGGGCAGCCCAGGCCAGCAGCAAGAATAGCATGGATGACCGATGCTGCACCACAGTTGAGAAACTGATAGGGGCCCAATGTGGCTGGTGCACTTTCATTCTTCGCCTTGACCGAGGCTCGGGGGGCAGCTAGCCCTGAAGATTCTTCGCTCTGAAAAGCCGATGGTGTTGAAATCGGCTATCTCTGCATCGTAACCAGGGTGAAAGACGGCAAGCTCTTGCAGAGGAAAGCCACCCGGGTTGATGGGAGGAGTTTGAAGAAAGAATCATCATCAGTGGTTGGGCTCTAGACCAGTTTGTTGCTGCGAAGGAGTAGAATATCGCAAAGGGAGCTGCAAACACCTGTTGTGCGGGGGTGTCAGCTTCAACGTTGAGGTCGTCAGCAACGGGCTAAGGAACTTCCCTTGGAGCATTCATCCAGGAGTTTTGCCGTCAGGACAAACGTCACAATCGGATGATCTTGAATTCCAAAGATCTAGGGGTCTCAAGGCTACACGCTGAACCTGTTCGGTTGGAAGTTTGGATGTGGATTTCATGGATTGCAAGTTAACATCTGAGAAGGCAATTAGATCGATCTGTTTTGCAATCTATTGGAAAAGCTGGTGCTTTGCCATCGGCTCGGTGAGCAACTGCCGAATCGACAATCGGCAGATTCAGTACGAAGGGCAATCGGCTAAATCATCACCAAGGAAATCAGTAAAATCAAACTGGGAAGTTCTTCATTGATAAACGAGGATTTCTTACATAAAGAGTTGATTGCTCTCAAAAGGAAGGCCTAGGGGATACATTGCCCCATCTACTACTCCTAGCTCTATCCTATCTAAGGGCCGCTGCTGCCCTCGTCGTCGTCTTCATCACTGTCGTCGGCGCTGCTCCCGGCCGGCTCATCATCGCTGCTGTGGCGGCCGCCGGCAGGACCCTCATTGTCCTCATCCATCGCGTCAGCGTCGTCATCGTCACTGTCGAAGTCGCTAAGATTCCCGGGCCAGGGGCAGTGGCGCTTGGCCGGTGGCTCGTCGGAGGAGGTGCTGTCCTCCTCCTCTTCTTCGTCATTCACCTCCTCGGAGGAGGTGACCCCGTCCTAGGAAAAGCGGTCGTCGTCGCTTTCCTCCACCACCTCCTCATCGGCAAGGAAGCGGAGGTCACTCTCCCCGTCGGTCGAGGACTTGTCATCCTCGGACCAGACGAAGAAGTCATGGTCCTCCTTGTCCCACGCTGTTGGGGCAAGGATGTCGTACGCCGCCTGCGTACCCCACTCCGGTGTTGATTCCCGGATGGGAGAGGACACGTAGGAAAGACCTGATGAACTGGGGGAGGAAGAAGAGGAGGACATGACGGCGGAGAAGGGCTTTTGGGAGTACTAGTGCGAGGAGGATGAAGAAGGGAACTACAGGAAGTGGCCAAATAAAAGGGGGAATAACGTTTTAATGCCTAAGCAGTTCCCAAGGATGTGGTGCCAGAACCGTCAAGTCGTGCAGGGAAGTTGAGAGGGCAAGACGTCATCATGAAGAAAACTGCAACGGTTCTGCCATGACATGACCCTTCGAAGAAAAGCAGATGGTTTTGCAATTATCATTATCAAAACCAGGGGGGCATGTGTTACCACCCGATTTTGGCCAAATCAGGAGGTGGGCCGTAAGTGAAGATGGGCTTTAAAGATTACACGTGGAGCGTCTTTGAAGCGGCTTTGTGCTTAAGAGTTTGGGCTTAATTGCCCGTGTATCTGTAACATATTAGATCGCTTTGTAACTTAGATTAAGAGATAGAGTCCGGCCCATGCACGGTTAGGTGCACGCCTCAATTAGAAAGTCCCTTGGACTATAAATATGTATCTAGGGTTATCGGAAAAAGAGGACAATCACCGTTCAACCAAAACAAACCAATCTCGGCGCATCGCCACCCCTTTCCTACGAGGGTTTTTACCGGTAAGCATCATGCTGCCTAGATCGCATCTCGCGATCTAGGCAGCGTAAACTTAGTATTGTTCACGCGTTGCTCGTACTGAAGCCTTTTTGATGGCGAGCAACGTAGTTATCATAGATGTGTTAGGGTTAGCATTGTTCTTCACGTAATATGCTATCGTAGTGCAACCCTTGCGTATCTAGCTGCCCTTACGTCTATCCAGACGTAAGGGCAGCATCCTGCTTGATCATGCTTAGTAGATCCGATCCGTTATAGTTGCTCCTTGCATCTGCAAGGATTAGTTTAATATCTGCATAGTTAGGCCTTATGCTGGGGTCGGACGATCCGGTAGTGCGTTAGGCGTTGTTTACCGTCCCTGCGAGGGATGTTCCGGGAATCAACGTATGTTGGTTTTTAGGCCTCTCGTAGGGGTAGTTTGCATCACCTCTCGTAGCTGCTAGGCCCGATCGCACGTAGGACGTTCCGATTATGCGGTGAAAACCCTAAACTGTCGTGGATCGTTTTAGCTTTGTCCTGATCAAGCAGGATCCCCATGCCATTGCTAATCCATCAAGGACCATGGGGCGATCGGCTCTTTGAGCCGATCCACAGGGAAACCTGAGAGCCGATAAGGGCTCGTATTTAACGTGCACGTGTCTACCATGCAGGAATCATCGAAGCACTAACACCTTCCTGACCAGGTCTAGGTCAGGTGGCACGCCCTAGCAACTGCCAGGACGTGGCCAGAAGATTTGCGGGACGACGCGAGGTGCCAGGGATCCACTAAGCGGCCCTGGGAGCTTCCCGGCTCTTCGTGTTGCTTAACCGAAACCCGTCGGGGGGTTTTGGAGGGTAACATATTAATAGAACTATGACCAACATGGGAAATATGCAAACCTGCGCCATTGCCGACGTGCACTTGCTCATTGCCGTGGTAGCGCTCGCGGATGTGGAGGCGATCGAGGTCGTTGGTAATGTGATCAGTTGCCCGGTATCCATGTACCAGGTTGGGTCGGCGTTGTAGGAGGTTGTCGCAGCATTGGCAGAGTGCTCCTCCCCAGTGAAGGCATGGTCGAAGCGGCGGCGGCAGCGTATATGGCGACGTGCCCTATCTTGCCGCAGATTTGACAGACAGGGCGCTGGTCGTTGTTGGAGTTGTTGCTGCCGCTTCCAGTGCCGCGGCCTTGCTCCTGGCCACGGCCACCTCCATTGCCGCGGCCTTGTCCACGACCGCGGTAGCCGCCACCATTGCCACGGCCACCAGAGTTGTTGTTGTGGCCGCCTTGACCACCAGAGTAGTTGCTGTTGCCACCATTGCCGCCATGGCCACCATTGCCGTGGCCACCGCCGCCACGGCGCGTGAAGTTGGCAGACGCGCCGCCACCAAGCCCGTAGTCGGAGTCGTGCAGATCATGCCTGTGCTCATAAGCAAGAAGGTGAGCATATACCTCGTCCAACGTCAGGTCGTCTGCCTTGACGGTGAGGGTGGTGACGAGCGAGTCGTAGTCGGGGCCTAGTCCCGCCAGGATGTACGCGATGACCTCATCTTCGCGCAGTGGCTGGCCGATAGCAGCAAGAGTGTCGGCCAACGTCTTCATGTGGCGGAAGTAGTCCGCAGCAGGGGTCCCCTTCTTCTTGGCGACGGCGAGCTGGGCGCGCGTTTGGATCGCGCGCGCACGCGTCCTTGACGCGAACATCCGCTCCAGGATGCTCCAGGCCTGGCGAGCGGTGGGCGCGGACATGATGTGCGCCAGGATGTCTTCAGTTACCGTGGCGAGGATGCAGCCAAGCACGGTCTGATCCCGGACATACCAGGTGGCGTAGTCGGGGTTGACGACCTCCTCAGTCCGGCGATCATCGCCATCACCGATAGTCTTGGTGATGGTCTCAACAGGGACAATGGTCGACCCGTCGATGTGACGAAGCAGGGAGTGGCTCCGGAGGTGGGTGAGAAGCTGAGCTTTCCAGAGCATGAAGTTGCCGTGGCCAAGGCGCACGGTGACAGAGGAGGTGATCGGCATGGGGGCGAGTTGAGAGGAGGAGGAAGAGCCGGCGTGGGGAACGAGAGACATGGGTCAATGAGGCTCTGATACCATATAAACTTACAGAGTAGATTGGTTTAGGCTGCGGTGCCAAATAAGGTCACCGATGATCTCATTATATAGGAGGCAGCCTGAGGCTTGCCGTGAAGTACAAGATGATGTACAGATAAGTACAAGTTGTTACAGATGAATCATACGGTTACTAACAAACCAATCTATACTAACAACCTGGCTATATACGTACTTATCTTGACATTCTGCTATGCAGCCTCTCTAAGTGGCTCAACATAATCTACTTGGCCACTTGGAGTACTGAAATTTATCATTCGTCTTAATTCAGGTACTCCTCTCCATATTGCTTCCAAGGAAAGGAACAAGAGGGTTGTCAGGTTCCTGGTCGAGAACGGCGCGTTTCCGCCCCCTGATCTGAACGACCATGGGTTCAACCATCCCCTCCACTACTGCTCTGGACTGGAGTGGCGTACGGGATGAAGCACATTCAGGAGGAAGGCAACTCAAGTGCGAAGCTTCCTTTAGCTCGGAGAACTAGATGAATTATACCAAGATTCTCTGATGGTCTCTATGTTAAAACAATTTAATCTTGAGAGCATTCCCGCATTTGCATGGCTATGCCGGTATTGTACTGTACCACAATAACATGGTGTGCGGTTATTTGTTGCTGCTTTGTAGTGATATACTATCGATGCCAGGCTGCAGTGCATCAGAAGATATGTTTGCAACATGCTTGTAAATCAGATGATATTGAACCATCTATTATGTATTGTTGATGGTCTTGGATACTTTTGAGTACCATTACTTTATCAGAATTGATTGTATATCTGGGAAAGTTAAGAAGCATCACTGGGCCTTGCCAGTCTAGCTGCAACTAAAAACACAATCTTCGCATGGTTGTCTGCAAGAAATTTTGTTCAAAGGGAAAACTTCAGCCCCATGTTGATGCTAGGCATGGTGCAAACCGTAGCACCTTTGCTTTTTTAGATAGAAGGCACCAGGTGCCCGACTTTAAATTAATAAAGCCTTGACGTTTAGCAAGTTATACAGCCAACCAACGAACCAACGACCACACAGGAAAGAACAAACTGCTGCGGCATACAGCTTAGCCAACAAGCGAGGAACAGCTAGGGACAGGGGTAGAGCCTGAACTAGAAAGCAAGGAAAGACGACTAGGGGAGCACAGATGTTGGCTTCAGTCGCAGCGAGGGGCGAGGAGCTCATTCCGTCACTTTGTCTTCAGTTTCTTGGCCTCATAGATGCGTAGAGCTCCCTTAGCTCGTTCGCCATCCACGAGAGGCCCTCCCTGTCTCTTCCTTTTAACTTGGTGCTCCAAAGCTGCAAAAGAATCACAGTTTTATATAAAACGTCAGCGGGGTGATTGATAATCTTCCTCTCGATGGTAAGCTTATTTCGAATCAGCCAGAGTGCCCAAGACTGTGCTAGAAAGAACACCCAAAGTAACCTACGGGAAAGTCCCGAAAAGCCACTAAGGATAGCATGGAATTGCGCAAAGCTAGCAGGGCACCAATTACAGCCTAAGACTTGTCTGAGAGCGCTCCAGGCAAATTTGGCTAGCGAGCAACTAAAGAAAACGTGTGCAGCATCCTCAATGGCCCCACACAGGGAGCAAGCACCGTTGGAAGGGCCCTGTCTGGTGGCGATTTGGCTGCAGGTTGGGAGCTTGTCCAGTGCCAGCTGCCAGGAGAAGATCTTAACTTTCAACGGCACCTTCGTTTCCCACATATCCTTGAAGTGTGCTACCGTGGTACCTTGTGAGAGCTTTGAATACATAGACTTGACAGAATACTGGCCGGAGGGCTCAAGATGCCAATGGATAATGTCCAGTCCCTCGCTCAACTGAACTTGTTCAACACATGCTTGCAGTGCCCTCCACTGCATCATGTCCTCTTGGTCCATCGAGCGGCGGAAACGAATATTCAGGCCATCTTGATGACAGGCCAAAGACACCGAGATAGATGGTCACAAATTGCAAAGAGGTGAGGGAAAGTGTCTTTGAGTGGGGCGTCCCCAAGCCACCAATCTGACCAGAAGGATGTGCGGATCCCATTCTGAACCGCATGTTTGGCACCCACTTTGAAGAAATGCTTGATTTTGTGTATAGCTTTCCAAAATTGCGAGCCCCCTTGGCCCGATCCTGCAAAGATGTTGTCGGCATCCTCGTATTTCGCCCTGATTAGGTTTGCCCAAATGGAAACTTCAGGTTGGTAAAGCTTCCAAACCCATTTTAGGAGCAGGGCCACATTCATCTTTTTAGTATTTAGCAGGTCTAATCCTCCCATAGGCTTAGGCGTGCACACCGACGGCCAGTTAACCATATGGTACTTACGCTTAGGGCCCGCTCCTTCCCAGAAGAACTTCGACCTGATGGAGTCAAATTTCGCATGAATGCCGTCTTGGAGTAAAAAGAGGCCCATGGCAAACATCGGTAGATTATCCAGACAGGAATTGGATAAGACAAGCCGTCCACCCGAGGACAACACTCTTCCCACCCAAGGTTCGAGTTTAGAGGCTAGGCGACGCACCAGGAACAACCATTGTTCAAGGGTAAGCTTCCTGTCAGATATAGGTAGGCCCAGGTAGATGAAAGGGAAGGCACCCTGCTTGCAGTTGAACTTGTTTGCTATACGAGTCTGTTGCTCTGCGTGTGCGTCCAGCACATTGACTTCGCTTTTGTGGAAATTGATTTTGAGGCCTGACATATCCTCGAAGCACAAGAGCAAGAACTTGAGGTTGGCGATGCTTTGATCATCATTCTGAATCAGAATAAGGGTGTCGTCTGCATATTGGAGATGAGAAATTCCCCCTAGAATTAAGTGAGGCACTACCCCGTGTATGTGTCCCGCCTCTGACGCAGCCGTGAGCATGCCCGAGAGGGCTTCACCGATGAAATTGAAGAGTAGCGGGGATAGGGGATCCCCTTGGCGGACTCCACGTTTATTTCTAAAGTACGGGCCGATCTCCCCATTGATGGAAATCGCTGTCTGGCCCCCAGAGACTAGTTGCAGGATGCGATGGATGTAGGCCTCGTTGAAACCTTTGTATCTGAGCACTTCTGCGAGGAAATCCCAATTCACGCGGTCATATGCTTTCTCGAAATCAAGCTTCAGGAGAATTCCTCCCAATTTCTTGGATCGCAGCTCATGAATGACCTCAATCAAGGCTAGCGGTCCTTCCAAAATGTTCCTTCATTTGATGAAGGCCGTTCGGTTTGGGCTGATCACTCGATTAGCGATTGGGTCGAGCCGTGTGGCGTAAGCTCTAGAAATGATTTTGAAGATAACGTTGATAAGGGCTATCGGACGAAATTGAGTGATCATGTCAGCGCCAGGGACTTTGGGAATCAGCGAAAGGACCCCAAAGTTGAGTCTGGCAATGTCAATGCGCCCCAGCACAAAGTCATTCAGTATGTGTAAAACCCCGTGTTTCACCAGGGACCAGAACCTCTTGAAAAAGATGACAGGGAAGCCATCCGGGCCAGGCGCCGTGTCAAATTTCATGCCTTTCACCACTGCTTCGAGTTCTTCTTCAGAGAAGGTGATTAGAACACTATTGTTCTCTTCCTCGGTGACGCGCCGTTCTCCCTCCCAAATGTTGGGTGCTAGCCCACACACCCTGTGCGCCGAGGAGCCAAGAAGCTCTCAATAAAAGCTGTAGACGTGCTCTTGGATTTGTCTTGGCTCAGAGATCGACCCAGTTTCATCTCTGAGGGTAGATATGTTACATTTTTGGCGCCTACCATTAGCAACCGCATGAAAATAGGCCGTATTGGCATCCCCCTGGAGTGCCCATCTAACCCTCCCACGTTGTCTCCAGTACTCCTCTTCAACACGGTAGAGCTGCACTAATTGGTCCTCAAGTTGGTATCGGCGTGCCCAGGCATGAAAATAGGCCGTATTGGCATCCCCCTGGAGTGCCCATCTAACCCTCCCATGTTGTCTCCAGTACTCCTCTTCAACACGGTAGCACCTTTGCTGAGGCCACGCGATTCACATTAACTTGCTAGAAAGCTACAGGGACATGTTAAATCCAGGAGATGGGAACATACTAACCGCAACGCGTCTTGTTAAAAGACCACAGCAGAAAGTCCATTCAACAGAGTTTTTGGATAGCAAATACAACGAGTTCCTTGTTGGTTCTTATGCAAATACAGTCTTAGATAGCTAGGCAACACAGCAGTACATGTCCAGCAATAAGGTTTGTGAAATAAATCAAATAAAGGCGTGCAGTTTTCCATTCTAAAACTTTGCTTTGTGATAATCGCCAGTTAAGAAAAAGATCACCTGAGTTGTGGGGAAGCACCAGACACGTATGAAATTAACAAATACTAGCAAAGAAAGGCGGCGGCACGCCGCACCCTCAAGATAGCTGTAAGTTGAAGAATAAAAGATCATTCCAAAACTTCGCAAAGTTTGAATGATTATGGCAGAATATTTTAGGGGGCAGAGTGTCATTGCATAGCCTGTAGCCGGGCCATGTTGTACTTGTGTAGTACATATGCATACAGCTACTGAAAGATACATAAATATTAGAACAAATAGAGATAGAATGGACAGTATCAGCCACAATCAGTTACTCATTGATAACACCTAAATTTAAATAGTGCCACTGTGGATTCCACATCTGAAAGGAGTAGGTGCCAAAAAGAACATGTCAATTTGGTTTAGGGATTTCTATTTTCGTGCCCCTGCTTCGTTAGTTGTACTTAGTTTTCCCCAGCTCGTTAGTTTTTACTCAGTTTTCCCCTCCCTCTAGTTTGAAACCCTACGAAGACGCGAGTTGCTGTCAGGTCAGAGGCCTTACCGTTACCGTCAGGGCAGTTCCTCTCTGACCGTCTCGTGCTGACGGGTAGCCATCCATTTATCGCTGACGCGTGGGCCGTTTTATTTCCTGATTGTATACGCGGTGCTGCCAATGACAAATGGGGCCGCTCTATGGGGCTGCCGCAGCCAATGACCAGTGGGTCATCTATTTATTTATAGAAAATTATATATTGCCGCTCTGTGGGGCCTCCGCAGCTAATGACCGCTGTGGTCGTCTATTTATTTAGAGAATATAATATAGAGCCGCTCTGTGGGGCCGCCTCAGCCCTTGGCAGGTGACTATTTTTGCAGCTTAATCTAAAGTGACTCTTATGCTAAACATTGTGCATCCCGACGTTGACCTAGCAGTGGCGGCGAGCATAGCCGTTCTGACCATGCCGATATCGGCCTCGGCATCAACATCGTTTGGAGGATGTGGTGCTCGAATAATAGTGGAAATGCGATATTATTTTTTACATGCATAATATATAGAAAATAGCTAGATCTCCAAATCGATGCATATAAAGCTACATATATATTCTTGGTCATAATCCCCTTATCTAAAGGGGATGGATGCATGGCTTCACGTCGTCGTCGCTTTCATCGTCAGTATCTTCGTCGTCTGAGTAGTAGTACCTCCTGCACATTGTTCACATCATCGCCTTCATATCTGAAGTGTACGTAGCAGCCGAAATCCACACCGTGCGCGATGGCGAATTTCTCCCAGCCCTTGTCGAGGTACATCCAGCCTTGTCCGTCAAATAGGACCTCCACGGTCCAGAGACGAGGACCGCAGTCAGCTGCTCGCAGATATACCTTAGCTGGCTCCTGGCCGTCAAGATAGTCCGCAAATTTTTTTGGGAGTGCCTGCAAAGAAATCGAGCGCCGATCGTTTGAAATTAAAGGTTTTTTAGAACATGCCCATAATTTATCACATGCATCATATATGTGGGAACGCGTACGTACCTTCTTGACCAAAGGGTCTTCATAGATGACGATGAAGAACTCCTCTATGATCAATGGCAGTGTTGACGGTGGTGGTGGCAATGATGATGATCCACTTCACCTTCCCCTTCCCCTTCCCCTTCCCCTTCCCGTCCGCGTCCGAGACGTGGTAGCCATGGCAATGGATCAAGTGTATGTGAACGAAGAAGAGAGAGGCAGAACCTATTGACACAAGGGATGGCCGTGTGGGTGTTTATAAGGGAGAAATGACCTTTGTAGGGGTTTACACAATAAAATAAGGAGGAGGTGAACGTTGGTGGGGGTTTACACAATAAATTAAGGAGGAGATGACCGTTGTCGGGGTTTACACAATAAATTAAGGAGGAGATGACCGTTGTGGGGGTATATATCTCAACAAAAAAGTAATGCGGACTATCTTGACGGAAATGGAACTTCGTGATATAGTTTATCATTTTACCGTGAAAAGTAATGCCTAAAAGAAATGGTAATTCGTGATAGTTTATCATTTTACCATAATGGCTACAACAAATCGTTGATGTTTTATCATTTTTTGCGTGAAAAGTAATGGCTACAAGAAATGGGTGATGGTGTATCATTTTTTGCGTGAAAAGTAATGGCTACAACAAAATCGGTGATGGTTTATCGTTTTTTGCGTGAAAAGTAATGGCTACAAGAAATGGGTGATGGTGTATCATTTTTTGCGTGAAAAGTAATGGCTACAACAAAATCGGTGATGGTTATCATTTTTTGCGTGAAAAGTAATGGCTACAACAAATGGGTGATGGTTTATCATTTTTTGCGTGAAAAGTAATGCCTAAAAAGAGTTTATAATTTAGCTCGTGACAAATAATGCAGAAAACCAAACTTTAGCGTACTGGGTAACCGCCCTTTCGCATACATAGAGGGTGGAAGCTAACCGACGGCAGAGAGAGAGGGGGTGGTGGCCCCGACCAGAGAGAGAGATAGGGGTTATCCTGCCCGTTAGATCATACGATCAACGCTCGACGGGCACGATCCGCGTGACATGGGCTAGACCAATCAGGGCAATGTTGGGCGTCTGTGAGAGTTTGTGAAGGGAGAGGGCAAAACTGAGTAGTATCAAGAAACCAAGGGCAAGTGAGTAGTAAACAGACTAAGGGATTCAAATATGGGATTTAAAAAACGGAAAATGCGTGTTTTGTACAATGAAACCCATTTTGGCATATCTCAAACTATTTGCAATACAAATCTACATGAGTGTGAAAATTATGGCCTCATTCAGACAAAGTATGTTTTGGGGAAAGCTGTTTTGGGTAGGGCTTATTATGGAAAACCATGCACCTTCATAGCTACTAGGTGATTTGAGAAGTGGCAATTTGTGGTAAAACTTGATTTATCTATGATTTATCTATGATTTGAGAAGTGGCAATTTGTGGTAAAGACTCCATGAGCAAGTGCCACTCTTTTTCGGAATTTTTTGCACATTAAATAACTCATTTAACTAGTTAATCCCATTTGTTGACTCTCTATTGACCAGCCACTTGAGGGTAAAACTAAGTATATTGCACTAGCCAGTATTAGCACTCAAGGCGAAAACTGAGCACACAAAAAATGCTAGTATATGACTCGAGGGTATACCTGAGTATATCTAAATTTCCAGGGTTAGACTCGAGGATGCGTGTTGCGGTGCAGAAGTGGAAGACGTGCCATTGTTGACGCGTGTCGCGGTGCAGACGTGCAATAGTGGATGCGTAGGACGCGGGTCGCATTTAGGACGCGTAAGCCCCTACCTCCCTCCCTCTGCACACAGTACGTCTCATTCTCGCTCATGCACGAAACCACCCCTCTCACGTCCCATCAACTTCTCCAAATCGAAAAAACCCCAACCGCCGTACGCACGCTACTCTGCCGGCGATGGAGAAGAAGAATGCGCCGGCGGCCGTCGCCTCCGAGCCCGTCGTCGCCGAGCCCGTCGCCGCCGAGCGCGTCGCCTCCGAGGGCGGCGCATCCAAGCGCGGCGCCTCCATGAACTGGGCCTCTCTCTCGGCTGTTGGACCACTTCACAAGATCGGCGAATGCTTACTGGCGAACGAGGAGTACGCGGACACCTACTCTGCTATGAGGCAAGTCTGTAGAAATTGGCGCTCAGGTTTGCCTGAGCCCGACGTGCACCTGGACGAATGGATCATGCTAGACCACGCCCTTCCACGCTTCGCTGAGTTCACCTTCCTCCAACTCGGCACATCACGCTACGTCACCATAGATCTATCGGAAGTTCATACAAGGTTCAAATTCCTCCATATCTATAGGGTTAATCTAACTTTTTATTTTTAATCTTAAACATCTTAGTGCTGAATGTTATCTTCATCAATATATTTTAGATACTACTTCGTCGGCTTTTGCCGTGGCGTCATCGTGCTTGCCCAGAAGAACCCGCCGCACAAGATACGGCTTCTGAACCCACTCACAAAGAAATCGAACACTATGTTTGAGGCGCAGATGCCATCTGTTTTTCTGGATTCAGTCGCTGTAATCAAATCCCCGACTATGGTCTTCGTTGGCGCACATTACCCGCCGGAAATTGGTTGGGTCGATGAGAGCACTCCAACTAAGGATATACATGAAGATTAGGGAGAAGGAAGATTTTCGATCAAGAACCAGTGTCTGCGTTGCATTACCCCGTTCAATGGTGAACTGTATGCAGTAGCTGCGGAAAATTTTGAGTCCGGAAGAATAGTGTGCACCAATGTACAGTTGCAGCAGCGCGCGAGCACTGTCAAGATGGAGACACTAATTTCATTTCCAGAACTTGGACATCAGAAGTTCTACCTTGTGAAGTCGGATGGTGATCTGCTGCTTGTGTTGTTGGTCAGCCTGGCTTTGGCGGGCAAACCATTGGTGTACCGTGTGGACACTCAGAGCCGCTCTCTCGATCCGATCAGTAACATTGGCAGTAATGCCTTCTTCGTGAATTATATCCGGTGTATCTCCGTCGACACCAGAGTGCACCCGACACTTCGACCTGGCTACATCTACTACACGGATTTGGGTTATATCAGAGAGTACTCTCATGATACAAAGGCCTGGGATGAGTGGCCACTACGTGTGGATAGAATAGGAAACTACAATATGAGAAATGAACACATGCCATACCGTTTGGAGTATCTATTGGCCGCACACTGCAGACGGAAGGAGTTCAATGAATATTTCCTTGGGGTAATGCACGAATGGAGGGACGAAGAAATATATCAGGAGGAATGAAGAACAAATTCATTCATCCTGGGGTATCCTAATCTTCTTGTTGTCCATACAATGTGTGCGTCTTATATGTTTCAGCTTAGTTTGTCGTGAACATTAACAACGTTATTGGCTGCTGTATGCAGTTTATGTATTATACTTAGTTTTCTGATTATGCTGTTGTGAATTTATCATATACTAGCTTCTAGATTTGCTACTAGATTTGCTGCCATATTGGGCAAAAAACGAGGGCCAAAAGGCATAAATAATTGAAGAAAGACAGAAATAGAAGCTTCTCTAGATTTGATACTAATTTGGTGAAAAAGACAGAGAGAGAAAGAGGGGAAAAGGTGCTCTTAAAAATGCCAATTTGGGCCGAGAGAGACAAAACCCAGCTCCTGCTCACGTGCAACCAAACGCTTCTCGTCCTGTCCCACGCGGTCCCTTTCTACCAGCCCCACGCGACGCGGCCCCACACGACGCGGCCCCACAGACGACGCGGCGCAACACGTCAGCACAAAACGTCCAAATAAACGGATTCCTTCCATCTGAGTTCCTTCTGCGGGTTTCAGACATAGGCTTGGGGAAAACTGAGGAAAAACTAAGGGTCTGGGGAAAACTGAGTACAACTAAGGACCCGAGGGCACGAAAATAGAAATCCCTTTGGTTTAAAGTGACAACAACTCCATGTAGAACCTGAGAATCTACAACCATAAAATAGCTCAAATGCTGTTGGTGAACTTCTCAAATCATTGTTGTCAACCTTTCTTCTTTATTCTTTCACTTCAGTACCATCATCATTTCACTTGTTCTAATGAAAACAGAAAATCTCTAAATTTATGTGTCCTAGTTGGAGAGATATAAGAGATCTGGAGTAATGTACGATGACATAAACAATAACCTAGGGGGAATTACTTTGTAAGCTGCGAGAAAATAAAATTTTGGCTCTTCAAGAATCATGTCGAGATAAATTATGAAAACAAATACATGAAGGGCAGGTTAAGCATTATTGTCACGTCCAAAACTATCCTTGACGTTATAGTAGTTCCTTCATGCAGTGATTTTGATCTTCCAGACTGCCGGCCAGGTTTTTGTTGGAGATATGCCCAAGAGGCAATAATAAATTAGTTATTGTTATATCTTAGTGTTCATGATAAATGTTTACATCCCATGCTATAACTGTATTAACCGAAACATTGATACATGTGTGTTATGTAAACAACAAGGAGTCCCTAGTAAGCCTCTTGTATACACAGGTAGAAAAAGGGCCAATAGTCGCGGTTCGCAACGGCCATTAATACCGGTTGCGCAACCGGCATTAAATATGCGCGACTAAAGCCCCCCCCCCTTTAGTCACGGTTGCTTACGAACCGCGACTAAAGGCCCGTCCACGTGGGCGGCAGCCGTCCGTCGGGGCAGAGGACCTTTAGTCGCGGTTCTCCTGGCCAACCGCGACTAAAGGCCTCCGCAGGTTTAGGGTTTAGCCCCCCCCCCCAAATCTGGTTTCTTTTCTAATTTGTATTGTTTTATTTCTTTTATATTTTATTTTGTGTTTTATTTTAATTTTGAAGAAGTTTCAGTACACATATTCTACGCTACTATATACATGCATATGAAAGTACAATTTCAAACAAGTTTAAAATTAGAACCAAGAAGAATTCAAGAGGAATATACAATATATATATATTCAATCTCGGATGACCATATACAATTTTGAACAAGTTTCAATACATAATTTACGGCATCAGAAGTTCTACGTCCTCATAATAGTGTTCTCCTTTAGGATGGAGGACTTCCCTCATCAAAAATCCTGCTAGTTCCTCTTGAATTGGTCGGAAGCGAGCTTCTGGACTAAGCGTCTTCCGGAAGGCATTCCTCTTGACGTTGTTATCCGACGGCTTCCGCTCAGAGGTGTGTCTCCGGATGAACTCACAAACATAATATCCACATAGATTGATCCCCGGTGGCTGAATATCCCCAGTCAGTGCCCTTTTAAAGTCTAGCTCTTTTTTGAATTCACCGACCGTTTCATTTGTGAACCGTCTCCAAACCCTACGAGGCAAAGAAAATTAAATGGACAAGAGAGTTACTACCTCCGATTCAAGGAATAAGGCGCCCTCGTTTTACGTGCTTTTTGTTTGACCAAGAATTGCTTAAAATATATAAAGATTGCTTGTATGAAATTAACATCATTAGAAAGTGCTTTTCAATACGAATCCAACGATACTAATTACATATAATATAATCAAGATTGTGTTGCTCAATTTTTATGGTCAAAGTTCGTCTTGGAATACGCGTGCGCCTTATTCCTTGGGACGGAGGTAGTATTAGTTAGTTGATATTAGGAAATGAACGAAAGAGGCCGATCGATATAGAGCGCAAATGAATGAAAATAATTACTTTTGCAGCATTTTTTTCATGTTGACCCAAAGCTTTGGATCCATATTTAGAGAGTCCATGATGAGAACTCTGGCGGTGTGAAATTCAATTACTAGCAGAATCCAAGTGGAACCTACGGACACGATACATGCACAATCATGCATAACTCATCGATTAGACATACCATGCATGGAGTAAACAAAAGAGAATGTGCTCAAGACAGAAACACTCACCCAAAATGGTAAGGAAATAGAATTTGACTTTTGAGTTGCTGCTTTTTAAGAAACTGGTACAAGTCTTCGTCCACGTCGGCGGTTTGTTTTTCTAACACATATCCATTAACGATTTGTGGGTCAATGAACCCAACATCATGGATGTTCATTATTCGCATTTCCCGAAGCTTCATTCTGCATAATAGCGTACACAACAATATAGTTATAGACAATATATATATATATATATATATATATATATATATATATATATATATAGTGCAGGCAATGAACGAGATGGGGTAGAAATAAATCACTTACAGAACGTAGCAACTGATGATAGATTTGTCGAGCTCACACAGATTGAGCAGCTGGAACAATTCACTCAAACCAATTGTTACATAGTAATGTTTGAAGTGATGCTCATGTCTAACTTCCGCATAAATATTTGCCGGCGTTAGTTTGTATGTAACCCTTGTACCAACGTAGCAGATCTTTCATTTGTGCTGGTAGATCCTCTTCCTGCGCAGGCTCGACGAGGGACTGATGTCTACGGGTGCTTCTATTCTTGTAGACAGTGTTGGGCCTCCAAGAGCAGAGGTTTGTAGAACAGCAGCAAGTTTTCCCTTAAGTGGATCACCCAAGGTTTACCGAACTCAGGGAGGAAGAGGTCAAAGATATCCCTCTCAAGCAACCCTGCAACCACAAAGCAAGAAGTCTCTTGTGTCCCCAACACACCTAATACACTTGTCAGATGTATAGGTGCACTAGTTCGGCGAAGAGATAGTAAAACACAGGTGGTATAGATGGTGGTAATATTGCAGAAAGTAAAGATGCGGTAAAACGATGAAACAAGCGGCGCCGGAAAATAGCTTGTGGCGTGGGAAGCAATTCTTTGTGGTGGAAACAAGGCCTAGGGATCATACTTTCACTAGTGGACACTCTCAACATTGATCACATAATAAATAAGTTCTCTTCCTTGTGCTACATATACTCTTGTTTGATAATGAACACCATTCGTTGCGTAGGATTACACGAACCCTCAATGCCGGAGTTAACAAGCTCCACTACTGTCAACACCCGGATTTTTAAGTCCAGATGCCTATTATGCCATTCATCGCAATCCCAGGAATATTGTTTTTGCGAGACATAATAGATTGATATCACAACACATCATTTATTACATCACATAATTGTCTTACATAGAGGGATCACATGATCCAGTCTTAATACATCATAGTGGATCTAGAGATCCTATTACAAAACACAGAGCGGAAGCGAAGTAACGGTTGCGGTCCATCTATTCCACAGGCAACTGTCGACGTCAGGAGTGATCCTAGTTGTCGTAGACGTCCTGCTGTCCATCTTCCTCGTACTGCTGTTCTCCTTCATAGTCTGGCCATTTGAATAGCCAGGGACAAAGCCATGAGTACTTTAAAGTACTCGCAAACTAATACTAATGTAAGCACTATCAACTATAGTAAGGGGGTGCTAAGCTCTAAGTTTATTTGCATAAAGCCAATTTTATTTCATAAGCATTTAGTAAAAAGCCTCTTCATTTGCTAACTAACTCAAGTGGGAACATTAGTGTCATTCCCACAACTCTGTTGTAATTCAAGTCAAAGTCACCATTTCAAGTTCAAATCACAAGTCACCCTTCACATGTCACATTTTTGAAAAGTTCTGATGACGGAACAGTATGGCCTTTCCAATCGTCCGTAACCGTGGACGCGGCTATTCGAATAGTTCTACACTCTGCAGAGGTCGTACACTTGTGCCACAACATTTGCAATAATCCGTCGTGGTTAACGGCTCCTGATTTATCACACTCCGTGTGCGGACTACCAACCATAACCTTTCACTTACATACCCTAGTATAGGCACCTCTCCCCATGAGCTTGGCCTCCCAGTGAAGACAGACAGTCAGCCTGGGAACTGCACAGGGCTTGGGCCGGACAATTCACCTCATTCACGTCATATCACATCATTTCTTTTGTAGAGGCAGCCCTCGGCATAACCCCGATGACGCTTGTTTAGAGGGAACCCATACTAAAGCACATAAATTTCTAGTTAAGCCCTACCCATATCAGGTATTGTGGGGGTACTTGTAAAATTGGAATGGTATCGCATCCGAACCCAACCATCAGTTTTTGTAAAATTCACCAAGTCATTCACAAGTCATATTCACCTTCAAAATCTTTCAATAGAATGACTCATCATTCCAAGGTTTTCAAAGTCATTTCATTTCACAAGTTCCCATCTAGAGTAGTCAATTTTATATATTAGCTTTAGCAACTAGTCATGAGGGGTGCTATCTAGCTTTCATTGCTCTAGGCTAAATTTGATACTCTTGTAGTATTCTATCTCTAGACCAAAGTTAACTATAAAAGCAAGTTATAATAATCAAAGTAAAAGCTTGTAAGAATAAAACTTGGGATGGGATCATGAAGCATAAAGTAAATTGGGAGTGTGCCTTGCTCTAGTAGAGCTTTGCACTTTGCAAGAAGATTAGCTGGCATTAGTCTAGCTTGCAAGAAGGTTAGCTTGCATTGATAATAGCTTGCCTTGGTTGGAGTAGTGATCAAAATTCTCTTCCTCTTCAAAGTAGTCCTCCTCCTCCTCGATGTACTCCTCGGTACTAGCGTCTAAATACGAGTACAATACACACCATTACCACACAAAGCCTAAGTACTAGACTAAGCACACACATAAATCACTCCTACTAAGCTATCAATCAACATGCTTATTAGGTGAGTGGATTTCATTTTATTCTTAAGAAAAATAATTTCCTCTCATTATAAATATTAATTAGAGTTTCTATTTATTTCTTGAGAGAAAATAATTTCCTCTCATTAAATATTATTAAGATTTAATTTCCTTCATGAATAAGATGTGACCTAGGTTGACTAAAGTCAACCTCTTCACAAGTATTAATTGAGAAATGATTTAAATGAGGTACACCACCTCATGCCTTTTTAATACTCAGGATTAATGATTTAATATCATCAACTAATTTAATATGGGTTTAAAATTGACCATAGTCTATACCCCATATTAACTTAGTTGAGACAAGATTTAAATGAGACCAAAACATCTCATAAGATTTAATAAGTAGCCTTGAATAATTTAAATACTACTATGAAAATGATTGAATATTTTTAGGTAAGAACCTATGGATTATTAATACATGTGTCATCAACTCACATTGAAACACTTGGAGTAAGAATTTAAATGAGAGGCTACACCTCATATAGTTTAATACCACATACTAATGATTTAAATGAGGTGTAGCACCTCATACCATTTAATTCTAACATGGTAAGGATCTAATATTATCAACAATTCATATGAGACCTAAATGACCAGAGTCTCTAGCTTATTTTGAATTGTTCATGACTAGATTTAAATGAGAGAAATATTCCCATAAGATTTATTAATAGTTTTG
Organism: Lolium rigidum; assembly: GCF_022539505.1. NCBI lineage: Eukaryota > Viridiplantae > Streptophyta > Magnoliopsida > Poales > Poaceae > Lolium > Lolium rigidum. The sequence goes on from NC_061509.1 coordinate 29,671,903, forward strand.
GACAATATCTTTGACTAGAGATAGCCATAAAGTTCCTTAATTAAACTAGGCCATGATCATTCAAGGTAAGCATGGCATATTTTTGCAGAAACAATTAGTGTAAGTGAAATGTGAATTATAGGAGGTGGAATCAACTCAAAAGCATTTTTGGTTGATTTTTAATAATTATTTTGAGTCACAAAAGTCCCTGACTTGTTTATTTTGTCACATTATTTCTATAATAGATCTAGGGTTCAATCCAGTGGCATTGTGTAGATAAAATCCTAAGCTTTCCAAATATATAAACTTTGTAAAATTTGGCCAAGTAGATTTGATTCTATTTAAATTGGAAAATGTATGCAGTAAGCAATTTGATCAATTCGAAATATTCAAATTCAAATGCATGGGCTCGCGCGGGAAAGCAAATGGGCCAGGGAGAGAGAGAACAAGTTGGGCCGGCCCAGCTATGCTAACGGTGCACGCGGGCCGCCTGACAGGGAGGGCCCCAACTGTCAGCCAGTGTTAAAACCCGAAGCGGTATGTTTCGATGTGGATCGTTGGATTAGGGTGGAATCGGACGGACGCTAGGCATCGTCGTCTCCGGCGAGAGGGGACCTTACTGGCGACGACGGTAGGGGGTCGACGGCGATCCTAGGCTCCGGCGAGCGGCGGCGTTCGACGCGGGTGACGTTGTCGAGGACGGCGGTCCTCGCTGGTAGCGGTGGCGTCTCCGGGGATGGCTTCTAGCTCCGGCGAGCTCTGCGGCGGTGCTGCGGAACTCCGGCGTGCAATTGGGCAGCTACGGCTAAATTGAGGGGCGGCGCTGCTCGAGGAGGGGTTGTGAGGTGAGGGAAGTCGATTGGTGTGAGGATTGAGGGCCAGGGTGGTCTCTATTTATAGGGTCGAGAGGGTCCGAGGCGGAGCGGGGCAGGTCGTCGACGTCGGCACGGCTACGGTGGGTTGGCGTCAACGGCGAGGGTGCGGCAGTGTTGGCGACGTCACCGCAGACACGACGGGCGTCCTGGCGTTGAAAATGGGGCACGGTAGCGTCGGCAACGTCACCGTGTACTGGCGGACGCGTCGGACGGTTGTCGTCCGTGACGACGGCGACAGTGCTCCGGCGAGGCGTGGACGATGTCCAGGGGCTAGGCGACGTCGAGGGGGTCAAGTGGGTGAAGAAAGGGAGGCGAGAGGAGGACGGGGTGACGAGAGTGAGGGGAGGTGCTGGCGCGCCCGTGGCCATGCCCATGCGCGCGCTGGCGAGCTCGCGCGTGGTGACCACGTCAGGGCCTGGCGTGTGTCGTGTTCCTCTCGTCCTGGGATCATGTCTGGCGGGTTCAGGGGAGAGAGGGGGAGCTCGAGGACGTCGTGGTGCACTGCTGAGGTGAGTGGTGAGAGGGGTGGCATGGTGGAGTGGCATCATGCCACGGCATGGCATGATTCTCCAAGATTTTTGTGCAAACTCCACTGTTTTTGGTACTGGTGTGATGCACAGGGTTGCTAGAGGTACTGAGGATGACATATGAGTGAGGGTTGAGGCACTTACACACTGGATTTCAGCATGTCTCCACTTCTCCAGATTATGCACATCAAGTGCTCGACACAATGCCCGCAAGAAAGTTATTTTCAAATTTTTGAATGAATTTTGGTGGGTTGTCAACATATAATAAATGAAGTCTACTGGTGGTGGTGATGGTCAAATTTGAAGTGGTTTGTGAAATTTCAAAATGGGGGTGATCTTCTCTTTGTTTCAATGTTGCCACTTGTCACTCTCATACTGGTCAACCTAGTCAACTCTAACCTTGGTGGTCAACATGAAAGTTACTCACCTTGACATGTTCTTGGATGACATGGCTTTGTTTTACCAAGTTTAGTTTGAAGAAAAGTAAAAACCAGGGGTTAAAGTGGGGAACATTTTATAATGTGGCCAAATGACCATTAGTGCATGTGAGCTCATATTTCATTCAAATTTGATTTGGTTTGAGTTTGTTTGATTCCAAAGGTGTTTATATATGTTTAGTAACCAAACACAACCAATGGTGCAAGCCATAATGGTCTAGGTTCAAGATTTGGAAAAATGGCCATACCCACATATGTGTATTGGAAAATCTTCTTATTTTCTATTTGATTTGGTTTTTCTTGATCTCCTTGATGTGGTTGAGGTTGAATATGATATAAGAAAACAATCCAAGCAATGGAAACAAGTTTGATGGTCTTTGGCTCACATTTGTATTTTTGGCCATATGCACATATGTGCATTTCATCTTTTTATTTTATTTTCTTTATCTATGATCAAATGTCATGGTTTATGGTTGCCTTAGTGTTAGTTTGGGTTTAATAAGGTTTTCAAACCATTTAGTCAGGGTATAGGTGCTTAGGTCAAGTTTTGGAAAAAATGGCTATGTGCCACATATGCTCCTATGCATAGGTTTAATTTCTGTTTATTTGCTTTGGTTTCAACTTGGAATTGGTTTGAGAAACATTAAATAAGGTTTATGAAGGTTTTCCAATCCTCTATATAAAGTGGAAAGGTCTAGGGTAAAGTTGTATGAAAGTAGCCATAGGCACATATGCCTCTATCTTATTTAATTTCCTTTCATTTTATTTTCACCAGGATGATGAAAAGAGGGGTGAGGTTTAGGGTTTAGTGGAGTATCACAATGGTTCCTCCATTTTGAAAAGTAAGAATGGCATTAGTCACTAATTGCATGCTAGGGTTATATGCCCACATATTTTGTTTTATTTTAGTTCCTTCTTATCTAATACTATTTTATTGTGAGAAGATTAGGGTTTAGGGTTTTGGAATTAGGTTCAATGCAAGAAACAAACAATCATGGCAAAATCACCACATATAAGTATGCTCACTATGTATCAAACTTAATTTAATAAAAGTTTTTGTTGGTTCTCATTTTTGGAAAAAGGGAATTCATTTTCTCTTTGTTTTAAATTTTTTGGGATGTTACAAACCCTTCCCCCTTAAACAAATCTCGTCCCGAGATTTTAAGAAAAGTTAGGTTCCTAAGAGAGATTGAGAATTTTTGATTAACAGGAAGACATACTTGGCATGGCCTGAGGTGCTTCCTGTGCTTCCGATGCCTTCATGTGGTAGAGGCGGCCGTTATTGTTGTTCTGGTTCTTTCTACCTGCGAAGCGGCGTTGTTGCTGGGCAGGTGCAGCAGTGTTGGCGGCAATCCTGGCAAGCTTCTTGGGGCACTCATTGGAGTAGTGACCCACAACTCCACATTCGTAACAGTTTATAGTTGACTTATCTTTGGGGTTGATGGGAACCGTGTTGCTTCCAGTCTTTGGGGCATTATTGGGGTTGTTATTGTTACCATTGGGGTGGTTGTTGGTGTTGTTGGGGTTGCTGTTGTTGTTGTTGCTGTGGTGGTTATGGTTGCCTCCGGGCTTCGGGGGTCCTTGGTTATTGTTGGAGTAATTGGGGCGATAATTCTGAGCAGGGGGCTTGTTGTGTCTTGGGGTGAATCCTCCAGAGGAGTTGTTGCGGTACTTCTGGGTATGGTGGGGTCCATTCTGGTTTATCATCCTGCGCTTGCGGTTTTCATTTGCCTGATGCAGCTTTCCTTCCACCTGTATGGCTGAGTCCACTAGGGCTTCGAGGTCAGCGAACGGAATGTTCACTAACACAGTTTGCATCTCGTCATGCAGTCCATTCAGAAATCTCTCCTTCCTCTTCTCATTGGTGTCTGTCTCATCCGGGGCGTACCTTGACAGTGTAAGAAACTTGTCGCGGTATTCCACCACGGACATCCTTCCTTGTTTGAGTTCGCGGAACTCGTCTCTCATCTTCTTGATCAGTCCTTGGGGCACATGATATTTGCTAAACTTCAGCTTGAAGTTTTCCCAGTTCATCATTTGTCCAGCATTCATTGCGCGGGCACTTGTCCACCGAGGCTCTTGCGAGTCTCGACGGATAGTGGGTGGCGAACGGTACTTTCTCTGCGGCTTCTACTCCCGCAACTTCCGGGTTGTTCTCCATTGTTTGGAGCCAATCATCTGCGTCAAGTGGCTCTTCGGTCTTGCTAAACATCGGAGGGTTGGTGTTCCGAAAGTTCTTCAGCTTTGATCCTGGGTGATCATGGTTTCCATGGCCTTGATTGTTACGAGCTATCTGTTGCAGTGCAGCTAAGTTGGCCTGTCGTTCAGCTCTCGTGGCTTCGCGATCTTCCATCATCATCTGGAGCATCTGCATCATTGCGTCTTGGTTGCGGTTTGGTGGGGCCATCTGAGCATTGGTGTAGATGATAAGATAAGAGGGAAATTTCTATGGTTTGTTTGAGTTAAATTCAAAAAGTTCAAAACTTGAGTAGTGTTGAGGGGGTAGAAACCAACAACACTTTTTCATTCATACCAAGCATCACACATTACAAAGCTAACACACCGTTGGTTTTAAGAACCATTCATTCGCTCTACGATACAAGGGATCCTGATACAACTCACACCTACTTAGTGCTTTAATGATACTACTCTTCGGGGAGAATTCTTCGTCTTCACCGTTGTGGTGTTTGGCGACGGGCGAGGGCGTTTTCCAAATCCCTGCGGGTTTTGTACTTGCCTGAAGTCCTGAGGGGCTTTATAGGGGTTCATCTCTGGTTGTGGTGGGGGCATGGTCATCGGTCTTCCCATGGAGTCATGTCTTGGGTAGTAGAGGAAACGAGTGTTCTTGATCTTGTCCTTATTTTGTCCACACAGACGGGAAATTGCTTCTTGCATAGCTTTGTCTAGTCCTTCCTTCCAGGTGTTTCCCGTTACAGAAAACCATATGGTTTCCCATACCGGGGCTCCAAGCTTTCTTCCTAGATCAGCAGAAACTTCCCACCGAGGTGGTCCTCCCAACTGATTATTGAAGGATGTTCCGAAGAACTCAGGGTACGGGTGTCCTAGATATTCCACTAGTTGCTTCAAATCCTTTTCGAACTTCAGTTCTCCTCCATGACCAAGCTGATAGCATTTCCATTGGTATTCCATCTGTGAGAAATTTAAGATGAGTAAGTTAGAGAAGTGATCAAGTGTGCAAACTTTTATGTAGGATTATAAGGAAAAGTGGAGGATGGATCTCTTATTTTGGAAAAGATCTCAAGGATAAGAGTGAGAATAAGTTTTCATAAATATCTACTTCATTTGTTTTTGAAACTAATTTTTTTTCAGGACGTCCATTCTAACTAGGGTCTCCTAAGGTCAACAATGGCTACGATACCAACTTGTCAACACCCGGATTTTTAAGTCCGGATGCCTATTATGCCATTCATCGCAATCCCGGGAATATTGTTTTTGCGAGACATAATAGATTGATATCACAACACATCATTTATTACATCACATAATTGTCTTACATAGAGGGATCACATGATCCAGTCTTAATACATCATAGTGGATCTAGAGATCCTATTACAAAACACAGAGCGGAAGCGAAGTAACGGTTGCGGTCCATCTATTCCACGAGCAATCGTCGACGTCGGGAGTGATCCTAGTTGTCGTAGACGTCCTGCTGTCCATCTTCCTCGTATCTGCTGTTCCTCCTTCATAGTACGGCCATTTGAATAGCCGGGGACAAAGCCATGAGTACTTTAAAGTACTCGCAAACTAATACTAATGTAAGCACTATCAACTATAGTAAGGGGTGCTAAGCTCTAAGTTTATTTGCATAAAGCCAATTTTATTTCATAAGCATTTAGTAAAAAGCCTCTTCATTTGCTAACTAACTCAAGTGGGAACATTAGTGTCATTCCCACAACTCTGTTGTAATTCAAGTCAAAGTCACCATTTCAAGTTCAAATCACAAGTCACCCTTCACATGTCACATTTTTGAAAAGTTCGATGACGGAACAGTATGGCCTTTCCAATCGTCCGTAACCGTGGACGCGGCTATTCGAATAGTTCTACACTCTGCAGAGGTCGTACACTTGTGCCACAACATTTGCAATAATCCGTCGGGGTTAAGCGGCCCTGATTTATCACACTCCGTGTGCGGACTACCAACCATAACCTTTCACTTACATACCCTAGTATAGGCACCTCTCCCCATGAGCTTGGCCTCCCGGTGAAGACAGACGGTCAGCACAGGAGCCGCACGAGGCTTGGGCCGGACAATTCACCTCATTCACGTCATATCACATCATTTCATTTTCTGTAGAGGCAGCCCTCGGCATAACCCCGATGACGCTTGTTTAGAGGGAACCCATACTAAAGACACATAAATTTCTAGTTAAGCCCTTACCCATAATCAGGTATTGTGGGGGTACTTGTAAAATTGGAATGGTATCGCATCCGAACCCAACCATCAGTTTTTGTAAAATTCACCAAGTCATTCACAAGTCATATTCACCTTCAAAATCTTTCAATAGAATGACTCATCATTCCAAGGTTTTCAAAGTCATTTCATTTCACAAGTTCCCATCTAGAGTAGTCAATTTTATATATTAGCTTTAGCAACTAGTCATGAGGGGTGCTATCTAGCTTTCATTGCTCTAGGCTAAATTTGATACTCTTGTAGTATTCTATCTCTAGACCAAAGTGAATCATGAATCAAAAGCAAGCTTATAATAAATCAAAAGTAAAAGCTTGTAAGAATAAAACTTGGGATGGGATCATGAAGCATAAAGTAAATTGGGAGTGGTGCCTTGCTCTAGTAGAGCTTTGCACTTTGCAAGAAGATTAGGCTGGCATTAGTCTAGCTTGCAAGAAGGTTAGCTTGCATTGATAATAGCTTGCCTTGGTTGGAGTAGTGATCAAAATTCTCTTCCTCTTCAAAGTAGTCCTCCTCCTCCTCGATGTACTCCTCGGTACTAGCGTCTAAATACGAGTACAATACACACCATTACCACACAAAGCCTAAGTACTAGACTAAGCACACACATAAATCACTCCTACTAAGCTATCAATCAACATGCTTATTAGGTGAGTGGATTTCATTTTATTCTTAAGAAAAATAATTTCCTCTCATTATAAATATTAATTAGAGTTTCTATTTATTTCTTGAGAGAAAATAATTTCCTCTCATTAAATATTATTAAGATTTAATTTCCTTCATGAATAAGATGTGACCTAGGTTGACTAAAGTCAACCTCTTCACAAGTATTAATTGAGAAATGATTTAAATGAGGTACACCACCTCATGCCTTTTTAATACTCAGGATTAATGATTTAATATCATCAACTAATTTAATATGGGTTTAAAATTGACCATAGTCTATACCCCATATTAACTTAGTTGAGACAAGATTTAAATGAGATCAAAGCATCTCATAAGGTTTAATAAGTAGCCTTGAATAATTTAAATACTACTATGAAAATGCTTGAATATTTTTAAATCAGAACCTATGGATTATTACTACATGTGTCATCAACTCACATTGAAACACTTGGAGTAAGTATTTAAATGAGAGGCTACACCTCATATAGTTTAATACCACATACTAATGATTTAAATGAGGTGTAGCACCTCATACCATTTAATTCTAACATGGTAAGGATCTAATATTATCAACAATTCATATGAGACCTAAATGACCAGAGTCTCTAGCTTATTTTGAATTGTTCATGACTAGATTTAAATGAGAGAAATATTCCCATAAGATTTATTAATAGTTTTGGACAATATCTTTGACTAGAGATAGCCATAAAGTTCTTTAATTAAACTAGGCCATGATCATTCAAGGTAAGCATGGCATATTTTTGCAGAAACAATTAGTGTAAGTGAAATGTGAATTATAGGAGTTGGAATCAACTCAAAAGCATTTTTGGTTGATTTTTAATAATTATTTTAAGTCACAAAAGTCCCCGACTTGTTTATTTTGTCACATTATTTCTATCAATAGATCTAGGGTTCAGATCCAGTGGCATTGTGTAGATAAAATCCTCAAGCTTTCCAAATATATAAAATTTGTAAAATTTGGCCAAGTAGATTTGATTCTATTTAAATTGTAAAATGTATGCGAGTAAGCAATTTGATCAATTCGAAATATTCAAATTCAAATGCATGGGCTCGCGCGGGAAAGCGATATTGGGCCAGGGAGAGAGAGAACAAGTTGGGCCGGCCCAGCTATGCTAACGGTGCACGCGGGCCGCCTGACAGGGAGGGCCCCAACTGTCAGCCAGTGTTAAAACCCGAAGCGGTATGTTTCGATGTGGATCGTTGGATTAGGGTGGAATCGGACGGACGCTAGGCATCGTCGTCTCCGGCGAGAGGGGACCTTACTGGCGACGACGGTAGGGGGTCGACGGCGATCCTAGGCTCCGGCGAGCGGCGGCGTTGACGCGAGGTGACGTTGTCGAGGACGGCGGTCCTCCTGGTAGCAGTGGCGTCTCCGGGGATGGCTTCTAGCTCCGGCGAGCTTCTGCGGCGGTGCTGCGGAACTCCGGCGTGCAATTGGGCAGCTACGGCTTAAATTGAGGGGCGGCGCTGCTCGAGGAGGGGTTGTGAGGTGAGGGAAGTCGATTGGTGTGAGGATTGAGGGCCAGGGTGGTCTCTATTTATAGGGTCGAGAGGGTCCGAGGCGGAGCGGGGCAGGTCGTCGACGTCGGCACGTCGCTACGGTGGGTTGGCGTCAACGGCGAGGGTGCGGCAGGTGTTGGCGACGTCCACCGCGAGACACGACGGGCGTCTCGGCGTTGAAAATGGGGCACGGTAGCGTCGGCAACGTCGCCGTGTACTGGCGGACGCCGTCGGACGGTTGTCGTCGGTGACGACGCGCGACAGGTGCTCGGCGAGTCGTGGACGATGTCCAGGGCGCTAGGGCTGACGTCGAGGGGGTCAGGTGGGTGAAGAAAGGGAGGCGAGAGGAGGACGGGGTGACGAGAGTGAGGGCGAGGTGCCGAGCGCGCCCGTGGCCATGCCCATGCGCGCGCCGGCGAGCTCGCGCGTGGTGACCACGTCGTGGCCTGGCGTGTGTCGATGTTCCTCGTCGTCCTGGGATCATGTCCAGCGGGTTCGGGGGAGAGAGAGGGGGGCTCGAGGACATCGTGGTGCACTGCTGGAGGTGAGTGGTGAGAGGGGTGGCATGGTGTGAGTGGCATGCATGCCACGGCATGGCATGATTCTCCATAGATTTTTGTGCAAACTCCACTGTTTTTGGTGCTTGGTGTGATGCACGGGGTTGCTAGAGGTACGAGGATGACATATGAGCTGAGGGTTGGAGGCACTTACACATCTGGATTTTAGCAGTGTCTCCACTTCGTCAGCATTATGCACATCAAGGTGCTCGACGACAATGCCCGCAAGAGAAGTTATTTTCAAATTTTTGAATGAATTTTGGTGGGTTGTCAACATATAATAAATGAAGTCTACTGGTGGTGGTGGTGGTCAAATTTGAAGTGGTTTGTGAAATTTCAAAATGGGGGTGATCTTCTCTTTGTTTCAATGTTGCCACTTGTCACTCTCATACTCGGTCAACCTAGTCAACTCTGACCTTGGTGGTCAACATGAAAGTTACTCACCTTGACATGGTCTTGGATGACCTGGCTTTGGTTTACCAAGTTTAGTTTGAAGAAAAGTAAAAACCAGGGGTTAAAGTGGGGAACATTTTATAATGTGGCCAAATGACCATTAGTGCATGTGAGCTCATATTTCATTCAAATTTGATTTGGTTTGAGTTTGTTTGATTCCAAAGGTGTTTATATATGTTTAGTAACCAAACACAACCAATGGTGCAAGCCATAATGGTCTAGGTTCAAGATTTGGAAAAATGGCCATACCCACATATGTGTATTGGAAAATCTTCTTATTTTCTATTTGATTTGGTTTTTCTTGATCTCCTTGATGTGGTTGAGGTTGAATATGATATAAGAAAACAATCCAAGCAATGGAAACAAGTTTGATGGTCTTTGGCTCACATTTGTATTTTTGGCCATATGCACATATGTGCATTTCATCTTTTTATTTTATTTTCTTTATCTATGATCAAAGGTCATGGTTCATGGTTGATTTAGTATTAGTTTGGGTTTAGTAAGGTTTTCAAACCATTTAGTCGAGGTATAGGTGCTTAGGTCAAGTTTTGGAAAAAATAGCTATGTGCCACATATGCTCCTATGCATAGGTTTAATTTCTGTTTATTTGCTTTGGTTTCAACTTGGAATTGGTTTGAGAAACATTAAATAAGGTTTATGAAGGTTTTCCAATCCTCTATATAAAGTGGAAAGGTCTAGGGTAAAGTTGTATGAAAGTAGCCATAGGCACATATGCCTCTATCTTATTTAATTTCCTTTCATTTTATTTTCACCAGGATGATGAAAAGAGGGGTGAGGTTTAGGGTTTTGTGGAGTATCACAATGGTTCACCTCTATTTTGAAGAGTAAGAATGTCATTAGTCAATATCTGCATGTTAGAGTTATAGGCCCACATATTTTATTTTATTTTAGTTCCTTCTTATTTGATACTATTTTATTGTGAGAAGATTAGGGTTTAGGATTTTGGGAATTAGGTTCAATGCAGTAAATAAACAATCATGGCAAAATCACCACATATAAGCATGCTCACTATGTACCAAACTTAATTTAATAAAAGTTTTTGTTGGTTCTCATTTTTGGAAAAAAGGGAATTCATTTTCTCTTTGTTTTAAATT
>NC_061509.1:29682561-29703717 GCF_022539505.1 Lolium rigidum
ATATGTGATGGACAACCATGAAGCGGCGCCATGGACCTTGGTGCAATGCTGGTGATGATGGAGATCATGATCGTGTGCTTTGGAGATGGAGATCAAAAGCACAAGAAGAAAGGCCATATCATATCACATATTATGAATTGCATGTGATGTTAATCCTTTATGCATCTTATCTTGCTTAGATCGCGACGGTAGCATTATAAGATGACCCCTCACATTAATATCAAGATAATAAAGTGTTCTCCCCTCGTATGCACCGTTGCTACAGTTCGTCGTTTTGAAGCATCTCGTGATGATCGGATGTGATAGATTCTACGTTCACATACAACGGGTGTAAGCCATGTTGTACACGCGGAAATACTTGGGTTTGCTTGACGAGCCTAGCATGTACAGACATGGCCTCGGGACAATGGAAACCGAAAGGTTGAACACGAGTCATATGGATGATATGATCAACATGTTGATGTTCACCATTGAAGCTACATCATCTCACGTGATGATCGTTTTTGGTGTAGTGGATGTGGATCGTGTGCCACTTAACAACTATGAGGGATGTTGTATTAAGTGGGAGTTTATTAGTAATTAGATTAAAATTTGAAATAATTATCATGAACATAGTCTGAATAGTATTTTGAATTAAATTTGTAGAATTGGCATCCGTTATCTACCGTGCGCTAGTCTTGTAATTGAGATAGAAAAACTGTTAAGTCTGACAAGTAACTTTACGGACTGGTACCATATTGTTAAAGAATCAAGAAATGATTAAGTCCTATTGCAAAACTTTTAGTAAACCTCACATTGATGATTCAAAGAGCAATGGTTTCAATTAGTACCTAAATCATCTTGACTCCGTCAAACTTTTGATGTTCAAATCCGTTTGAAAAATAAGGAGCTGGAAATTTTGTTTTCAGAAATAAGCAAGATATGTGTGATATCTAAGACCTTATTGCAAGATGATAGAATATAATCTAGTGAGACTACATAAACTCATAAGTTTTATGGTAATGTACGAAGGTTAAAGACGCCGGGCGTCCCAATCCTCCAACTAGTTGGACACTAACGATATTCGCATATCCATGAAGTGATCGTCCTTAGTATGCACCATTGCTAAGACTCGTCGTTTCGAAGCATCACATGATGATCGGGTGTTATAGATTCTACTTGTGCATACAACGGGTGCAAGCCAGATTTGCACATACGAGTACTAAGGTTAAACTTTACGAGCCTAGCATGTACAGACATGGTCTCGGAAAGTCATCATGATTTGATGGATAAAATTATGAGTGAAATTGTTCATCACATTAAAAGGTTACTAATAGTGAAATCTGGAACACTTGTCATGTGATGATCAACCTCAAAGTAAGAACCTTAAGGTTATTGGTATTTGACCAATGGACCTAGAAGTTATTGAAGGTGAAGTGTTTTCTGAGAATGGAGAAAGCTAAAAGAGAAACTACAAAAGATTTTTGGCAGAAAGAAAGAAAAGACTAGAAAGTCTAGCTCAGGTGTATATAGATGATATACATGTTATGAATGTATTCCTTGTTTTGGTCACACAATGAAATTCTTGGGTAATTGTACCATATTGGTTGGTATGAGGTGTCATGCAAAACAACGCAATACAAGAATACAATGGCCTAAGTAACTGACAAGGAATATGGTAGGAATGCACGTCTGGAACAAAATAAAGTGTTATTGTGTTCGTCGTTGGCATTTTACCTAGCCCTTCAGATTTATAATAAAGAACTTTATAATTGTTGTTTTGTTCTGGTTAAATGAAAACAATGAGTTGTTTAAATTGTAACAGCATTCCATGTACGATGGATAAGTTATTATAAATCCTTATGGTGAAACACACATGCATAACACTGACGCTAAAATGCCATAAGGCAAATGATGTGAATTCCACTCATTAGTGGAACCGCAATTTAGGTCATGTTAGAAAGGAACGCATGAAGGAACTCCATGCAAATGGATTTTTGGAGTCGTTCGATTTTTGAATTGTTTGGCGCTTGCAAATCTCTTCTAAAGAGAATGACTTAAATACCGTTCATAGGCCAAGAGTTGAACGGGCAACTAACTTAGTGGAAACATACATGATGATGTATATGGTTCACTAGGCATAATTGTGTGCGGGAGATTCTTCTACTTCATGAAAACTTCCAACAATGAATTGAGTGTTATATATGTGGATATATTTATTCGATAAGGAAGAAGTTTGAAACATTTGAATGGATTCAAATAAATTTCAGCATGAAGTGGAAATCATCGTGATAGAAAAGTCAAATATATGTGATTGGATCATGGTGGAAATATTTGAATTACGAGTTTTAGCGAACATCTAAGAGAGTTATGAAATCGTTCTACAACCTCACGTTTCTTGGAGTATCATAGTGATGATGGAGTATCCGAGAGACGTATCCAAACATGTTGGGTTAATGATGAGATAAAATAAAATGATGCCATTATATTTTGTGGATTATGCTTTAGAGACTACCGCTTTTCACTGAACTAGCAAAGTGGCCCTCGCAAATGCGAGGGCATCACCTTTGGTCCTTCATCCTTTTGTCTAAAAAATTAACTACTTCATACATATTCACATTACAAACTTTTGATTTTATTACCACCAAACGTGTCATATAAAATGTCACATTTGTGGCAACATCTTCATCATGTTAAATTTTTGACCGAATTGTTACCGTGCCTTTTCCTAAATGTTACATTAATTAATGATAATACATGTTATATTTATGTCAAATTGTGAGCTAGCACATACTATATATTTTATATTATATGAACACGTGAGTTGTTTGTTTGTCGCTTTTAGGTATACATTTATCTCGTTATTCCGTATAGTATATACAAATAATGATGGGTGTCCAAATAGCAATGATGGGATGGTATTTAGGTCATGTTTTAAAGGGATTATCAAAATATATTAGCTTACTAAGTGAAATGATTTTTTTACTTGTTAACGGTTAGAGAAACTGCGAGAATTTTCATTTGAATAACTATCTCTAGACTCTAGACCCTTCATTCTCTCATGTCCTCGCTCCAGTTCGAACTATGTAACATACTATACATGGACATGGTCTTTACGATGCAACTTTTACCTTTATAAAAACATCATCATGCTTTATAAGAAAATAAGACACCAAATATAATTAAACACAAATGTGATGATACTTTTTACACTGTTGCAGATATAATACCAAAATGACTTATTGGTCACGGTCTTTAATAAAGGCATGGGCCATCAAATTATTTTTGGCCCTATTGTGCATTTAATATATACATGTAAAGAAAACTGATTAAGAACTCCAAGATTGAAATTTTTAGCTATACTTTGTAAGAAATCTTTAAGTACATATAGACCAAGTAATTAATCCAATATAAATGTGCAAACACACAATCATGAATATGTTTTTTTGGTCAACACATATTTTTTTCTTGAATTACTTAACGCACACATTTGTGTGGAAACTTCAAACCATTTCTCTCTAATAACTAATACATTCAAACTTGGAAAAATGTTTTACTACAAAATTTATTTCATGGTAAAATCGAAAAAACACTATTTTCTTCACATCATAAATATTCATGTCTTTCATAGAAAAAACACTTTTTTGGAGGATCAAGTTTGCTTTTGCACATACCACACATGTTATGTGTTTGCATGAAAATTTACATAAAAACTGAGGACAATTAATGACATATACAAGCATCACTTTATTTGATTTTTTGACACTTCTAACATAATTTTTCACTCCAAAAGTATAATTTTGGGATATGATTTGATTATCCGGTGTCCTTTCAATGATTAATCCAAGAGAAGTAAGCTAACAGACAACCGTGAATATTTTCCTTTGATAAACACCAAATCGGTATTGATTTACTCCGCTTACGCGTTTATGTTGAAATTTCAAGTATTTTCTCTCTTAAGATTTAGGTGTGAAAAGTTTTACTATTTTAATTTATTCCAAAGCAGGTGCATCTAGTTTTGTGTTTCATATTTTAGTTGGCAATATTGTTTAATTTGGGCGGGGCCTTTGGCACCGGAGCCTATGCTCCTGACTGCCTAAGATGAACAGTAAAATATTATAATTTCTTTTTGCACAATATAATTTGTTTAATTTGGGCAGGGCCTTTGGCACCGGAGCCTATGCTCCTGACTGCCTGAGATGAACAGTAAAATATTATAATTTCGTTTTGCACAATATATATATTATTTTCTTTTATATGTCTATGAAGGTTCACCAAGAATGAAAGACATGTCAATGTTCTGAAAATATTGGAGCATGCCCGCATGGGATTTATATTTTGTACAGATCACAAAGCTTATATTTTTTCATGAAAAAATACATGTGCAGTTGGATGACGGACATGTAGTAGCATAGGTTTGTTTAGATATTTAATCATTATAAGTTTATAATTCATTTTACTTCATGGCACGTTATTTTTTGAACGGATTTGCACATCTGTTGTCTTTTCATTATCTTGTATATTCGGTCATGTACATATGCATATGGAGCAGCATATAGCTTGGCATATGTTTTCTATCCATGTCATAGTTAGTAATGTGTGTAGTTAGCCAATGCCATATATACGTCTTGAGACACCAGTATGAATCAACTAATTAAAACTCTATCGGTCAACTACATGAGTTGCTTTTATAGTCGTATTCACCACAAATTTCATGATCCCACACTCGAAAACATGATTCCAATGTAATATGGTATATAAATTTGAGGCGAAATATTACATATAAAAAGTTTAATTTGATACGGACTCTTCCGTTAAATAGAGTTAAAGAATTGTATATCTCTTGGACTCTCCAATCTCTCTTTAAATCCTATCCCTAAATAGTTAGTTTATATTTTACTCCCTCCGTTCCTATCCTATATATAAGCCATATAGTTTTTTTTAGAAAAATTCCAGAATATAACGTTTATAGTGTTGCCCTACTTGTATGGACAATATTTTTGGAGATTTGATTAGGTTTACTTATCTTATGCAAAGTCCTCTATTAGCTCACGGCAATTACTTACGGTTAACCCTAGCCAAATATGGTGTAATTTTTTCTAAATATGTGTTTCTTAATTTCCGTGCCAGAAATTATATGGCTTATATTTAGGATCGGAGGGAGTATACTGTAGTACCAGATCTTCCCAACTGAATCACCAGGTCTAGTTTTTTTTTTTGAATCACGTCAAGCTAGATTAATTAGCCAGGCAGCGAGCTTTTTTTTGGATGGACTCTATTCTCCGTACGTGCCCTTCTCTTAATATAATCTGTCATATGGAAGCTTTCTTTTGTAATCACGTTAGCTGGCTTAGATGCAATCGTCTATTTATGGTACGTAACCTTTCCAATGTAATAAATCGGACTCCTCTTTTTTTAGTAATCAACCCAAGCCGTTATTGTTTTCAACGTGTCAAACAGACCTATACTATTACGTAACTAATAATCTTTCATTAAATCGTAGCCACTAATTTTAAATCTAACCATTAAAATAATTAAGATGATGTGGACAACCTAATGGCTCTATTAAACATGCGTATTTTGCTTTTAGTATATAATAGATAGAGCGTCATCATAATCCGTTGAAATGACACCATACGAGTTATGGCATGGGTATAAACCCTAATAGTCTTTTCTTAAATTTTTGTATGCATGGCATAAGTAAATAAGCTTACAACCAAAATCGGATGAATGTCTTTGTTGGTTATCCTAGAATAATTGATTGGGAATTCTTTCCACTATGAAGTCAAAGACAAAAGTGTTTGTCGATGTTTCTTACTTATTTCCAAGAAATTGTTTCTACCGAAGTATTTGAGTGGGAGGACAATGAAACTTGATAAGGTTCATGAACCTGAGCATGATGATCAGAGTAGCACAGCATCGGAAATGGTTCCGGAAGCAGCTACGAAGATCATGGCTCCCATGTCTACAAAGTGTTATAGTCATGGAGATCAAAGTACTTATTGAACCTTGTAGATGTGGTTTATTTTGTGATCAAATAAATGATTTGTGGACAAAGGATTATTTTTGAACAATTATAAACCAACTACATACAAAGAAGTTATGATGGGCCCTGACTCCGTTAAAATGGCTATGCGCCATGAAATCCTAGATAGGTGAATACTTTTTGAAAGTAAATGTATCTATAAAATAGATGGACTTGGATGGAATATCCTTAAAGAAGCTTGACTTATCGAAAAGTTGTTTACGACAAAGTTCAAAGAGTTGACTACGATAAGATTAGATCTTCCGTGGCAATGCTTATATGTGTTATCACCGGATTTTGGCCAAATCAGGAGATGGGCCGTAAGTGAAGATGGGCTTGAAGGACATACACGTGGAGCATCTTCGAAGCGCCCTTGCGCTAAGAGTTTGGGCTAGATTGCCCGTGTATCTGTAATATAGTAGATCGCATCGTGTTTAGAATTAACAGATAGAGTCTGGCCCGTGCACGGTTAGGTGCACGCCTGAATTAGAAAGTCCCTTGGACTATAAATATGTATCTAGGGTTATCGAGAAAGGAGGACAATCACGTTCACAACAAACACAAATCAGGCGCATCGCCACCCCTTCCTTCGAGGGTCTCTTCCGCGTAAGCATCATGCTGCCTAGATCGCATCTCGCGATCTAGGCAGTATACGTTTATTCGTCTACCTTGTGCTGGTCGTGCTGAAGCGTTGTTGATGGCGAGCAGCACTACTTATCATTAGGTGTTTAGGGGCTTGCATTGGTGCTTTCTCGTGCATATCTGCGTGGCAATGCCGTCCCTCGACACCTAGCTGCCCTTACACCTATCTGGGTGTAAGGGCAGCATCTTGCTTGTTCGTTACTTAGTAGATCCGATCTGTTATAGTTGCTCCTTGTTCCGCAAGGATTAGTTTAATATCTGCATAGTTAGACCTTATGCTGGGGTCGGACGATCCGGTAGTGCGTTAGGTGTTGTTTACCGTTCCTACAAGGGATGTTCCGGGAATTAACGTAATGTTGGTTTTTAGGCCTCTTGTAGGGGTAGTTTGCATCATCTTCCGTATCTGCTAGGCCCGACTACGCGTAGGACGTTCCGGTTATGCGGTGAAAACCCTAAACTGTCGTAGATCGTTTTAGCTTTGTTTTGATCAAGCAGGATCCCCATATCATTGCAAATCCAACGTGAACCATGGGGCGATCGGCTCTTTGAGCCGATCCACAGGGCAACCTGAGAGCCGATAGGGCTCGTATTTAATGTTTACGTGTCTGCCATGCAGGAACAATCGAAGCAATCTAACACCTTCCTGATCGGGTCTAGGTCAGGTGGCACGCCCTAGCAACCGCCGGGACGTGGCCGGAAGACTTGCGGGACGACGCGAGGTGCCAGGGTCCACTAAGCGGCCTTGGGAGCCTCCCGGCTCTCCGTGTTGCTTAACCATTGCCCGCCGGTGGGTTTTGGCAGGTAACACATTCTGGCACGCCCGGTGGGACAATCTTCTGCAACATCCACGTCAACACCGACATCCGAGATGGCAGAGGAACAGATCACATACGAGGATCTCCCTGCGGAACACAAGAAGAAGTACGATGAGCTGAAGGCCATCGTTGATGCCGAACTCATCGGCTCCTTTGAGAAGACCCGTTCGCACGGCATCAGGTTCAAAGGATTCACACCACAAGGCGTCCTCGAGGGGTTGGATCTGTCTCTCCCTTCAGAGGAACGTACCAGAGCCCTGCGACAGGAAATCAACTACGTGGTGGCTCATTCGCTGCATCGGCATTCTGAGAGCCTGGTAAATACTTTGGAGCGCGTTGCGCTCCATGTGGTGCAAGAGATCATGAAGCATCAGTACTCCCCTTCAGGACCTGCTCTAGGGACTCACCGGGGAGAGGTGCAACTCCACGCCAGGCAACCATTGCCGTACGCGATGGCAGCTCCACAGCAACAAGGTTCACCGGCATACGTTGTCTACAAGGTTGGAGGTGATCCGGGCGACTATCAGTTCTTATATGAGCCGCCCAAGGAGATCCCGCACGGATACGTGTGCACGTTTGTGCCGGACTGCAACAACTGGACGCAGGCGATCCAGGCTCCGACAGGAGGGACGGCTGCAGCAGCGGGGAGTTTGGGAGCAGACGCTGAGAAACAGGTGTGGCTGGCTAAATATGCCACAACACCAATCCATGAAAGCTCAGCTGCTACTGCCTCCACCGCGGATCAGATCAGTGCAGTCTTGAGAGACCAGTTCGGCATCCTGCCAAAGAAGAAGATAATCGGCTATTCCAAGCCGTACCCCAACGAGTTTGACCTGATCCCACTACCACCTAAGTATCGGCTACCTGACTTCACAAAATTCAGTGGATCAGAAGGTTCTAGCTCAATCGAGCACGTGAGCCGATACTTGGCCCAGTTGGGCATGGTTTCAGCATCGGATCAGCTACGGGTGAGGTTCTTTTCGCAATCCCTCACCGGTCCAGCTTTTGGATGGTACACCTCGTTGCAGCCAAATTCAGTGCGATCATGGAAGCAGCTAGAGGAACAGTTTCACACACTATATCATTCGGAAGCTACGGAAGCTGGCATTGCCGAGCTAGCGCAGGTTCGGCAAAGGCGAGGAGAGACAGTGTCTGAATACATTCAGCGTTTCAGAACTGTCAAGAACCGATGTTATTCGGTTCATTTATCTGAGAAAGAAGCAGTCGAGCTGGCCGTGGCAGGCCTTGCAGCGCCATTCAAGGATCTGACGTTCCAAGTGGAGTACAATTCGCTGGCGCACATGGTCCAGAGACTGACCTTATATGAACAGCGCCATCCAGAACTGTACCAAGACAAGTTCAAGCGCGCGATAAGCCTGGTCAATGCTGATGAGGATGAAGATTCTGCGGAAGATCAGGAAGTCGCAGTAGCTGAATGGACTCGGACGGCGCATCTCGTGTCCTGCAAATGGGTGAATCCACCAGGGCCTCCAAGAGGGTTTGACTTTGATGTGAGCAAAGCTGAGCAGATTTTCGATCTGCTACTGAAAGAGAAACAGTTGAAGCTACCTGAAGGCCACAAGATCCCTACGGCACAAGAGATGAACAAAAGGCCATACTGCAAATGGCATCATACGTTCACGCACACCACCAACGACTGCAAAGTATTGCGCGCACAAATTCAGATGGCGATAGAATCAGGCCGATTAACTTTCGGACAGTTTGCCATGAAGGTAGACATGCGTCCGTTTCCCGACGTCAACATGGTGGACCTAAGCCACTCCATAAGGGAGCCAGGGTTCTCTTTTGATGTCAACATGGCAGGGCTTGTGAGCCGCCATGGCAAAGATAAAGCAGAGAGCAGCCACTCCCGTGGCAAAGATAAAGCAGAGAATAGCCACTCTCGTGGCCAAGATAAAGAGGAGGCCGTTCCACGCGACCGGCCCCAAGATGATGATAGACGGTACCTGACCGAGGAGGAGGTGAGAAGCATACGGTACCAACGCCCACTCTCCGTACATCCCCTCAATAAGTATGAGCAGCAGTACGACCGACGTCAGCGCTATGACGAAGACGATGAAAGATATCGTCGGTCTGATGCAGAAGACAGGAGGTACCGTCAGCATGATAGAAACAACGACGGGTACGAGCGTCACGCTAGAGGAAGGTCAAGGGAGCAAGACAACATGGATAAGCACTGGAACTGTCCTTTCTTCAAACATTGCTGGGACTCAGGAATGAGCCGATTGCCAACAATCGAGAACTGCCCAGAATGCAAACAGCAAAGGAGGAGGACAAATGAAGTTTCAGTGTTCGAGCATCTAGGGCCTCTCTCACCTCATAATAAACGAGCTGAGTCATCTCAAGAAGAAGACTTTGAGGAGTCAGATGGAGAAGAAGATAGGTATCACCGACCAAGGTGGTGCCCTGATGGACTCAGCCATTCTCAGAAGCGTAGGGTGCAGCGGCTGCGAAACCTGGAAGAAGCCGAGGCACAGTACCTGTACACGTTGAGAAAAGCGCGGCCCGATCTGGCCGTGAAAATTCAGCAAACATTGGAGACGAAGGCGCGCCCGCCAAAGAAAGTATGGCGCCCCAAACAGACGAAAGCCGATGCACAGGCATCGGCTGATACAAACACGGTGTCCGTGATCCCGACAGAGTAGCAGGTCCAAGACATTGGACGTACGTGGCAAGGCCGATCCCTGCGATCGGCCCTCAAAAAATGAAAAGTAAAGGATCTTATCTCCAACACGTCACGTAGCTACAGTGGAAAACCAAGAAGTGCTAAACCTTCACGAAGCATTGTAATGAAAAGGGAGGCCGATTCCCGCAATCGGCCAAAATTATCCTCGACATACGTTTTGTCTGTGTTCAGCATTGATCCAACAGATGCCTGAAGAGCCGATACCATCAAATACTTGACAGAATCGGCTCGGGGGGCACATAGATGGATGAGACACGAGGATACGAAGCTTGGAGTGGATGTCAAATGCCCAGCAGAGCAGCTCAATTATGGGGGGCCGATGCATAAATAAATCGGCCATATGAAAAATTAAAAATCCAAAAATTTTGGGCACAGCCGATGCGTAGACATCGACTTAAGAATTAAAAGCCGATGCACAGCCATCGAGTCAAGGGATACGACTGTTACAAGCAGAAGCCTAATGGAGCAGTCATCGAGTTACGTAGCGAGACTCTACTGGAGGAGCTCCTCAGTGGAATTGTTGGTGGCTCCGTTAGCAAATCTTCAAGATCAGCAGCGCCTGCGTAAGCATGCAGATCAGGTTAGGATCATGAGAACAACCGATGACCATCCAATTGGCTGTGACGTTTTCTCCTGGGGCTTGACCAAGGTGACAACTTCATCAAACATCCTCACCAGAAGCTGCATCAGTCTGCCCGAGGTGATGAGCCAATCTGAGCAGCAAGACGCAAGAATGGAGCTAGGAGGAGTTCAAGGGCCACTACGTTTGAGGCTTCTTAGTTCAAGGGAGCTGCTGATCCTTCCAAAGCCGTCCTAGTGCATTGGCTCCTTGGGCGTAAGCTTTCCTGCCCTGTTTTGATGAAGAGCTGGAGTGGCTCGGGGGGCAGCTCGCCCTGAAACATCGATGATCTGGAGAGCCGACTTTGTTGGAATCGGCTGACGCTGCACTACAGTTGGGAAGCCGATGATGGCCCATTCGGCTGGTACACTTTTATCCTCGCCTTGACTGAGGCTCGGGGGGCAGCTCGCCCTTAAGGTTTTTTTGTTCTGCGGAGCCGATTTTGTTGGAATCGGAAGATTCTTCGCTCTGAAGAGCCGATGGTGTTGAAATCGGCTGTCTCTGCATCGTGACCATGTTGAAAGGTGGCGAGCTCTTGCAGAAGAAGACCACCAGGGTTGATGGGAGGAGATTGAAGAGGGAGCCATCATCATTGATTAGGCTCTAGACCAGTTTGTTGCTGCAAAGAAACAGAGCATCGCGAGGAAAGTTGTAGGCGATCAAGATTTTCAGCAATGGTCCTAGAGTTCTCCTCAAGGCATCGATTCTGGAGTCTTGCCGATTAAAGCTAATATTAAGCTCAGGGGATTTGGATTTCCAAGGTCTAAGGTTTGCACGATTACGATTTGGTCCTGTTCGACTGGAATTTGAGGATCTGAACTGATCTATCTCGAAATTTATCATAAAAGACCGATGCGTTGTCATCGGCTCA
The DNA here is from genome assembly GCF_022539505.1 of Lolium rigidum. Lineage (NCBI taxonomy): Eukaryota > Viridiplantae > Streptophyta > Magnoliopsida > Poales > Poaceae > Lolium > Lolium rigidum. The sequence continues at coordinate 29,694,220 of NC_061509.1, forward strand.
CCGAGCGTTGATCAGGCTAACAATCGGCAAAGTCAGAATGAGGGGAAATCGGCTAAATTAGCGTAAAAGGAATCGGCAAAATCAAGTTAAAGGGGACTCTTCATTGATAGCCAGATTTCTTACACAAAGAGCTAGTTGCTCTCAAAAGGAACTGCTAGGGGATACATTGCCCCATCTGCTACTCCTAGCTCTATCCTATCTAGGGGCCGCTACTGCCCTCATCGTCGCCATCGCCGCTGTCGGCGCTGCTCCCGGCCGGCTCGTCGTCGCTGCTGTCGCGACCACCGGCGGGACCTTCATTGTCCTCGTCTTCTTCGTCATCGTCGTCATCGTCGCTGTCGAAGTCGCTGATGTTGCCCGGCCAAGGACAGAGATGCTTGGCCAGCGGCTCGTCAGAGGAGGTGTCGTCCTCCTCCTCTTCTTCCTCCTTCACCTCCTCGGCGGAGGAGAAACCGTCCCAGGAGAAGCGATCATCGTCGCTCTCCTTCTCCGATTCCCCAATGGCGAGGAAGCGGAGGTCGCTCTCCCCGTCCGTTAAGGACTGGTCATCTTCGGACCAGACGGAGGAGTCGTGGCTCGACTCGTCCCCGTCGGCTATGGCACGGCGGATGTTGGCCGCGTGGGCCTCCTGCGGGTCCCTCTCCGGTGTCGGCTCGCGGAAGGGGGAGGATTGGGTGGAAAGACCCGATGAGGAGGAAGAAGAAGAAGACATGATGGCAGAGGAGGGCTTTTGGGAGTGCTAGTGCGAAGGGGATGAAGAAGGGAAATGTTTGATGCGGTTAAATAAAAGGAGATGGAAATTTAATTGTCGAGCAGTTTTCGAGGACGTGGTGCCAAAACCGTCAAATCGTGCAGGGAAGTTGAGAAGGCAAGACGTCATGATGAAGTATACTGCGACGGTTCTGCTCTGCCACGACATGACCCCTCGAAGGAAAAACAGATGGTTTTGAAATTATCATTACCAAAACCAGGGGGCATGTGTTATCACCGGATTTTGGCCAAATCAGGAGATGGGCCGTAAGTGAAGATGGGCTTGAAGGACATACACGTGGAGCATCTTCGAAGCGGCCTTGCGCTAAGAGTTTGGGCTAGATTGCCCGTGTATCTGTAATATAGTAGATCGCATCGTGTTTAGAATTAACAGATAGAGTCTGGCCCGTGCACGGTTAGGTGCACGCCTGAATTAGAATGTCCCTTGGACTATAAATATGTATCTAGGGTTATCGAGAAAGGAGGACAATCACGTTCACAACAAACACAAATCAGGCGCATCGCCACCCCTTCCTTCGAGGGTCTCTTCCGGGTAAGCATCATGCTGCCTAGATCGCATCTCGCGATCTAGGCAGTATACGTTTATTCGTCTACCTTGTGCTGCTCGTGCTGAAGCGTTGTTGATGGCGAGCATCACTACTTATCATTAGGTGTTTAGGGGCTTGCATTGGTGCTTTCTCGTGCATATCTGCGTGGCAATGCCGTCCCTCGACACCTAGCTGCCCTTACACCTATCTGGGTGTAAGGGCAGCATCTTGCTTGTTCGTTACTTAGTAGATCCGATCTGTTATAGTTGCTCCTTATTCCGCAAGGATTAGTTTAATATCTGCATAGTTAGGTCTTATGCTGGGGTCGGACGATCCGGTAGTGCGTTAGGTGTTGTTTACCGTTCCTACAAGGGATGTTCCGGGAATTAACGTAATGTTGGTTTTTAGGCCTCTTGTAGGGATAGTTTGCATCATCTTCCGTATCTGCTAGGCCCGACTACGCGTAGGACGTTTCGGTTATGCGGTGAAAACCCTAAACTGTCGTAGATCGTTTTAGCTTTGTTTTGATCAAGCAGGATCCCCATGTCATTGCAAATCCAACGTGAACCATGGGGCGATCGGCTCTTTGAGCCGATCCACAGGGCAACCTGAGAGCCGATAGGGCTCGTATTTAATGTTTACGTGTCTACCATGCAGGAACAATCGAAGCAATCTAACACCTTCCTGATCGGGTCTAGGTCAGGTGGCACGCCCTAGCAACCGCCAGGACGTGGCTGGAAGACTTGCGGGACGACGCGAGGTGCCAGGCTCCACTAAGCGGCTTTGGGAGCCTCCCGGCTCTTCGTGTTGCTTAACCATTGTCCGCCGGTGGGTTTTGGCAGGTAACAATAGTCTATGTGGATTATTCTAGTAATTGCTACATATTTCTTTTATGAGATATGATAGTAGGATGGCAGAAATACATTCCTTATCAGAAGTGTGTATGAAGGATGTATACTAGATACAACCAAGAGTTTTGCTGGTCCGTGGATTACTAGACAAGTATACAAACTTCAATTGGATGAAGTGAGTATCACGGAGTTGGAATCTTCACCGGATGAAATAATCAAAGAGTTGTGATTTCATCAGAAACGATAAAGATGCTTGCATTTGCAAGAAATTAAGTGGGAGCGCTGAGACATAGTTATAATATTATATGTGGATGACATATCATTGATTATAATTGATGTAATTATATATTTGATGTGACTAAAAGGTTTCATTGAGAATTAACTTCAATGAAAGGATATGGACTCAAACATATTTAGTGTCAAGATCTATGAAGATAGATTAAAACACATAATAAGTTTAAGTCAAAGTACATAGAATGAATATTGAAGTGGTTCAATATAAAAATATTAAGAAGGTGTTCTTTTCCATGTGAAGGTTTAACAGGACTTGAGTGTATCTGACACTCGATGAGTAAAAACACATGAGTGATTTAAGATCACGAATAATATGTACAAAGTCAGATGTCCTGTGTTCTAAAGTGTTACGAGCATATACCAGAATGATTCATGTAATGATCATTGGACAACAGTAAGAATATCCCTGAGTGCTTTAGAAGAACCAAGGATATATATATATAGTTTTTGTATGGGGTAATGACAAACAAATCGCTATAAGGTGTTGCACCGATATTAGTTTGATCACATATAAAAATAAAATTTCAATCTCAATTAGGCTAAGTGTTGTTTAAAAGGTAGCACAATTAGCTAGAAGAAGTCTATGCTAGATTTAGATCAGTTCTAAATATTGTGACGGGTTCTACAAACGAAGGCAAAGTATGTCATTGTTTTGACAATGACTGAGGATGTTAAGTCGAGGAGTTCTTTGAGAACTTGGTGTAGTTCCGATAGTGTCAATTTGAAGCTATATTGTGTATGACAATATTAGTGACTTATTTTCAGACCGCGAAATTAAGGTTCCACCAGAGGACTAAGCATATACAATTAATGCCGACTCATTTGGAAAATGAGTGATGCGTAGAGACACAAATGAATTGCAAAATACATACGTTTCTGAACAGTCAGATCCGTTGACTTAAAACCTCTCCCGTGAGCAAAACATGATAAGCACCAGAAGACCAAGGTGTTATATCTTTTCAAATGTAAACTAGATTATTGACTCTAGTGCAAGTGGGAGACTGTTGGAGATATGCCCAAGAGGCAATAATAAATTAGTTATTGTTATATCTTAGTGTTCATGATAAATGTTTACATCCCATGCTATAATTGTATTAACTGAAACATTGATACATGTGTGTTATGTAAACAACAAGGAGTCGTTAGTAAGCCTCTTGTATAACTAGCTTGTTGATTAATGGATGATCATGGTTTCGTGATCATGAACATTGGATGTTATTAATAACAAGGTTATGTCATTACGTGAATGATATAATGGACACACCCAAATGAGCGTAGCATAAGATCAAGTCATTAAGTTCAATTTGCTATAAGCTTTCGATACATAGTTGTCTAAGTCCTTCGACCATGAGATCATGTAAATCACTTACACCTAAAGGGTACTTTGATTACATCAAACGCCATTGCGTAAATGGGTGGTTATAAAGATGGGATTAAGTATTCGGAAAGTGTGAGTTGAAGCATATGGATCAATAGTGGATTTGTCCATCCTGATGACGGATAGATATACTCTGGGCCCTCTCGGTGGAATGTCGTCTGATTAGCTTGCAAGCATATGATTGGATCATAAGAGATGACATACCATGGTACGAGTAAAGAGTACTTGTCGGTAACGAGGTTGAACAAGGTATGGAGATACCAATGATCGAACCTCGGACAAGTAAAATATCGCGTGACAAAGGGAATTGGCACCGTATGTAAATGGTTCAATCGATCACTAAGTCATCGTTGAATATGTGGGAGCCATTATGGATCTCCAGATCCCGCTATTGGTTATTGCTCGGAGAGGAGTCTCGACCATGTTCGCATAGTTCGCGAACCGTAGGGTGACGCGCTTAAGGTTCGATGTCGCATAAGTAGATTTGAATATGGTATGGAGACGAAGTTTGTTTGAAGTCTCGGATGGGATCCAGGACGTCACGAGGAGGTCCGGAATAGTCCGGAGAATAAGATTCATATAAGGAAAGTTGATTTCTAAGTTTCAGAAAAGTTTGGGATTTTTCCGGTGGATGACCGGGAAGGTTCTAGAAGGTTCTGGGGGTCCCACCAGTGGGCCCACGACCCTAGGAGGCCTAGCATGGGCCGAGGGGATGCACCCTAGCCTAATGGCCCAGGGGCACATGCCCCTCAAGGACCAGGCCGGCCACCCTTACGGTTTTCCCCAAAATCCTAGGGGGGATCAACTTGGGGGGGGGGAAGAATTCCCCCTCCCCCCTTTGGCCGCCGGCCCTAGATAGGTTTGGGGCATTGGGGGGCCACCCAAACCGACCTCCCCCCTATATAAAGAGGGAGGGGGCAGGGGGCGTTCACCCCTTCAGACCTAGCTCTGGCCGCCCCCTCTCTCCTCCATAGTGCTGTACCGGCTTGGCGAAGCCCTGCAGCTTTTCTCCTCCACCACCACCACGCTGTCGTGTTGCTGGGATTCTGAGGGGATCTACCACACCTCCGCTGCCCGCTGGAACGGGGAGAGAACGGGTTTCATCGACACCGTACGCATGACCGAGTACGGAAGTGCTGCCGGATTGCAGCACTGGATGATCGACTACATCAACAACGAGATCTAATCTCGTAGGTTTTGAAATCTTCGAGGGTTAGTCTCACATACATCTCGTTGCTTCGATCTTGATAGATTAGATCTTGCCTCTTCCTAGATTGGATCTTGGTTTTGTTCTTATTCGCGGTAGGAAATTTTTTGTTTTCCATGCAACGAACCCTTCAGTTCTCTCGCTCCACTTGATTCTCCGCCGAGCTGGCTGCTCCCCCGCTCCACAGACCGGCCGGTGCCACAGCGACGCTCCTCAACTCTCCTGGCAAGCCATAAGCAACATGTGAAGAGCAACAATCCATAGTACATAGCTAGAAATATCAACTGGTAGGGACATAAAGGCCTAGGCACGATTGTAAATATAAATGTGTGAGTATTGTGTTGCAACAGAGCTATACGAACGCAACCCTGTAGCTGTGTTTCTTTCTAGTCCCTTGAAGCAAACATAGAACTAAGTAATATTATACTAGCTGCGCGCTCGCGGAAGCCGAGGCACGCCATTAACGCGGCCCTGCGAAGGCTGCAGCGCCCCGCCGAAAGTAATGCCCGAAGACGAAGCAGTTGTGCCGCTGCCAGGCGGGCCCGTGCGAGGACCGAGCGGACACTTTGCGCGTCCGCGCAGCGTCCTTCGAGACGCAAACCTGCCGCATATTTGGGCCAGGTTTGCGTCTCTGCGGATGGCCCGGTCACTTTGCGTCGCGCCGCTGGAGGTGGTGCACGACGCATTTTCGGTCACGGCGGACACAAACGGTCGCTCAGCGTCCGTTTGCGTCGCGCCGCTGGAGATGCCCTAAGGAGTACGAATAGCGCCGGCGGCTTGTTCCCATCGTAGAAAATTTGAGGAAGGCCTCGCCGACAGTCGACTTTCCACGTGCGTTTCCCTTTTCGTTAGGGCGACGTGCAGGCATCAAGCATAGGGGTAAACCGAGTTCTGGTCGAACTGAGATTTTTGAACGCGTTTTTCCCAATCGATTTGCGTACTTGTTTTTTTGCGAGGAGAGACACGACCTACCATCACCAACCATCACGTCCTATTTCAATTTAATAGTAAAGATGACCTATCTTTAGTTTGAAATATCAAGTAATTTTAATTATGTTTACTCTCATATAGCGTAGTCAGCTATATTTAGTTATTGGATGTAAATCTACGGTAAATTAGTATTTAGATAAATTTTATTAGTTTTTCCTAGGTTTCTTGTAGTCCACACAAAGGTTAACGCGGGGCACAGAGCAACTGCTGTTGCAAATGTTTCTGCGGCACTCTAATTGTCTCACTACATATTCGGTAGGTGGGAAAAAATCTAGTCAGCGCATGATGTGAAAATGAGTGAATTATTGTAGAATAGATATCATGTCTCATTATAATTTTGTTATTACCTCGGGTTCATCAAGTAGTATATGTTTTACTTTGTGGCCATTGACATGCTGTATAGTATTATGCAGTTCAAATAGAATATTTCCCTAGCTGGAGTCTTCAAGAGTGCTAAAAAATGTCTGATCTAAACTTGTTCTTCAGATATACTGTATTCAAATCGAACAACAATATGTCTTGGAGAAATTTGTATGAATAAGGTCAGGCAGTCAAGACTTTTGGCCTGTTGGCCCAGTTTCAAAATCACTGGAAAGAAAGGGTAAAAATGATGTGTTCTAACGAAATAAAATGCAGCTCACCAACCTGTGGTCTGAGACAGAGAGGCAAAGTAAACGTACATAGTTTCCATGTAGAATATCTAAATGCTTATGTTCTTCTGAATACTCACGAGACAGTTTCATTCTTCATGGTTTGCTAGCTTACTTGCAAAAATATTTCTTCTAATATTATGCATAATCTTAGTTGGCAATTCATAACTATAAAGCTCCTGGGAAAAATACCTTGGCTCTGCTGCTGTATTTAGGCACCAACACTTATTGGGGCTTTTAAATGCGTAGAGGTTTCTTCCAGCATTCTTTGCATCATAGGGCTAGGTACTTACCAGTTGTCACAGAAGATAATAAGTTTGAGATTAAATCATCCAACACATTGAACAAATTGCCAAGTCATATGCAACTATGTGGATATTACAACAGCTTACAATGATATCAAAATTGACTTCGGACAAAACAACCACAATGATAATATCAGTTGCGTTGCCTCACAGCAGCAAAGCCCTACCATTTCGCTTTTCATGGCTCCTATTGCTGAATAAAATTACCAGGCACTTCGAAAGATTAGCTCGCCTCACAGCCACATGGGACTGTCTCAAAGGAAAAATAGTTTTCGGCTTGCCAAGGTAAGAAAAGAAAATAAGGCTGGTGATAAACTATCCACCACCAAATAGCCAATTTTCACACATAATATATCCATCCAATGAGGTCGATCCGATGACAACTAATTTGATGGTAGTGTGTGCACTTCTCTTTTGATCATATTAAGAAATTACACCTAAAATGTGAGATGCAAGTTTTTTGTTAACAAATATAAAATATCTACCAGTAAACTTCTCTGAAATTAACCTCTACTATGCTCTAATACATGTTCAACACTGCAAAATGACAATGCATATTTTCAGTAAAAAGTATGTAACAAAGTAGTAACATACCTTCATGATTGATCTCTGAAAGGAATTATACCTCTAATAGATGCTGAACATAGACAAATGAAAGTGCATATTGTCAGTAAAAAATATGTAACAGACCAGTGACACACCAGGGATGCTAAAACAAACATGATCAGAGTCTTCAGAGGAGATTTACATATAATCAGGGGCTTTCATATTCAAAGCATTTTTTTCTTTGGAACTTTAGCATTCTGATTTGTGTCACACTTTCTGAACCTATTTAACGTCGTGGCCATCTAAATTTGCAACAAGAAAATCCTCACTCAGATACAATAACCATGTCTTATCAAAAATCAAAACAGGGGAACTATATACCGATTTGGAACTCAATGTCTTGGATGGACACTCATAAATCATCCAAATATCAAAGGTATACTCTGTAGGAAACTGAGAATATCAAATTGCACACCTAAGGTTAAATGGAACACTAAAAACTGAATTATGTGCTACAGGGTTGTCACATTTTGATATCCTTTTACTTGTTGTCCAACAGGGGACATCCACAACGACACATGCTGCTTTGCACCACGGAGAACTCGACAAACTCCAGCTTAGACGTTTGTGTGGAATGGTATCGTGGCTCCAGTCCATCTCTTCATGATTGTCCTTCCCTAGAGTTCAAAAAGCTGAAGTAGCTAATAATCAAGCTCCCATTGAAGCATTTCATGTAAGCAAGCGGTGCAGAATTAGATAAACGTAAATGTTTTTTTCCTAATAATGAGAAACAGTGCAAACATAAAAAACCAAATTTTCCATTGTTTTGAGACATATGCTAGAAATTACTACTCCCTTCGTTCCTTTCTACAGTGCCTATAGATTTTTGGCATATGTTTTAGAATATAAGGTTGTAGCTTGGATTTTTTTCAATTACCCCCTCCACCGACATGTATGAAAAAAAATCCATAGAAAATAGGAAACAATTAATTGAGATTTCTAAGGCATGATCACAATGATTGCTTAGATTTAGGAAGCACTGTTTTTTCTTTCCTTAATTAAACCTGGCTGGGCCTGCACATATATGGTAAGTCAACCAGAGAGATTTGTGGGATTTGTTACGATAAATTAGGAAGTTATCGATTCCCTAATTTTACTCTGATCTCAAATCGTTCAGCCAGGGGTCTTGCGTAAAAAATACTCTTGCGCTAATTTCCGTGCCAAAAAACTATAGGCACTATAAAATGGAACGGAGGGAGTATTTGCTAACTTTCTCGCTTGTGAATAACGACACACCTGAAATTCCACTCTCAAATCTATAGGTGGTCATTCCCATATCTTATTATTCACATACATATTCCACTCCTACATGGAAGCATCTGAGACAACTGGGTAAAAAAATCCATTCCATCCATACATTCATCTTCTCAACCTGCTACTACGTGCACATTAATCTAAAACTTTTTTGGCATTATCATTTTCGGCCTGAAAGAATGGATACAACGAAATGAAAAGTGGACTTCAACGCGTAGCCGATGTTTACTTGAACCAATATATTAAAATTAGCCAATATTCGTACGATCATTAATGACCAACACTGTATTCTTTCGTCAGCCTGCAACAGCCTCCCTATCCCTGCGGGTATCTGTCTCTCCCACCATAGTGAACATTCCAATTTGCACTTTCTATTGTCAACACTAGTATCACCGTTGTGGTTCATGTTCGTAGGTAGATTGGATCTTACTCGAAAACCCTAAACCACGTAAAATATGCAAACCAAATTAGAGGTGGCTAACTTGTTTTTGCAGAGTTTGGTGATGTGATATGGCCATAATATGATGATGATTATATTTGATGTATGAGATGTTCATTGTTGTATTATGGCAACCGGCAGGAGCCTAATGGTTGTCTTTAATTTTTGTTAAAGACTTGTGTGTCTATTCATCATGTAATAGCTTTATTTCAAGTAGTTGTCATAG